>NC_089826.1:70640586-70947253 GCF_035046505.1 Tiliqua scincoides
CTCAATGAGACAAGTATTTAAGGCCAAGCTAGATGTGTGCATAATTATGCAATGCGGCCAGCTGGGAGTTGGTTACATACATCTAGTTTGATCCTACTCACAAAAGTTTAAGACACGCAGAGAGTTTCCAACAAAATATTATGTAACATATCACAAAAAGCGATCCAGACTGCCACTGAACAGCTTTGTTGGTGCATGCGCTAAACTTTGATGAGGGATACCTTGATTAGAGCTAGGGTTCCCAGGGGGCCAGAGTGCCTATACCTTTAAGTGTTGCATAAAAGAGGGAAATTTGGTAGGTCCAGCTTTTTAAACCCTTCCATGTTGAGTTGCACCTGTCAAAATTCCCTCTTCTATACAAAGGTTAGAGGCACTCTGTCCCCCTTTGTATCTGGTAACCCTAATTAGATTCCCTATTGAGCATCATTAGATGTGAAGCCAGGATTGGACCACAGGCAACCTTATTCAAAGATGGATCTAGCACATTTCATCTGATTCAGTACCATGGCACATGGATAGATATTCACAGGGGCTAGGTAAGATCAAGGAGAATTATTCAAGTACCACAAAGCAGTAGCATAGCTAGAAATGGTCCAAAGTACTATGTTTTGAACGGCATGCAAGTGGTCCCTCCCTTTCCCTATGGAGCCATTCCAAGATACCTCCATTTTGCTCTAGTGGCCCGGAATGACTCTAATGGGAAGGGGCCACTTCCACAACTCAGTGAGGAAACATACAAAATTTAGTGCTTTGCACCCCCTCTAGCTACACTACTGCCACATAGGCAACTAGCTGAGTGGGGGTGCAGAGACAAAAGCCAAAATACACACTTTTGGTCTTTAGGGGCTTTGTAGATAGCTGAATCTCTAGATTTAATTGGAAAAACCAGGAACAGTTCCAAGAGTGCTGATTAGGTCTGGAATGTTTCCTGTAGTAAAATATGATTATGTGCATGCTTCATAATGCTTTATTAAAGTACAATCAGATAAGAAATTATTTTACAACTATCTTTCCTTTTAGGAGTCATGTGGTTCTGTACACTTCTAAAAGTTTTTGGCATTCTTCTGTAACATCTTTTTAAAAATAAAGGGTGGCCTTCAATCATTTCTGCTTATCTAATCCAGTGGTTTCCAACAAGCGCACAGGTGAATATCTGTGTTAAAACAAGTATGACCAAAGAAGCTTTCCAAATTCAAGTTTAATACCTTGTCATTAAGCTTTGCTTTTGCCATCTTCCCACATCATTCTGATGCTAGATATACTAGGAAATGGTTCACATTCTTTCACATTCTCTCTCTCCCTATAAGAGCTTAAGGTGGGGTAGGGAGAAATAGCTTGAAGGAGTTGTAACCAATATCTTGTATATCTGTCACACAGTCCGCTCCATTCTCTTCTCACAATCTACGGCCACCAGCACAAAGCTACCTTGTGCGAGTGCTTCTTAAACATCTCAGATTTCGGTTCAATTGCACAAGGGACCTTCACTGCTAACATTTTCCCAAGACTCCAGCCAAAATGTTAATTTTACCCACTTGTTTCCCGTTTTTGGAAGCTATGCTCTACTCTCTACATCTAGAAGTACTTTATTTTTTTAAACAGACACCATTTGGAAAGATTGAAAACTCACCAGTATGATATATTTATCAAATCAGGGGCCAAAAGGACCAATCTCTCAATCTATAAACTAAAGTCTATGCTAGTGGGAAAGCCGGTTAGACTACCCTTATTGACAACTGTTCAGGTTAAAACAGACATAGGATTTTAAGAGCAGTCATTCCAAGAATTTCTTCAACTGCAGTGTGAACCTGGCTTCATCTTATTAGCACCTCAAATGCTGGATCAGCCTATCATCAACTCTTTCATCCGGTGGATTTTCTCTTGTTTTTTAAAGTGAAGGTGTACTTTTATTTGTTTATATGCGTTTAACCTATCAACCCCTCTACAAAAACACAACACACATTTACAAAACCTGCTCACAATGGAGAAGGTGCAATGGGGTGAAATGGGCACTAGCCATTAGGCACCCTTCACAGCTGGTTTTTTCCTATTCAGTTTGGCCCAAAGAGATGTCACGCATGAGACTTAACCTTCTCTTGCTATTCATGTGACTATCTGATCACTGTAAGTGCAAAACAGCAGAAAGTGAGGCATATGTAAAAACTAAACAGGACAAAAGTCACTGTAAGTGTCATGTTTGAAAATGCCTTACATTTAATTCCCTTCAGGTTTTGATTCTTCAGGATAAACTGGAAAACTGCTGTCCACTGCAACAGTTTCACACCACAAAGCAAAACTCAATTTCACTGTAAGGGAAATGAGGAAAAGAGAACTACAGATTTGGGTGTGGCTGGGGAAATGGTCTGTGCTGATGTGTTTGGGTCTCTCACCACTTCTCTTTGGAGTCTCAGCCAGTCTGTAAAGTGGCAATGACACTTGCCAAGATAAAACTTGTATCAACAGCATTTCAGCAGGAAACAAGGAAGCCAGCCAGCCACACCACAGGGTGATACAGCATGGAAGCTTCTGCTTCATTGCTGACCTCTTAGCTCAGTTTTTCCTACCAGGTGAGGACGGATTCAAGTTTTTTTTGGCTACTGAGGTCTACTTCACACAAGCAGTAGACAAGGGACAGTGGTGTTGCAAGGGGGAACGGCAGTGGGTGATGCACCTGGGGGGGTGACACCACTACTGGCCAACATCGTGCAAATCTTGGTATTTTTGAATTCATTCATTCATTCATTCATTCATTCATTGATAGATAGATAGATAGATAGATAGATAGATAGATAGATAGATAGATAGATAGATAGATAGATAGATAGATAGATAGATAGATAGATAGATAGATAGATAGATAGATAGATAGATAGATAGATAGATAGATAGATAGATGATAGATAGATAGATGATAGATAGATGATAGATAGATAGATGATAGATAGATAGATGATAGATAGATGATAGATAGATAGATAGATAGATAGATAGATAGATAGATAGATAGATAGATAGATAGATAGATAGATAGATAGATAGATAGATAGATAGATAGATAGATAGATAGATAGATAGATGCGTAATTTAATGCAGAATGCAATGAAAAAATCACATTGAAATTACCTGTATTCTATCAAACATTCTAGCAAAGGAAAACATAACTGCCTTATGTAACAAAAAGTAGATTTCCCTCACACGAAACTGACCGATTGTTCCAAGAGCCAATGAGGTGTTGTTATGACTCAGCAGGGAACCAGTAAGGTGTTGGTATAAGTCAGCTCTCATTTCCATGTATCAAAGACAATACTAGAACTCTTATTCAGTTGTGTGTTATCAAGTTGGCCGCCGGCTTTTTGTCGGTTACGGATCTGTTGGGTGACCTGTACTATTATATATTTAATAAAAACAGCTGATGGGGGTTGCACCAACCCTAATGATGCCACTGAATTTAGGCTGTGCATATGATACTGCAATTTTTTCTGTATGGTCTGGTATGGGAGGAGGTCCATCATGGGGATGGCGCAATTAGCTCTTGCACAGGTTGATGCAAACCCTAATCATGCCTCTGACATAGGAGCAAAACCATCCCTGGACTGCACCACTTCAGATGCCCGTACATGGATCAGAAGTAGATGGTAGACTGTACGTACCTCTTTTAAGTTGCAGGTGGGGAGTTTCTTTTCTGAATGCTCCATGCATAACAATATGTAAGGAAAAACAGTATCATATGAGAGAGGGAAAGTTTAATTTTTTCAGTGTTTGTTAGGAGAGTCTGACTTAGAGTCTTATTAGCTGCAGCTTCCACCAGGGGAAAAAAGAGGCTTCCCCTGCCTGTTATGTGAAACAGCCCTAACAGCGTATTAATTGAACTAAGGTGGTCAATTCCAACGAGATTTTAAAATACCAGCTCTTCCTATCCTTTATCACTAACCCCTCATTTGGAGACTTTAACTGTTGAGCAGTTCACCTTCAATTACGTTATAACTTATGTGTGGCTTTTTTCTTTATGTCATATTTTCTTTAACATGAAATGAGTTACACCTCAAATTTTTCCATCTCCAGAGTCCCTTAAACTCCGAAACAGAGCCTAGGAGAGTGCTGCTGGCACATGTGCAAAGTTTTGGGAAGCCCCAGAATGTCGGCACATGAGTGGAGTGGCACAGCACCAAGCAGACAACACCACTTATATGATGTGTTCATGGAGCCCCCAAGGCTTCTAGGAGAACACTTTGAGAAACAGTGAGTTACACTATTTTGTTTAAGCCACTTCTGCCCAATGTTGCATATACACAACAGGGACCAAATGTGTACACCTGTGGGCTGGGTAAAAATGGGTTAAGCGTCATAGCTTTCTGCCCCATGATCTGCACTGTGCTACGAAGACAACCAGCAAAGATCCAAGGTTTTCGTGGCTTATTTATTTATTTATTTATTTAGTGTATGGCATATAATACATGGACTTATATGACAGTTAACCTAGATAAAACACTAACCAGCAGTGTCTTTAGTAGTTAGTGGCTGTCTGCTGGTGTTTTGCATCTTTTAGATTGTGAGCCCTTTTGGGACAGGGAGACATTAGTTATATTGATTTTTCTTTGTAAACCGCTTTGTGAACTTTTGTTGAAAAGCAGTATATAAATACTGTTAATAATAATAATATCATCAATGTCCAGTTCGTCCAGCCATTCAAGGACAGAGTTTCCTACATTGAAAAAGTCAGCCCATGGGCCAGTATACGCCCTCAGTTTGCAGCCAGACACAATGTGGTATATGGTTCGGCGGGAGAACCCACAATCACACTGTGGGGTAGATACTAGCCCCCATTTAAACACTGAGTTCTGGCAAACACCATGTAGGGTACGGACTCCTACCCTGGACTCCTACCCTCCTACAATGGCTTCTACCATGTCTTAATAGAATGCAATACCTACATTTTGGGGGAGGGTCTCAATTGCTACTGGTGTAAAAGCTGCTCGACATAAACAAGAGTAGAAGCTACATGCCTCACGAGACTCTGCAGAAAGCTTAAACATTGGAAGGTGGGGTGGGAGAGAGAGAAAGTATGAGATTTGGAAATATTTAAACCAACAATAGAACTGTATTTCAAAAAAAAATTAGCCATATGAAATTGTAGATTGCAGCAAGTTCCAAATGAATGCTGCTTTGTGCCTCATTAACCCACCTCCCCCACTTTATACTGTGGGTGTTGAAGTGGCCTTTGCGAGTCCAATCACTTATTAAAGTCCAGCACCTTGTCGAAGCAGACAGAAAGCAGATTTAGGGTATGACAGGAAGCAGATCTGAAATGCCACCAAGACGAGGAACAGACCTCTACCATCTCTGTACAAATCTTTAGTCCAAATTCTTCATAAACAGAAACATTTTGATCTATTACGTTTCACATTCCGAGCTCCAGCCAGAGAATTCAGACAATTTAATTGATTGTGTCTCGGTATTCTCCCACACAAAAAGGGCAGAGCTCATGAAAGACACTCTTACTCACTCACTTGCACACACACCAAAACTCCTTCCTCATCTCCTTACCTAACCTTAGCCTTTCTCAATCAAAAGAAGTTAAACTCATTGTTCATTCATGGTAATCATCCGAGGAATGAATTTCTGTAACAGGATTCCCCACAACAGCCACACAGGTTCTAAGAATGCTGCTAGATTTCAAGCCAAGTCACACTTCTGAAAAAGATTTTGCAAAGAGGGATGTTGTATGATAAATTCTACCCTGGTAACACAAATGTAACCAACTCTTTGTCAAGACCATCTCCCCCATTCGTATAAAGGGCTGTTTTGAACTAGTAGAAGTGGGGTACAAGCAAAAAGTAATCAACTCCAGAAGAGTCCTTCTGCTTCCACAAAACCTTGCACAAGCACTTTTCAAAAACTTTTTGTGGTTCATCGTTTATGTGCTACAACTAATGCAATGCTATCCCAGTGTACTGTGGCTCTGCACTATGAAAAGTCTTCAGTTAATGCCTGCACAAGGGTTCACAGAACATCACTAAAGATGCAGTCCTATGCAAACGTACCTGTAACTGCCACTGAACAGAGTGGAGCTGACTTCTGAGGAGACACACATAGGACTGACTGCACTGCTATTTCTCTTTTCACTCACAGTTCTTTGGATCCAAGTAAGTTTGCAAGGCTGAGAAAATGAAGTGTGCATTTTTTCCTCACCTGGCCTTGCAGAAAAGCCACAAGCAATAATCTGAATTATGCAACCAACCAAAATACAGCTATGCATTTTGAAAGTGATGAATCTGAGGCAAGTAGCTATTAAGAGTCTATTGGTCCTGTCTGGTGATGGTTTATTCATTGAGACAAACTGCCCCTTGATGCTGGAGTCACCAAGTGACAAATATGCATGCATGAAAGTAACATACGCAAGTCCATCCACTGGGCTTTATAGATGAGCAGGAGTCTGAAACTAGGTTTTCTATATGTAGGGTTACCAGATACGAAAGGGAACAGAGTGCCTATACCTTTAACCATTGGATAGAAGAGGGAATATTGGCTGGTGCAGCTCAGCATGGAAGGGTTTTTAAAGCTGCATCTTTCAAAATTCCATTTTCTATTCAATGGTAAAAGGTATAGGCACTCTGTCCCCTTTTGTATCTGTAACCCTATCTATACGTAAATCCACCGTAACTCACCAGTTTAGCTCCATCACAGATACAGAATATCGAAAAACTGCAAAACTGGTTTAGCTCAAATAATATACAGTATAAGCCCAACAGTTTCAGACACACTTTAAAGCCATGTCATATTGCACTACTTATGAGTCAACATTTTGATTCTTCACTATTCTTTACCTTTGGTTAAGTCTTACATTCAGTTTGGAGACCAGAGAAAGAACCAACGGATGGTATCAAGCATTTCATATTAAAAAGATACCTCCCCAACAATGCACTTCCCCGGCTCCCACATAGTGCTTCAATTTTAATGGCAAGTTCAGATGTTTAGGGGGAAAAAATAGGTCCAACATGGTGTTGAAGCCAAAAAAGCACTGCATGATGGCTCATGTAAACAGATGCACTGGCACTGAATGTCTCAATTCCAGGTTAGCTTGCCTCCATTTGGTTTGTGGTAAAATATGTGAGCTTATGCATGGGATGGATAAAGTGGAAAGGGGGGAATTCTATTCCCTTTTGCACAGCACCAGAACCAGGGGTACCCACTAAAAGTTGATTGGCAGGAGAGTTAGAACAGGCAAAAGGAAATATTTCTTTACCCAGCACATAATTAATCTGTGGAACTCCTTACCACGGGATGTTATGACGGCACCTGACCTAGATGTCTTCAAAAGGGGATTGGATAGATTTATGGAGGAAAAGTTCATCACAGGTTACAAGTCATAATGGTTACAGGCAACTTCCAGGTTTTCGAGGTAGCTTATACCTGAAAGGTGTGACAACAGAATACATGTATCTTTTTGTCTTGACTGCTCCCTGAGAGCTACTATGAGACATAGGAAACTGGATTAAATGGTTCCTTGGCCTGATTCAGCAAGGTTCTTCCTGTGTTCTTATGTAAAGGAATATAATGATCATATGCACTGGAAGAACAAATTCAGTCCTCATCTTTGCTTGCAAAGTCCTCAACAAGCATTGTAAATATGAGCGTACATTGCTCCCGTTCTCCTTCACAGCAAGATGATTTTTTCCCATCACTTTTGCACCCTTGTGCCTTCTGGTCTGTGTAGGTCAGTGGTTCCCAACCTTTACCCGAAGGTAAGGGAACCACTAAGTTGTTGCAGAGCTGTGACTTGATGGTGATGATGGCAACACTTCCATGTTTGCACTGCCACTGCCACTACTTAAGGGAAAAGGGGTTTTGGGACTTACCTGTCTGTAGCGGCGGCAAGGACCTGGGTTTTGCAGCATTGCCAGCTGCCACCACAGACAGGCAAGTCCCAAAATCCTTTTTTTTTTTTTTAATTAGGCAGGTGTGGCGCAAACCCAATTGCCGTCGCTGCAGACACTGCCAAGTCGCCACTCCCCATAAGGGAGGCAAACATTTCCTGCTGCCCTGGGAGGTCACAATCCCCAGGTTGGGAAACACTGGTGTAGGTTTCAATACGTTGAATTCAGAAAACAGAAAAATGAAGAATGCAAGCTGATGGAGGAGGCAAACAATGTTGGGTGGCATACTTTTAACTTCAGCTTATCTTTAAGCAACAAGTCCAATCATAATAATACATTCCAGCCCCAACACTACTTTCCACAACACAGATGCAATAAATAGATGGATTACTATTCTGCCACTAACAAAATAAATGAGGCATTCCCAGAGAGCCCCATCAGCAATTTTTCAGGTTTGTTTGGGTCTAGGTTTCTGTTTGTGTTTCTACAACGCTTGCCAGCTAGCAGCAGTCCAAGAAAAAGAATAGCAGACAAATTTAAACACAAAGGACAGGAAAAGAGTTGTGGAAGCTGATAACAGGTAGGATGGAAGTCATTCTTGACTTCTGAGCAAGCCTGGAAAGGACTTGGCACAACCTTAAAATGCCCAAAGACCTGCCTGAAGTATACTCTCATATTCACTGAAGTGAAATAGGGACAGACCCTATTTTCTGATACATGTCTCTGGTCAATCACTGTCTCAGTTTTTGCCTTTGGAGGAAGGTTGGACATGCCTCAAAAAAAAATCTTTTAGCATGCTGCGTACATGCACACAGAGTTACTATTTTGTTCTGCTCAGGGCCAGCCCACTCACGGGGTTGGGTGAACTGGTGGCTTTAGGCAGGAGAAAGGAACTGGCAGGAGTACTCCCTATGCAGCCTGCACCCACCCACACCCAGCTGCCCACTCACCTCCTGGACTGGCCCAAGTAGCGCCACCATGGTCTTCCTCCCTTTCACTTCCCTTTTGAAAAGAAGAAAGTAGAGGAAGAAGATCATAGTGGAGACTAGGCCAGAGGAGTAGGGCGCTAAGGGAACACGCGTGAAGCATAATCACCACCACAATCATCTTCTTCCTCACTCCCCTTTCCAAAAAGGGAATCAGCAAGAAAAGGATGATGATGGCAGCCCCCACTTCTTGTGCTATCTGCCCACTGGGGCCTGTATGAAAGCAGAACAGCCAAGCAGCACAAAAGTTCCACTGACAGCTGCTGCTGAGGAGGGGTTGATGATGGGAACCACTGCCACAGCTACAGTAGTCCTGTGGGAAGTTAGACCAAACTTCTCTTTCAAACAGACTGGATAGGCAGAAGTTCTCGTCCACTTTCTTCAAGCCAGAGCCTGTTTGAAAAGGGAATAGCCCAGCAGGATGAAGAGCACCCTGGCAGATCCCAAGAGGCAGAGGAAGAGGATGATGCATGCACTGAGTGTCATGCACTGAGTGGTGGTTTGTCCCCACTAACACAAGTGGTTCCATAAATAGACGGGGGCTGCAACATGAAACTGAGTGGCCTGAAGCCGATTCTGCTCTCTTCCCAAGTCTCAAGAAATTAAATCTCTGAGTGGGAAAGTAGATGCATTTTGATTCTAGTGCACACATGTAGCTGGTGAGATTCTTTTTTTTTTCTTTGCAATTTTACACATTATAAATTGACAAGAATACAACAGAAAAAAGAAAAAAAACAGGTCCACAGCTAATTTTTATTGCAAGAAATAATATAACTATACTAAATAAAAGCATGAATCCAAAGACCTGAAGGCACAGCCCTGGCTCAGCCAACTGTCCTTGAAGGGGCAGAGCAGGCATTTCAGAGCAGTGGTGGGGCTTTCAGAGTGCTAGGTTCTCAGCAGCTGCCCGCCGGTGTCACTCCGCAACACTAGCCTTGCTCGTGCTACTTTGCCAATTGCAGAAAAGCTCTGTAGTTCAAAACAAGTTAAATCAGTGCTCTGTAAATCTTCCCTGAGAAATGTAGTCACTCTTATTGAAACCTTTTTGAAAATTTTCAAGTATTTCATTGAAGGAAAAGAAACTCCTAAATATGCTTTAGGCAAAATTTTTGTCACAAGGGTCAAGGATAAGGCCCATGCAATAATCATGTGCAACAGTAGTTCTCAAACTTTTAGCACCGGGACCCACTTTTTAGAATGGGAATCTGTCGGGACCCACTGAATGTGATGTCATGACCGGAAATGACATCATCAAGCAGGAAAATGTTTAATAATCCTAGCCTGTAATCCTACCCATGCTTACGCAGGAGTAAGTCCCATTTACTATCATTGTTCAAAGCATATACATAGTAGCCTGTTAAAAATACAGATCAGTCACATTTCCCCAAATGCAGTCACATACCATAGTAGCATCAAGTCTAATATAATAAAAATAAAATAATGAAATGAATGGGGGCCCACCTAACATTGGTTCACGACCCACCTAGTGACTCCTGGCCCACAGTTTGAGAAACACTGACGTACAATTATTCCAAAAGAATTCAGACCTTCAGGCTTTGACTGTACAACCTTCTCAGAACAAGTGGTATATCTTGCAACTTTTACACTTCTTTCCTGCATCCCAAAATCAGTCTGTTCCAAACGGAGATACCAAGCATTGCAATTTGCTTTCAATGAGTTACAACATTAACAGCTTTGATAAATAGCACTTTAAGTGTGCAGAAGCCTACAGGCAAAGGAGTGAGACTGCAGAAAGCCATTAATGCCAGTGAATAATTGTTACTGGGGAAAATGTTAACTAAATAAAATGTCAAAGTGAAGCAATTATTAGACACACTAGGCATGCAGTCAACTAATGTTAGGAAAGGCAACATGCTTGCAACAGAGTATAAGGCAATTTAAAAAGAAGGATTTGTTCTAGATCCTCCCGTCATTACTCAAGCAAAATGTCTGTTTTATAGGTGCTTGGTCAGCGCATATTAGTAGATTTTTGACACAATAGGGCAGCGGTGGCCAAACTGTAGCCACATGCTGCTTTTTGACATATAATGTGCGGCTCATGGAAATGTGTTGGCTGAGCTCCTTTTTGCATCACAATTAATATTTTAGGTAAATAAAAATAAAGCTTAAAAACTTTTTACCGAGTATAAACTGAGAGTCCATTGGATTAAAATGTAATTTTAATGTTCATGGTGAGTGAATGTATTTAAGAATTTAATTGCTTCTTAAATATTGTGCCTCTCAAACATCTGAAGTGTATCGTATTATGTAATGTATTGTGGCTATTGTGTTAAGCATGTTTGGTCACCCCTACTATAGACAATACCAAGGGCAATTGGGGAGACTTTAGCACTTTGCACCCTACCACAGTTCTGATCCCAATTATCCCCTCACACACTATTTGTATTGGAAAATAAGCTTCCACTGGCACGCTGTTTTCTAAAAAGAAAACAAAATCCAGAAGCTTAATATACACATGAACAGCACAATCCACATGGCCCACACCATATCCCGCACTGAAACTGGGGAGGCCAGAGTTCTCCTCAGGGTAAGGGAACATTTGTTCCCTTACCGTGTGTTCAGCCCCAGCCTGCCCAATGGGGCTACTCAGAGCTGTGTCAGCTAAATCACTGGCCCAAATCCAAGTAGGCCTATATAGAGCTTTCAGGCTTAGGGCGGGGGTTAAGATAAGGCAGAGGTGGCCTCCTCTGCAGTCCCTGCCCCTCCCTGTCTCTGTTCTGCACTCCCCTGGTCCTCCACCGCAGCACTGAGCTGGAATCAGCACCAGCAGAATCGTGCAGCCTTCCCACTGGTGCTGCTTACTCACAAGTCGTTGCAAATGTGCTTTATGGCACATTTGCAACAGCTAGTACCAAGGCAATGGTTGCTGTGCCAGCACTGGTCCACATTAGGATTGGGCTATTAGGCTGCAATTCTATCCACACTGACCTGAGAGTAAGCTTCACTGAAGAGAATGAGACTTCACAGTCTCAGTAGATAAGGTAAGATTTTCTGCTAGAGACACCTCTAGTCTGACCCTGAATAATTTCTGCTCGGAGCTTGAGGCTGCTGTTTTCCTTGGCCTGTCCCAGAGAGAAAAATCAGAGTATATAGACCATGCCATTCATTATTTGGTTTATCAGTTACTTCCTTTCAATTACGTGCAACAAAGTGTCATATGGAAAGAATTTCCTTCAAATGTCATTAATTCCCCTTCACTATCTCTGGGTCATAACAGCCTATAGTTAATATAATCAGTGACTTGTCTCTAAACTTCCTTGCAGTATTGCTATCTTCTTTTCAGCATCAGGGCCTTTTCTGTGGTGGATCCAAGGCTTTGGAATTAGTTGTAGGAAGAGATGCATCAGAGAATCCCATGCTGGTTTTCTGAAAGGCATATGGAAGCTCCACCGACAACTTTTTCCCCCAAGTCTTTAATTTTTTAATGGCTACTCTGCTACTGGATTTTAATCCAATGATTGAGGTTTGTTTTTAGATTATTGTTTTGCATTATGATGATTTATTTTACTATGTAAACCGCCTCGTGAACTACTCTTGTTGAAAAACAGTATATCAGTATTCTTAATAAAACTAATAACGATAATGTCCAGAGGAGTAGTTGTTTTAGAACGCAATCCAAACTGCGCCCTAGGCTAGTGCAAGTCCCTTGCACCGGCCTCTGGATGTCACAAAAGTGTCATAAAGTACGTACTTCTGCGATGACTTGGGCACAGGCCGCCCTGACAAAAGGCGTGCCTATGCCCGTCAGATCCAACCCCAGTAAGCACTGGCCCGGGAAGGCTGGCGCGGGGGCTTGAGGAGGGCAGGGAAGGGTGTTCCAGGGCAGGGGGAGGGTGGAAAGCAGGCGGACCAGTGAGAGAACCGGGCCTGGGAGTGGGGTGGTACGAGGATCCAGCACTTAGGCTGGAGCCTAATCTCCCTACTGGACAGCCCAATCTTAGACAGGGCTGCTCAGATTTGCACCACCTCTTTAGATGGCGCAAAGCCAAGTAGCATACATAGGGGCAGCTACCCTGCAACATGGGTTAAAGGGAATGAATTCCCCTTACTCTGAGCGCTGCGACCAGCCCTGCTCTGAGTGCTGCAATCAGCCCTGCTCTGGGCAAGTTAGGACAGGGCTGTTAGTTTGTTACAGCAAAAGCTTGTTTGTTTTTCTTGGTTCAATGTGAGACTTATTGTGAGTTACTTCAAGATTTCTGAAGCAAAATTGAACTAAATTAATCTATTAGAAACACATATACATTATTCAAAGCGAGATTAACACCACCACCTAACCTCTATCACCTCTCTTCTTCTGAACACATGGCAGAAGATCAGTGTAAGCTCATTCCTTTGGCTCTTGAATTGTTCTCCTTCACACAGACTTGATTTTCTCAAGTCTCCCTTGACCAGATCACCTCATCTAATCTCTCACCGTCACGTGTAACAAGAAGGCCCGGCAGCAGGATGTGGGCAGCCTGGATACAGCATCCCGTGTTGCTCACTGCATAATGGGGGGGGGGAGAATCTGGGTTGCCTTCTTGTAGCAGCTGTGGCAGCCACAGCTGTGGCAATTGCTGGCCACTCTCTAGCACCACCCACTTTCCCCAGCCAAGTTAAGAACATAAGAACATAAGAACAGCCCCACTGGATCAGGCCATAGGCCCATCTAGTCCAGCTTCCTGTATCTCACAGCGGCCCACCAAATGCCCCAGGGAGCACACCAGATAACAAGAGACCTCATCCTGGTGCCCTCCCTTGCATTGGCATTCTGACATAGCCCATTTCTAAAATCAGGAGGTTGCGCATACACATCATGGCTTGTACCCCATAATGGATTTTTCCTCCAGAAACCTGTCCAATCCCCTTTTAAAGGCGTCCAGGCCAGTCGCCGTCACCACATCCTGTGGCAAAGAGTTCCACAGACCAACCACACGCTGAGTAAAGAAATATTTTCTTTTGTCTGTCCTAACTCTCCCAACACTCAATTTTCGTGGATGTCCCCTGGTTCTGGTGTTATGTGAGAGTGTAAAGAGCATCTTCCTATCCACTCTGTCCATCCCCTGCATAATTTTGTATGTCTCAATCATGTCCCCCCTCAGGCGTCTCTTTTCTAGGCTGAAGAGGCCCAAGTGCCATAGCCTTTCCTCATAAGGAAGGTGCCCCAGCCCAGTAATCATCTTAGTCGCTCTCTTTTGCACCTTTTCCATTTCCACTATGTCCTTTTTGAGATGTGGCGACCAGAACTGGACACAATACTCCAGGTGTGGCCTTACCATCGATTTGTACAACAGCATTATAATACTAGCCGTTTTGTTCTCAATACTTTTTCTAATGATCCCAAGCATAGAATTGGCCTTCTTTACTGCCGCCGCACATTGGGTCGACACTTTCATCGACCTGTCCACCACCACCCCAAGATTTCTCTCCTGATCTGTCACAGACTGCATGAAATGCATTTACAAATGTCCTTGCAGCAAACCGGTCTTTGGAGCATTATAATTGCCTCTGAAAAGCTCCTTCAGCAGTCTAAAACACTCCAGGGAATAGTTTACTGCAAGTCACATGCAAAATAATATATCCAAAGTAGGGGCGCTTCCCACACTTGATCCTATAGCAGCTGTCGCCATAAATGCATCCAAAGAAATGCAAGATGCCTCAGTTATGCAACAAATGGAACCAAAACAACAGACCTTGTCACCCAAGATCCAGGGCTGAAGATCTTGCCCTTAATCTGGCCCATCATCCCATTTCTCTTTACCTTAAAAGAGCAGAGGTATACTTTGCTTTTGTTTCCTGCGCAAAAAGCAATTTGTTTTCAAAGAACAGCTAACGATGGCCTTTTACCACACTGACAATCAAGAGTTTTGAGGATCCAGATGTGGCAAATCCACAGAACCCTTTAGCAAACTAGAGCCATTCATATATAAGATTTGTTAACTGCTTCTGTTTTAAAAAATTCAAAGTGGGATGCAAAAATTATATTAAAAACACACACACTGGGGAGGAAAAGCAACAGCAACAGCATTCCAACAATGACAAAGGACCATGTTTTGACTGAGCAAAATAGAAAAGAATTCCTTGCCACCTAAACCTACAGAGCAGGGTGCCCACTAAAAACTCATAAGCCTTAAGTAAAATGCAAGATCCAATAGGTCAGCGGTTCTCAAACTGTGGGTCACGACCTGACTTTGGGTGGGTCATAGGGCTGGCGGAATGCAGAAGTCTCAAGGCATTCTGGGCCATGTTGCAACCCAAACCATCTTGAAGCTTCCAGGTAGCACCAGTGCACAACCCACTTGGTTGGATTTTGGTTGGCCACTGGTCCATTGCTACCCAGAAGCCACAGGGACATTTTGAGTCACCCAAGAATGCCTCTGGAGAATTCTAGTTTGCATTCTGGAGTGTGACCAGGAAGCCAAAAGACATTCTGGGATGAGATGCAACCACCGCAGCCAACAAAGTGGGTTTGTGGCAATAAAAAGTCTGAGAACAGCTGAATAGGTCATTCAGCGATTTCTCTACATTTAATACAGCCTCTTCCAAAGATGAATAGAAAGGGTTATATAATATTGGAGCTAGTGTAAAGCTTCCAAGACATTTCAAAGAGTCAACATTTCCAGACCCTGCACTAAAAAAAAAAAAATGCAGAATTTGTAATGGATTCCAAAAAAGCTAAACAGAGCTAATTCAACTGGAAACAAGCCAAAAATAAAAAGTTCCAGAAAATGTAGAATTATCAGAGAACAGAAGTACAATGAAGAGTAATAAATTCATTGTAATGAAAACCAAATGGTCTGAGAACAAGAAAACTGAAACATAATATATATTGTCTGCTACTAAGTCTTTTATTTCATAATATGGCAGCCTTTTTTGTTCAGTGTAAGGTTGATCTGACAAAACATTCCCTTGTTTCCCTACTGTAGGATTTTAGGTTATCAATGTGGTGTGTTGTGAGCAAGGTCCTTGGTTTCCCTGTGGAACAAACTCAGAAATATTTATCAAGAACTAACTATGTGTCAAAAAACTGGTTTTGGTACAGACATAATGACTATGCTTTTCCCCTCCACCCGCACCATAGAAGTACACCTGCTTTTGCTTAGCATTTTCCTGTGAGCATACAATGTCTTCATTCTCCAGATTTTCAGAGGTACAAGCAGATCTCCTGGGAGGGAACAATCATGTCCAGCAAAGGAACTTCTGTAAGCTGGTAAGTGATTGCAGACTTGATTACATTGGTTAAAAATGGATACTACTTGGCAAGACTATGACTAATTCCAGGAGCTTGGTCGTCTTTATTTTTAAACCTGCCCAGCCCCCTGCCTCATCCCACATTCACTCCTCTGTTCCTCATGGATTTGCAAGCTGCGCAGCTGCAATTTGCCAATCTCGAGCACACTGAATGCCAGAGATCACTGGGGAACAGCCGCTCCCTCCAGTTTTAGAAGCACCCTGCATGCCTAGGCAGTTAAAAACGTTAACCTCCAAGCACATTCTCTGGACTTAGCACTTTCAACAAGACCTACTAAAAGTGCTGCAATTTCAAACCTAAGGCTCCATGCAATGTAAACCTATAGGAAGCCAAAGTCAGCCTGCAGAGAGAAAATATAGCACTTATAATACACACGCCACTTCATTGCACCTACATAAGCAAAAAGAAGCCTTCAGGAGAGAGAGATATATTTGCAGTTTAAAAAAACAAACTCCACAGTATTATATGTCCACAGACTTTTGCACAAAAAACCATTAGGACAATCCACTCAAGGTGATTCACATGCACAAATCCCTGAGGTGGGAAATTGCACCCAGTAATATATATTAAGTGCTTCTGTACAGATGAACTTTAACCATCTTCCTACTATGAAACAAGCAGTCTGCACTGATCACTTGTGAGAAGGACAGAGTTCCATTACCCCTTTCCACCATCACTCCTACAAGACCTCAGTGATAGCCCCTTAGAATCATAGAGTTGGAAGGGACCTAACAGGTCATCTAATCCAGGGGTGCCCAATAAGTCGATCCCGATCTACCAGTCGATCGCCAGGCAAAATGAGTAGATCGCCAGGCAAAACACATTCTTGGGAGTGAGCCCCGCCCTGGGAGTGAAGCATCCCTGGGAGTGAGCCCCACCTGGGAGTGAGTAGTCCTGGAGTGAGTAGTCTACTGGGGCTGACTCATGAGTAGTCCTGGAGAGGAGCCGCTGGCAGGCTTCTCTCCCGTCCACGCATCCTGGGGATGACTTACCTTTCCCCTGTTTTTGCACTGGTACGTATGGAGATCTGCCCCCCCCCACTTCCATCTGTTGGTTCTGTGTGCAAGGGGTTTTGCACTGGTCTTGCTGTGATGCCTATATAGAGATCTTCCCTCCCTCACACCTTTCCCTTGTTTTTGCACTGGTCTGTATAGAGATCTGCTCCCCCCCCCCCACTTGTATTGGAATCGAGGAAGATCTGGTGGGGAGGTAGATGTGGTGTCAGCAGTGGCCCCTTTAAGGGTAAGGCCTGGGCATCCAGCAGAGTGTGCTGCACAGCTGCAGCCACTTGAAGGCAATAGGGCCCTCAGGGATATAAGAGCACCTGAGGCAGGAAGGGCTCCACTTATTTATGTGAGTCAGCCTTTTCCTACATGAAGACCTTTAAGTCCAAGTTCATCAGTTCCACCATGACTGATGAACATTTGGAAGTGTGCTTGAAGCTGGCTGTCAGCAGCTACTGTCCGGGCTATGTATCCTTGGCTGATTCACTTCAGTGCAAGTCATCAAAGTAAACTCAAGTAAATGTTTATAGTTAATTATGTTGTGTTGTGCAATATTGGCTCATGCGGTTATGCAAGGTACACCAACATACATTGTACACATAAATGTTATATGTTATGATGGTGTGAACATTGTAAAAAAACTCTAGTAGATCTCCGGGCCTTGCTGGGTTTCAAAGTAGCTCTCGAGTCAAAAAAGTGTGAGCACCCCTGATTTAATCCAACCCCCTACCTATAGTGGGAAATCTTCCTAGAGCTTCTCCAACAGGTGCTCAACAAGCCTCTGCTTGAAGATCTCCAGTGAGGGACAGTCCACTTCCTTCTCCAATCCGTTCCACTGCCAAACCGCCCTTAATGTCGGAAATTTTTTTTTCTGACATCCAATCTCTTCTCTTGCAGTTCGTACCCGTTGGATCTAGTTCTACTTTCAGAGGCAGTTGAGAACAAATGAGTCCCTTCTTCCATAATGGGCCACTTTATGGTCCAAAGCAGTAGACTTGGAACAGCACAAACCGCTTAGACATTTGCATGACACAAGAACTCAAAAGGTCAAGGGAATGAGAAGAATCAACACCAAAAACACTAGGGCAAGCATACTCTTCTGCTTCATTGTGGCATGTTTGGCAAAGTGGGGAACCCACATACTCTGAGAACTCCTGTCTCCATGCATAGCAGTTCCTTCCCTGATCAGACCTGCAAGCAGCTCCAGGGGAGAGTAGATAATTTGCTTACCCCAGCTAAGAAACTGGCATTTCTGCTCTAAAGCTATTTGTACTATGCTGATAAAAAACACAGCACTCAGGGATATCTCCAACATTTTTTGTGGATAAATTTTATTTTATAGCATTAGAAAAATGTACATCTATTAGCTTTACACTTCAAATCCACAGAACCAGGAAGTTTTAAGGCTAATTATATACACACCTTCTAAAGGTACCACTTTTTACTCTATGATTTGTGAAATGACTGGATTCATTGCCAATACATCTTAACTGCCATTACTTATTATGAATCCCAGTACAATCTTTTCTACTTCTTACAGATGTTTTCCAGAGAAAATATGTTTCCCCAACCTCTTAATCTTAACTTTTTCCACGAATCAACATGTTGGAAACAAAGAAAAAAAAAATGTTAGCACATGTGATCATTTACTTTTATTCTATTTTCACATCATATGGTTCACATTTAGCTTCTGATTATTTTCCTGGCTTTATTCATCATTTTATTAAAAAAAAAAACCAAACCCACACATCATACAACCAACATTGATCTAGCAATCGTTTGGTTGTTTACTTTAACTAGATGAAGATTTAGGCTGTAATTGTCAGACCATTCAGCCAGCAACATTCACATCAACAGGCTTCAGCTAATGGGGCAGGCCCACACGTTCTAAAATGAGCAAAGCTGCCTATACATTGTATCTTCCTACCCAGGGACATGCAGTGTGGGAGTTGCAGGTGAGCCACACCAGAGTCTTTTGAAAAGTACAGCCACCACTGCTGCCATGTGCGGTGTGCTAGCATGCACAACCCAAGCACTCTGAGCATGGATTAAGAGTGTCTGCACACCTCACACGGCAATGGCAACAGCAGCAACAGTTTTCAAAGGGGCAGCTCTGCCTCACCTGTCACTTCCACACTACATATCAAACATACATAAGACCTTTATTGGCAGAGATCACTACATATCACTGATTCTACCTAAGCGTCTTTACCCTCCCCTACCATCAACATATACATCAGGTGCCTGTTCCAAAAGCCACCATAAAATCAGACACAGTGTGCTTAAAACAAAGGGGGTAATTCTCGGAAAGCAGGCAGATGGAGTGCCAGGCCAGCGAGCTAAAGCATGTGAAAGGCACTCAGTCAAGCTCCAAGCAATAAAATTGAGTGGGAAGCACAGTATGAATCCGTGAGTACACAGTATGCAATTATCAGACAGTCAAAGCGCAACTGAGACTAGGATCTAGGCCTAAAACTCTAGGGAATGAGAGAGAGCACCAGAACCAAGACAGGCAGGAACATGGTACCTTGTTCTTCAGCGTATGTGAGCATGGATCTGCATGAAATACTGCTCATGCAAAGATCCAATCACTGGCCTGGGCACTTTTATCCAACGCCAGAAACAGCCCAAGACAACACCAACAAAATCCAAGAGGCAACTCCAGAGTGTGAAAAAAAAAGATGACAACAAAGTAACAAATAATGCTTTAATGATGCCTCAAAATCCTCTGCCCACGTAGCCAGCCTATGCATAAGGACAACAGAGGTAGTGACTTCCGGCAGAAGATTGGTAATCACGTCCATATGACCACTTGCCTCCACTACCCCTCCTTCTCCCACTTCCTGGATTGGAAAAGGAAGGAGGACAGAGAGGAAGAAGAAATTGGGAAGAAGAATGATGGGACAGAACAGATGCTTTTCATTCCCCTTTGCTCTCTTCACATGTTAACAGTTTTAACAAGTCATTACCAAGTACTACACTGTAAAAAATAAATAATTAAAAACATCATGTTTCAATATCTGAAACGACCAATGAAAGGAAAACAGAGACCTTTCCACACCAACAGGTCAATGATTTAATACTGTCTGCATTTTAAGAAAGAATAATTGGTCTTTCATTCATGCCATCTTTAGCTTATGCAGACTAGGAAAGCTATCAAATAGCAAAATTTATTTTTAAGACGGTCTCCAAGGATAGTATAATGGACAGCATGATCCCAGTAACATTTTTACTCTCAGGTACAAATCATCTGTCCCTTTAACATTTTTGCCCGGCCCGCAGGTGTACACATGTGGTGCCTGTTGCATACATGCAACACTGGGCAGAAATGGTTCAAAATCTAAAGTACTGCTCAGTCATACATTTTTCTCCCAAAATAAACATCATTTTTTTCACAAAATGTGCATAATTACAAGAGATTACTATGTCTGGGAGCTTGGGGATCTCTCTCTTTCTGCAGACTTCAACACAAACTTACTCTCTTCAGATAGTTTCTGTTAAGGATCTTGCTTCCAGTAAAATCCACAATTCAGCAGTAGAGATGGGTGCCTAGTATCCTTTCTTTCCAGGAAAGATTTCATTTCTACATGGTAATTATATGGCAATTCAGTTTATTACAAAAGAAAATACAGTATCTATAACCAGATATGTTCTTATGAGAAAATGAAAGTTCTCTGAAGAATCAAAAACCCCTTCTTAACAGTATTTGCACGTTATATTTTTCCACAAAACATTTTAAATTAGACATAAACACAGTACAATTCCATGCATGTTTACTCAGATGTAAATTCCACTGCTTTCAGTGAGGTTTACAGCCTAGTAAGGATGCTTAGGACCAAAGCCTTCCTTGCTTGCTTTTTGAAGATTTATGTGATCCCTTTGGGAAACTACCAGATATTTTTCATTCTAAGAAAAAATGTGATATATTAAGCATTGACACCAGTATTAGAAAAAAAAATCTGTAAACGAGCTACATAAAAGGATCGTGCAATCACTGTTAGTGGAAGCATCAAGCAATTAACATGGATGTCTTGTTGTGACCACAACCTCTGCCTATTTGGTGGAAGGGTTTTTACAACAATATATTGCTGGTATTTGAGGCCATAAAAAATTATGAGCCTCAAATTCAGTGACAGTTACTTTTGACATGCCATCCAAACTTATGCATGTTTACTCAGAATTAAATCCCAGAATTAAATGGGGCTTCCTCCCCAATCAAGTGTGCATAGGATTGTAGCCCAAAGCCACTGAAACAAGCTGAACAAGTTCACTGTAACTACACAGCAGCAAAAACAGTTGCTACAGTAGTTACTTGCCCATAAAGTACAGGTGTCCAACTGTACCCTCAGGTGATGCATTCCAGGCTCCCCACTGCGGATATGGAAACGGCAGCTATGGGGGAACCCTATCTCCATGCCCCACTGTGACCATTAACTTTGCTTTCACTCTTGCTGCCAAGGTTGAACATGTCTTGCTTTTACTGGTTGCTATAAGCATGGAACTTATAGGCAAGAAAGCCTGCAGACAGGACAAACAGGTAGGAAGCTTGCACACTAGAGGGGATGACTCAGAGAACGTTAACAGGAAGCTTCTGATGCAGCGGTGGAATCAAGGAGGCGTCCTGATCATGTGTAATGATCATCAATACCTAACTCTACATAGGACTGGGTTGTTGGGAATTACCACACATTGGATCAGGCTAATAAATTTCTGTCTGAAGAGGCTGCACTTGAATTTTAGGAGCACCTGCTAAGGAAATGAAAAACGGTAAAAAGCAATGGGAAAGTTGGTACCATACTGCAGTGGCATTGCCAGTGCATGCACTGTAGGGGCAGGTGACACACACACCCCCTACAGTGTGACACCCTTCCTTACTCACTGTTCCAATCAACGGTGGCCCAGGCCCGCTGGCACCTGGCACCTGGAAGTGCTTTGGCAATGACATGATGATGTCATTGTGGCGCCACCAC
This sequence comes from Tiliqua scincoides, assembly GCF_035046505.1. NCBI lineage: Eukaryota > Metazoa > Chordata > Lepidosauria > Squamata > Scincidae > Tiliqua > Tiliqua scincoides. The sequence continues at coordinate 70,662,670 of NC_089826.1, forward strand.
TGAATTACTTCCGCTGTTCAGACACAGGGATGGGCAGCAGATTCCCTTCCCCTGCCAAAGGCAGCACGGGCCTCCGCTCAGCATGGGCTGAGGTGGCACACCTATCACTCTCCACCCAGGGTGTGGCACCACGGCGGACTGCCCCCTGCTTGTCACACTACTGGCATATTTGAAGCAGTGCAATCAGGCATAGGAGAGACTGTGATGGCATGGGCACCATCCAGTAGGGATCTGTGATATCAGCATAACTAGCATTTCCATAGCAAAATACAGTACATTCACAAGCTGAACTTCCTTGAGCAAGAATTGTCACTTTCCACCAACAACTGACAATTTGAATAACAGATATAGGAAGCATTGCCTAATACCAGCTGTTTTCAAACTCTCTAGAAGTTTGAAAACCGCTGTAAGTCCTTGCGGGGGCGGGGGGAGGCAGCAGGGGTGGGGGGAAGGCAGCGGCACGATCCCAAGGATCATGCCACTCAGGGGGCTGCAGGGGCTTGGGTGCACTTACCAGAGCCTCCTGTAGCCTCCTGGAGGTGCGGGGAGCCTCGTGCGACTGTCTGCAGGGCTCCACAAAGCTGCAAAAGTGAAAGTGGAGCGATCGCACTCCACTTCCAGTTTAGTGGAAGTGGAGCATGATTGCTCCACTTTCACTTCTAAAGCATTGGGGAGCCCTCCAGATGGTCACTCAGTGCTTCCCGCACCCATAGGAGGCTGCAAGAGGCTCTGGTAAGTGCACCCAAGCCCCTGCAGCCCCCTGAGCAGCACGATCCTGGGGACTGCGCTGCTGCCTCCTCCCTGCTTCCTGGCTGCCCCGGTCCTTTAAGGGGGCAGAGGCCAGGGCCCACAGACGCCCCAGTTTGAAAAGCCCTACCTTATACATATACAGAACACACACACAGATCAGCTGCTGAAGCAGCAGCACCTGGCCAGAGTATGATTACTACACAGTTCATCTGGGGGAACCAAAGTACTGTGTCTCAAATAGGAAAGCACCTTGGAAAGTGACCTTATAAAGAAGGAAGGATTATTTTCTTGGAAGGTGTGGTTGGTCTCCACTGAACAGTTATTAGAGGCAGAATTACATTACTCACTTTTGCTAACCACCTGGTCTTGTCTACAATCATTAGTGCCATCTTTTTTTTAACCATCCTTCCAGTCTTAAGGGGGAAATATGCAAACTCCAGAAGTAACTGCACTGAAGTGTCTTAAGAGCCAATTCTTTTTTCTTACGCTTTTAAGACAAGTAAGGCCCTAATACACACATCCCTTTTAGCATTTATTCCAGTTTGAAAACAGAATCTTACAAAAGTCAATGCACTGACTTGTGACTATTTTCTAGGCCAGTTGTATGACTAGTTTTTCCCCAAACTCATGCAGCATGACCACTGTCCAGTGAGAGTTATGTACACTTAAGTCCTATTGAAGTCAGTTGGGATTAAAGGTGCTTATCTCTATGCTAGATTGTAGAAGCATGACTCAAATCTCAAAAAAGGTCAACAGAAGTTTTTCCGTAGACACCAGTAAACTTTGGTGTGGGCCCAAGAATGTATATTTTTGCCAGCACCTGTCTAATGTCTGTTGACGCAATGGATCTTCAAATGGAAACACAACAATGCAAAATAAAAAGTGCTTCCTCATATGCAATTTTACAGCTGAACATACAGTTCCTAAACAGCAAACAAAAAAATGATCAGAAATTTAAGAGCTATTTATCTTTACTGTATGATAATCCATCTGCTAGGACTGGGATGAATGCTGCAATATCTTTCAATATTTAGTTAAAATGGGGAATCTCAACGTCAAGAATGTCAAATTCTTCCCTGCATTAAAGATCTGCATTAAGGAGCCATTTACCACAGCTGCGAGGTGTGAAATAACTGAGCATATAAGGTTTGGGAAATATGCATTTAAAATATCCTTCTGTGCTGACCACATTGCATTATTGTTTGGGAATCAAGAAAACTCCATAGTAACTGTGGTAACACAGTCACATGGGGACTTTTTACTACTTGCCCTCTTTAGCACCTTTTCCAGTTCTACAATATCCTTCTTGAGGGGTGGCCAGGAACAAGCCAAAGCCTCCTGGCACTTGAGGTGATGTGCCAGCCTCTGCATGTACCATTTCCTTGACTGGAAAAGAAAGAGAGGGAAATTGATGGCACTAATGAAGACCAAATCTGCCTACAGAACCAAGATATTCACATTTCTAGGGATGAATAAATGACATGAATTCCTTGCCTGCCCATGCATATACATTCACAAGTTCAATATTACCCTGGTATTCCCGTCAAACAGGTTCATTTAGTAACTCTTACAACTATTCTCTCACACACGTCTTCATTTGCTTTGTGCAAGAAGTGTATCAACTTAACTTCCATGTAACATCAGATAAAAATGTCTCAGTAGCCAGTGATGTACAGGTGTCCCCCGTTCATTTGACAAGTTAGGGACTGGAGCAGTGGTGAAAAGTGGAAATGGTTGAAAAGCAGAAGCCAGTCTTTTTTTAGTTTACAAATGTTGCTTCCAATGCTTTTTTAGCTAGCAAAACACTACGTAAGATCAGAACCACATGAGTCAGAGTTAACGAAGCATTTCTTAACTAGCACAGCATTTAAAGTTCAAAGAGACATAGGCCCAGTCCAATCCAACTTTCCAGTGACGGTGCAGCCACAATGCACCTTGAAGGGAACAAATGTTCCCTTACCTGGAGGAGGCTTCCATGACTGCCCCCTCACTGCAGGATGTAGTATGTGTCCCATTGGCACGGCTGCATTGGTGCTGGAAAATTGGATAGGATTTGGCCATAGTCCCTACAAATGCCACTTGAGGGTGGAGGAAGGTCCAGACGTGGATGACCCAATTCCCTAAGTGTATCAATGTGGCCCAGGGCCCTAGCAGGCTAGGATGAAGGGCATGACAGGATGAAGGACACCCCAAATCTGCTGCTGTCCCATTACCTGTGCTCAATGCAAGCCGCATCATTCACTTTGCAGCTGGCCCAGCCCTGTACTTATTGTCTGCATACTGTTTTCTGCATGGAGGTGCTCTCTTTGTACAACAATTTTCACTTTTGAGGCAACTCTCAGTAATAGTTAGCATGCTGACCCACATGACAAACCTCAGGCCAACCAGCTTCTGATTCAGTACAAGTTATCTCCATGAAAACACATGCCAATTCTTCCTGTAAGATCTTACTGCTTTTTTTCAGCTAATACCTACCACACAGGAAAGCAGACTTAAATGCAAAGTGTGATGGCGAAAGGACCACAGAACTTGTTTGCTGTTGTCTTGCAGCTATTAAGGAAGCATTCTTATCCACTGCCAAAGTTCCTAAGGAATGCAAAGCCAACCTTAGAGTAACAAACATCAACAAAAGCTCCAACAACAAGGATATGACATGACAATAAGACAAGAATAGGGGGTGTGATCGCCTGAGATAATAGTGCCTCCAAGGATTAATCAGGCACCAAGTGCAATTTTATTACTGTATTATCTTCCTATTAATCTGCCATACAAATAACAATTTTCACAGATGCTCTTTCAAGCCAGCCATAATTTTAATCTTAACAAAAGTTACACACACAGATACATCTTTCTTCCAGTATTTTTGCTTCAAAGTTACAAGGCACTTCATTACACACTCTAAGCCCAGCGTGCTTTGGAGAATCTCTCCCCATGCCCCATGACCTGAGGGAAATGCCTTAGAAATAACATCTGTGAAGGCTGGGGAAGTCCCCTTTCCTCATTTGTTACAGTTTCACAGAAGTGTCTTCCAAGGAGAACCAAACTCTGCATGACTGCAAGCCTGTTCAGGAAGCAAATGAACCACTTTCTTTACATAATATTCTTTGGGTTCAGAATGAACTGCTTTTAGCTGATTTTTAACAGGTCATAGAGTATATTGTTTATAGGAGATGTTTTAATTATATATTAGGAACTGTTTTGTTTGGTCTGCTTTTAATTATACAAGCAGGACCCATATCTGCAGGCATCAGTTCTGAATCCCCCCATACAGAACCCACAAATATGGGGGAATGATATGAAAATAACAGCCCCTCCCTCACACACTTGTTACATTACCTTCTTTTTTGTGTAGTTGCGCTGGAAGCACATGTATTTCTTGCTTTCAACTTGCTTTACACATAAGCTAGGTGACATGCAGGCAACAAGGGAGACTAACTGAACATTAACAGGAACTTAAATTCAGCTAATAGGACACTGGATCCGTGGATAAGGTGGCTCATTGTATATTATGAACTGATTTAAAATTAAAATGCTATGTAGAGTGCTTTGATAAATATGAGATGATTTATAAATGTAGAGAGGGTTGATAAATCCAACCCTCTCTACGTGCAGAGAGGCACCTCCAAAAATGCATTGTAACTCTACCTCCCTTCCAGCCCCCACATGCTAGCCTTGAGCTGGACATGCTGTAATGTGGTTCGCCATTCCTGATGACTCAAGAGCTTCCTGCATTCAGTGGCCCACTGCCTCCCAGCCCATGCACAGCACCAGAACTGCTCATGCTAGCTGTATGTGGAGGTACAGCAGACTGCTGCATGCATGGAAGTAATGTAAAGGCCTTAGCTTGCCAAGAATGTCCAGGTGCATTGAAGCAAGCACACAACATTATGGGAGGAGAAGGGAAGAGTTACATTACATTCTATGAAGGAGACCCCCATCAGCATTCTGCTTTCCATCTGGAGGGTCGTGCCCCAAGCACAGTGGGATGATTGATTTGGTTGTAGTAGCTCCACTATACTTTTCCAAGGCTGACAAATTCTTTCCATGAAACTGAGATGCATTCATTGAAAGGAGAGACATACAGTCCTTTCAATAATGCAGGCTGCATTAAAGAAAAGCCTCACATTGTAAGTGCACTTATTTTAAGATCTTCTTGTTACCAATACGGCCTACTAAAAAAAAAAAATCAGCAGAATATATGTAAAGGACGACAATCTGGTTTCTGCTGTCACAACTTCCTTAGTTAGTTGGCAACCTTCAGTCTCGAAAGACTATGGTATCGCGCTCTGAAAGGTGGTTCTGGAACAGCGTCTAGTGTGGCTGAAAAGGCCGATTCGGGAGTGACAATCCCTTCCACACTGGGAGCAAGTGCAGTCTGTCCCTGGTCTGTCTCCCTGGCTATGGGCCTTCCTTCTTTGCCTCTTTGCCTCAGATTGTTGGCCAAGTATCTCTTCAAACTGGGAAAGGCCATGCTGCACAGCCTGCCTCCAAGTGGGCCGCTCAGAGGCCAGGGTTTCCCAACTGTTGAGTTATTGTACCCTGTATTAAGCAGGTCCTAATACAGACCTAGTCAGCAAATGAAAATAATGCCCTACCATCATGTTAACTTGCTGGTTCTTGTCGCAGTTTCCTGCTTCACAATACAAGGCTATCATGTTATGCTTATCCTGTAAAGAAACATAGAATTCAAGAGCCAGACCCATCACATTAACTAATTAAGGCTGTATGTACATGGAGCAAGTTGCACCTGTCTGGACTGCCCATACAACCATGTCTGCACAAGTGTAGACTGGGATCACCCACCTATTTATCTTGGGGGAGGATCCTATCTGCACCAATTAGTAAAGAGGATTGCAGGAAGTGGGTGAATTGGTTCAGGACCATGGCGAGAGGAAAGCATTAAAGCCCCTCCGCCCTCTACCATATTCCTATTTCAGGCTGGGGGCCCCACATGAGCTGTTTACACAAGAAATATACAGAGTCAAACCACATACTGAAAGTAACATGCTATTTGAGCCTAAAAGAACTAGGGAAAACACTAAGAAGAGAAAGCTTAGCTTTGTTACTGAAACCATCTCATTCTTATTTACCATAATACAAAGAAAAGATAAATCCCTGTATGTAACATGCTAATGCAGTGAAACTTAAGCTTCACTAAAGCTGATACTGTATTAAGTGCTATATTCATTTCTAACTGAAATGGCTAAAACTCCCAAGACCACAAGAATTTGCCTTTCAGCAGGTCCAAGACAAACTGTACAGTTATATCTAAGTACTCATTGCCTTTTTATTTGTCTCACAAATGTGTGGTATTTAGCACCAAAATTTAAACCAAGCAAAAGAGCTAATTAAAATTCCAAAATGAAAATCCAGCTCAGTGGCCCACCCCCAATAGTCCAATGCCCTCTGAAGGACCAGTCTGGCCAGACTGTCCTCTCCATATCAGGCTACCTGTCTCAAGACAGTTTTACCTCTCTAGGGACAAATGGGTCTATCTAAACTCAGAGATAAGACATGTGCGATAGTTATTAGATTAATATCTATTTTAAGGCTAGCCTAGTTCAGCTAACTATTATGTTACATCTTACATATCCCAAAACCAAGTGGGCAGTGACATGCAACCCTCAAGGCACACTTGACATTTCAGAATCTTTGGCAAACCTTTGCTCCATTTTAAAAATGTGAAGGGTCTCTAAGCCCTCCTGGATGCATAGTGTAATAAGATACAGAAGCAAATATCAAGAAGCTCAGATTGGTCATATATTGTAATTCTTACAACCAAACAAATTTGGTTCCATGTCATCATTACTAAGTGGTGCCCATCCTTTTGGTGGGCATGCATTATGCTCATGATCCATTTCCTGATTGGCTCTCATCGGAAACAAATTGCCCATTTTTGGTCTAAACTGTGTGTTTTTCTATAATTGGAGAATTCATTTGGCCAGATCACGTTTCCATCACCGTTAAGATCTGAACTGCAATGGGAGGTACACTCACTTCGGAGTAAGTTTCATTAAATTCAGTGGGGCTTAACTCCTGAGCTAACACACATTGGCTCGGACTGTAAATTCCTTTCATCAGGACTTATCAGTTGTTGACAAAAGAAGCTGTCACACTGTAGTAAACACATAAAAAGCTCCTGCATCCTTAAAGACCTTGCTGACAGGTCCTTTAAATCAATCACACAATAAATCCTCATGCTTATCAATCAAAAGTAGCCTTCTTTCCCTGAGCACTGTGAATTCAGGCATCATTATAGCCCATGTCATCAAAAAGTCATGCATCAGGAAAACAGAGGGCCAAGCTACATGCAAAAGGGGTAGATGCATTAGCTTAATCACACATCTGCCTCATTCCTAAATGAAGGGCAAAGCAGTCTAATTTTGACATTAAAGCAGATACACACCTTCTCTCACCTCCCTACCAACCACCACACCAACTACTTTTGTCCTAGACCCAATAAGGAAAGTGGGCTTGGCTGGGAGAAGGGTACCTGGGACAACAGAATGCAGGAAAATGAGGCAGGGAAAGGTTCAGCTCCCTGACCCATGTGCCCTTTTCAATACTGAAATCAGACCCATACCATTACTCTGTATATTAACAGGTAAGAGATATGACATGGTGCTGAATTTGGCACCAAGAGGCTGAATTGTCAAAATACATCTCAATCTGTTTTATGTCTGTTAAGTTTTATAGTTTATTTATGTGTTTTAAAAGTTATGCTTTGTATCCTTTTTGGGGAGGACTGAAAGACTGGATACAGTGTAAGTTTCTTACACACACACACCCCAACAGTGATTGGGTTGTATCCTAACTCCCTTTTCCAAAAACAGAAGACATTTCCATTTGTGCAGGGATGGGAGAAGATTCCTCTCTCTTTTACCCTGCAGCCCTCTGTACACTATATAGTCCAATCGGATCAATCAACCCTTTAGGGTGGATTTAGGGGGGAAGGCGCAGGGGGTTGTTATTCTGAGGAAGGGCCAAGTAAGTCCTTTTGCACAAGCTTCCTTCTACTCACTCTACTTATGACACAAGTCACCATCTTTCTGGGTCCACAGATACAAATAACATATAAATGTGTGCCTATAAAGGTTACACAGAACTCTTTTTCAAGAAGAATGAGAAGGCAGCCATTACTCCATCACTAACACCAATCTGTAACCACTTCTGGTAGATATGCTAGATAGTCTCAAAAGCTTGCAGGTATTACAACTATATTTCAAAGAGCAACCACCAAACCACCACCACCACTTTAGTTGTCAGGTGTTTCCATTTAAGTCAGTAGCTGCCACTTTACCCAAAGAGTTTTATGTAGGTCTGAAGTTTGAGCATACTTTGAACAGAGTAATTCCAACATTAAGAACATAACATAAGAAGAGCCTCACTAGATCAGGCCAAAGGCCCATCCAGTCCAGCTTCCTGTATCTCACAGTGGCCCACCAGATGCCTCTGGAAGCACATAAGAGATCCACATCCTGGTGATCTGCATCCAGCATTCTGAGGTAGCCTAAAATCAGGAGGTTGCACATACCCATCATAGCTTATAATACGTGATGGACTTTTCCTCCAGAAATCTGTCCAATCCCCTTTTAAAGGCATCCAGGCCAGATGCAATCACCACATCCCATGGCAATGACTTCCATTACACAACTACCCTGCCCAATTAGTGAACCCCCAACAGGTTAAATCAATACAGTATTGCCCAAATCAACCCAGCAAAACTAAACAGATGCACAGAGATGCTCATTCTGATCATTCAGGGGAGCAGGAGGGAGCTATTTTTATGACACAGTGGTAGTGAAGACAACATTACACCAGCTGAAATGATCTGTTCTCTCCACGTGCGTCAAGTTCCGTCTCATTTTCCATTATCTTGCTCCCTCCTCCTCATCCTCAGCTAAAGCATGTGCCCTTCACCACTGGAACCTGTCTGGATCCCCTTCTTAGGGTACAAAAATTGGGAGGGGGCAGTGTCTGCTCCAAAATTGCAAATACCTTCTCCAAGGAATATGACAGATATTTCTATCATGCCTCTTGTTGATGACCCTTCATTTCAATTCATTCTACTGGGGGGAGGGAGAGAGAAATGCGATTAAGAGATTAAAAGGAGTAGAGGGGAGTCAGCAACCAAAGGAAGAAAAGGCAGATGGGCAAAAGGAAAGAGAAGCATCCCCCTCCCTCCAGATGCCTAACGACATTGGCCAACCCTAGTTCAACCTGCTGCTGCAGCTCTTCCATTCTCATGTACAACTCCTGCAAAGGGCTACATTTTGTGCACCAATTGCAACTCTACACCGTCTAAGGGGAACTAAGGGCACACAATCCTATGCTCCTCTACTCAGAGGTAAGTCCCAGTGTCTTCAGTGGTGCTTACTCTCAGGAAAGGGTGTATATGACTGCAGCCTAAGAGGTGGGAGGGGGGCGTGGAGAAAGGCAGCGCCTGGCTCCCCAATCCGATTGGCACGCGACCATGGTGGATCGCTAGCCAGACACTGCAGTGGGATCTAAAGGATGGGAGATGATGGAGGAGCAATTCTGGGGGAGCCTAGGGCTGCAATCCTACCCAGTTACCAGGGAGTAAGCCCCGCTGACCATAATGGGACTTACTTCTGAGTAGACATGCACAGGACTGGGCTCTGAGGCTGCAATCCTACCCACACTTACCAGGGAGTAAGCCCCGTTGACTATAATGGGATTTACTCCTGAGTAGACCTGCCTAGGATGGGGTGGTGAAAGCTGGTGCAGGAGGCGGGGAGGGGGGTTAACCACCCGTTTCAAGCTGCCCAGGGTGGCCCCTTACCTCGATCCACTTCTGAGCTTCGGCCAAGGCGGGTGCAGCCTGGGGGGCGTCTTGCAGAGGCTGGCTCGGCTGCTCCTGCGCCAGATCGATGCCCGGACTGGCCATCTGCACAGACTACCTGCGTCCCCGCCGCAGGAGGCGAGGCTCCGGCTAACGGGCTCTCCTCCAGCAGGCAGCCAAGGAGAAGCCGGAGGCCGCTGGGTCTGCCTGCTTCCTGCTGCTGCGGGAGAAAGGGGGAGGCGACCGCTTGCAGCCCAGCCGGCGGCAGCCGCGGTTACTGCCGCTTCGTGCATGCGGTCACCTCCTTGCTGGCGTCCCGGTTCTCCCCCTCCTGCGCCCAGCCGGCTGCAGCCCTGCCTCGCCTCGCCCCCCTCCCACCAGCCTCCTCTCTTGCAGTGGCTAAAAATAAAGCTGGAGACGTTGCTCCAGCCCTGCAAATGCCCGGGCCAGGCTGCCTCCTCGCCGCCGCCCCCCAGTGGGAGAGCCTGGCACGTGAGCTCATGGCTGGGCTCTGGGGCCAGAACCGGGGGGGGGGCTGAGCGGGAGCTCCCTGGGCAAGCCTCGGGGAAATTCCCCCCTGCAAATGTCCCTGCACCCCAGAAACACAAGGCAAGTTAGATTTGGGCTTCCTGGCAGCAAACCCATTTCCCCAGATTGGCAGGTGGGTGGGGAGGCAGGGCGAGGTAGAGCCTCCCCACCAAAACCATGCACACAGCGAGGAGGGAGGGAGCGCAGAGCTTGGGTTGTGAGTGCTTGGGCGCCTCACAGGGCAGTGGCGCTTCTCAAAGGACTCCAGGGAGGCTCTGCCTCACCTGCCTGCCTCCCCACCCACCACACTTCCCTGAGTGCTTGCATACCTCACACAGCGGTGGCGCTTTTCAAAGGACTTCTATGGGGAGGCTCTGCTTCACCTGCCCACTTCACACCCCAGCTGATGTTTCGTTGTTGTTTTGACCAAGAGCAGAGGGGACTGAGGATTTGAGCACAGGAAAGGAGCTGAAGGCACTGCTTAGGCCAGCAATTTTTAACCACTGTGCCATGGCACATTGGTGTGCTATGAATGGTCCACAGCTGTGTCATGCAGTGACATTCCTAAGGGGGGCAAATGCTCCAAGGTGCCATGCCTGCAGGGGCAGTGCCACCTTCCTCATTCGGAGACTGCCGCAGGAGTCTGGAAGAGAGTCATTTGTTAGTAGGGCCATTGGGGGATGTGAGCCCCCAGCCAGCAGTGTGGTGAGCCTTGTCAATTGTCAAAAAACCTAATGGTGTGCCTTGACAATTTTAGTGCCTTTTCAGTGCGCCATGAGTTGAAAAAGATTGAAAATCCCTGACTTAGGCCTTTCCCCTCTGGGAAAGCCCGTTTTTTCATTCTAAATCTGTACCACAGCTGCTTGCAGCTATCATGTGAAATGCCCCTCACCTAGTTTAACTAGGCTAGTTAGGCCATTAGTCCATCTGTCCCTGCACTCTATTTTGCCAGGCAGTGACTTTCCAGAATCTCAATTTCCTGGCCTTGCTACCTGAGATCCTTTTAGCTGCAGATTCCGGAGGCCTCTGCATACCAAGCACATACCTGCCTGCTAGTAATGTGCTAATAATGATCATTCCTTCTCATGGAAAGGACAGAAAGTATAGCATTCCTGAACAGTTAAAACATAAGAACATAAGAACAGCCCCACTGGATCAGGCCATAGGCCCATCCAGTCCAGCTTCCTGTATCTCACAGCGGCCCACCAAATGCCCCAGGGAGCACACCAGATAACAAGAGACCTCATCCTGGTGCCCTCCCCTACATCTGGCATTCTGACTTAACCCATTCCTAAAATCAGGAGGTTGCGCATACTCATCATGGCTTGTACCCCATAATGGATTTTTCCTCCAGAAACTCGTCCAATCCCCTTTTAAAGGCATCTAGGCTAGACACCAGCACCACATCCTGTGGCAAGGAGTTCCACAGACCGACCACGCGCTGAGTAAAGAAATATTTTCTTTTGTCTGTCCTAACCCGCCCAACACTCAATTTTAGTGGATGTCCCCTGGTTCTGGTATTATGTGAGAGTGTAAAGAGCATCTCCCTATCCACTCTGTCCATCCCCTGCATAATTTTGTATGTCTCAATCATGTCCCCCCTCAAGCGTCTCTTTTCTAGGCTGAAGAGGCCCAAACGCCGTAGCCTTTCCTCATAAGGAAGGTGCCCCAGCCCCGTAATCATCTTAGTCGCTCTCTTTTGCACCTTTTCCATTTCCACTATGTCTTTTTTGAGATGCGGCGACCAGAACTGGACACAATACTCCAGGTGTGGCCTTACCATCGATTTGTACAACGGCATTATAATACTAGCCATTTTGTTCTCAATACCCTTCCTAATGATCCCAAGCATAGAATTGGCCTTCTTCACTGCCGCCGCACATTGGGTCGACACTTTCATTGACCTGTCCACCACCACCCCAAGATCTCTCTCCTGATCTGTCACAGACAGCTCAGAACCCATCAGCCTATATCTAAAGTTTTGGTTTTTTGCCCCAATGTGCATGACTTTACACTTACTGACATTGAAGCGCATCTGCCATTTTGCTGCCCATTCTGCCACTCTGGAGAGATCCCTCTGGAGCTCCTCACAATCACTTCTGGTCTTTACCACTCGGAAAAGTTTGGTGTCGTCTGCAAACTTAGCCACTTCACTGCTCAACCCTGTCTCCAGGTCATTTCTGAAGAGGTTGAAAAGCACCGGTCCCAGGACAGATCCTTGGGGCACACCGCTTTTCACCTCTCTCCATTGTGAAAATTGCCCATTGACACCCACTCTCTGCTTCCTGGCCTCCAACCAGTTCTCAATCCACGAGAGGACCTGTCCTCTAATTCCCTGACTGTGGAGTTTTTTCAGTAGCCTTTGGTGAGGGACCGTGTCAAACGCCTTCTGAAAGTCCAGATATATAATGTCCATGGGTTGTCCCGCATCCACATGCCTGTTGACCTTTTCAAAGAATTCTATAAGGTTCGTGAGGCAAGACTTACCCTTACAGAAGCCATGCTGACTCTCCCTCAGCAAGGCCTGTTCGTCTATGTGTTTTGAGATCCTATCTTTGATGAGGCATTCCACCATCTTACCCGGTATGGATGTTAGGCTGACCGGCCTATAGTTTCCCGGGTCCCCCCTCTTTCCCTTTTTAAAAATAGGCGTGACATTTGCTATCCTCCAATCTTCTGGCACCGTGGCCGTTTTGAAGGACAAGTTGCATACCTTAGTCAAGAGATCTGCAACTTCATTCTTCAATTCCTTAATAACCCTTGGGTGGATGCCATCAGGGCCCGGTGACTTATTGATCTTTAATTTATCAATGAGGTCTGAAACATCTTCTCTTTTAACCTCTATCTGACTTAACTCCTCGGTCAGGAGGGGCCGTTCGGGCAGCGGTATCTGCCCGAGGTCTTCTGCCGTGAAGACAGATGCAAAGAACTCATTTAATTTCTCTGCCATCTCTAAGTCTCCTTTTATCTCCCCTTTCCCTCCCTCACCATCCAGAGGGCCAACCGCTTCTCTGGCGGGTTTCCTGCTTCTAACATATTTGAAGAAGCTTTTATTGTTCCCCTTAATGTTGCTGGCCATGCGTTCCTCATAGTCTCGCTTGGCCTCCCATATCACCTTCTTACATTTCTTTTGCCACAGTTTATGTTCCTTTTTATTCACCTCATTAGGGCAAGACTTCCATTTACGGAAGGAAGCTTCCTTGCCCTTCACAGCCTCTCTAACTTGGCTGGTTAGCCATGCGGGCACCCTCCTGGATTTAGTGGAACCCTTCTTTCTTTGCGGTATACACCTCTACTGGGCCTCTATTACTGTTGTTTTAAGCAGCCTCCATGCACTCTGGAGAGATTGGACTCTTTTTACCCTCCCTTTCAACCTCCTTCTAACCAGCCTCCTCATTTGAGGGAAGTCCGCCCGTCGGAAGTCAAGGGTTTTTGTTAGAGATTTGCCTGGTATTCTTCCCCCAACGTGCACGTCAAAACGGATCGCAGCATGATCACTGTTCCCCAATGGCTCAGTAATGTTTACATCTCTAACCAGGTCCTGCGTACCGCACAAAATTAAATCCAGAGTCACCTGTCCTCTGGTGGGCTCCGTGACTAGCTGATCTAAGCCACAGTCATTTAGCACGTCAAGAAATCCGGTTTCCTTATCGTGACCAGAACACAAATTGACCCAGTCAATATGAGGATAATTGAAGTCCCCCATGATTACAACCCTGTCCCTCCTTGTCACCTCCCTGATCTGTTTCCTCATTTCAAGGTCCTGTTGGTAGGTACCTGTTTCCTAAGTAGGAAAACTAGGAAAGGAAAACTAAGTAGGAAAACTAGGCTGGTACCTGTTTCCTAAGTGTTCCTTTTTCCTTTCCTTCTAATAAAATGTCTTTATACTATGGGAAACGGTACTCCAGTCGATAAATACAGATTTCAGTACCTGCAGTTGCCAGTTGCACCTGAGCCTTCAAGAGTCACTGTGGTGCATTCAGTGACATTCCTTTAAATTATGATTATCCTTTAAATCATTAAAACATTTAGAGTACAGTATGTTTCTCCATTGCAGTAGATACAGCCAAGGTGACTTACATGCCAGTTAAAAATGATCAACCTAAACAATAACAAGAGTGCAGATAAAGCCACAAATGAGCCAATGGGGAAAAAAATGAAAAGTTGACCAGGCCAAAGGCCTGCAAAGGCTTTGGGCAGTGTCAACAAGTCATCAAGATTGGAGCCAGATGAATCTTCCCAGCAGGGCCAGCATTCCATAACTGGGATACAGTAAGATGGAAGGCCCTCTTATGTGTTCCCACCAATTTTTGATGGTAGCAGGACAAGCAAATATACCTCCTCAGCTGACCTGAATGAGTGGACAAGCTTCTTCTAAGGCAGTCAGTGTGTCCTCCCAAGAGGGGATTAGGAGAGTCTCTTGAGATAACACCTTTTACATCATCAACGGCCAACTTTTTATCACAAGTCCAAAATATGAGTGAATACCACTCTAGTGTGTGCTACAGTGCTACATATGGTGTGGTTTGAGACAAGAAGCCAGCTTGAGCATCTCACATGGCATTACTGAAATCCTCCCTGCCACTGAACTTTCTACATTCAAAATAATTTTTTTTGAAAGAACAGCACAGTTAATGCAAGCCCCCAACTGCAACCTCAAGTAAGGTTTTCTCAGCTGCTGTTTGTGAGAACTAGAGCCATATAACATGGGCAGTGCAACCCCTAACACACACATCCCTGAGCCGGTTCAAGTCCCTTGCACAAGTTCCCAAGTGTCACAATGTCCCATAAAGCACACCTGTGGCTACTCAGGAGCAAGCTAGGCCAGAGCACATGCTGGCCTAGCACCACCAGACCTGCACCAGGAGATGGTAAGTTTGGGCAGACAGGACAGGGAGCTGGAAAGGATGGCGGGAGGGTGGGACAGAGGTGGGGAAGGGGCATTTTAGAGTGGGTGAGGATAGTCCAGGAGGTGGATTGGGCCCAGGAGGGAGGTGGGACAGTCAGGCTAGATCCTAAACCCTGGCCCCAGCCTTACCAGCATTACATGGACTGCTCAGATTTGCACTCGTGAAATAATGGGCACATATCTGAGTAAGTGTGCAATCTGGTTGCTGTGCAACAAGGTAAGGGAATAAAATCCCCTTAGTCAGAATTGCACCCAAGCCAAGTTGTGCCCAAGCCTACCTTGTGTTGGATAGCACGCAGGCATTCCAGCCTGCCTGTTCCAGCGCAAGTTAGGATTGAGTATTTCAAGTGTTTTTTTCGACCTAACCAGTACAGTTTTTCTTTAATTAATAGCAATTGGATAACAGTCCCTCTGCAAACTGGGATTGTGGTGGGACAGGGCGCTTTAATCCTAGTCCCTTCCGCAGTCCCCGTCTGCAAGAGGCCTGATCTGGCTGCCGTTTTGCCCCCATTGGCATCAAGCACATGCTTAACAAACACAGAGCTGCTCCAAACAACTATTTGGCCCTAATATTCAGGCAGTGCTCAGTATAGGCAGCAAGCCCAGAACTGATCTCTCAGTAGTGAGAGACTCGAGAATCTCTCATCTCGAGAATCTCGAGATGTTCAGCTGAAAGGATTTCAGTGACAGCAGGATTAGGCCTTGTTTAGCCTTGCCAGTGCTGAACCTGTTTCCCTTTCAGCCATGCGCCAGACAGTAGCTCTGCTTCCCTGTTGCTATGGAAACAGGCCTAGTGGTGGCTTTTTTTTTTTTTTTTTACTGCCATCTGCCTGTGGATTTGCTCAGCTTTTATTAAGCCTGAATAGAAAGGTTTTACCTCTTCTGACCAACATTGTAGCTCTCTCAGGTGGCAAGACAGCGCATACATTCCAGGGGAAAGGAGGCAGAAAGGCTATCTTTCTGAATTCCTGTTCCCTCTATGGCCAGAGCATGGAGTAAGGTTGCAACAAAGACCTGGTTCTTCAGAAACATAACAAAATAATGTGGCATGAGTTCCAGCCTAGTAATATGTTGCAGCCAGTTCCTAGGAGAGGGGTAACTTGTACCAGGGCCCAGGTTCAAAAAAAGGGGCCCAGGAGCCAATGGAGAAGGCCCAGAAATTTCCTGGAATATTACATTTTCCTATCTACTCAGACTTGTTGCCCACATGGGATGCTGGAGACACTACCACAAGCATGCAGCTGCAGCTACTGGCAAGCCATATATGCTAGGCTGAGGAATGCATATATGATCAGGAATGCACTCCTGATCACAGTGTCAAATCTGGGAGGAAATTGGCCTGCTACAATAATTCCTTGGCTTGCGGATCTGCTTACCTTGAAGGAGCGCACAGGAGCTCAGGGACACAGCTGCGGGGCTACAGCTGCTGCAGAAGCACATTTTGGTATGTGCAGGACACTTTCCATTCTACTGTGAGCCTAAATATAATGATGCTAATTTTCTGCATGATTTTCTATATTTGAAAGATTTTAGAGAAAGTGAGTTTGGTTTTCTGTATCTAGCTGCTGATGCCACATGGGTGGGTAGACCCGGACTCCAAAGACTTTTTCAGTGGTCTCCACCCTTCTCCCCACTTTTGCCCCGCCCTGCCCCCATTTTGGTCACCACCCTCCACTGCTCTGTTTCACACACACCCCTCTTGCAAAGTTTCCAAAAGACTGGACAGGAACTGCCTGACTCTGGTTGGCCTGTGGAACTCTTTGCCACAGGAGGTGGTGGTGATGGCACCCAGCGACATAGAAGAATTGCAAAGGAGGTTGGAGAGATGGGTGCCAGATGGGAAGGCTGGATAATAATAATAATAATAATAATAATAATAATAATAATAATAATAATAATAATAATAATAATAATAATAATAAAACTTTATTTGTATCCTGCCGTTCTCCCTGAAAGGGACCCAGGGGCTGCCTGGCTCTGATTGGCCTGTGGAACTCCTTGCCACAGGAGGTGGTGGTGGCAACTGACAGCCCAGGTACCTTTCAAGGAGAGACACGGTTGCTGGACACAGGGTAGGGCTGGCTGGCTGGCAGACTCTCTCTCTCTCTGCCCTTGGACCTCAGGGTCTGGGGGGGCTTTTGTGGTGTTGGTGGGCCTTCCCATGGCCAGCTCTCTGGAGTGGGTCTGGGTCTCCCTGTGTGTGTGGAGAGGCTGGACAGGTGAGCGCCGGTGGCGGGGCTGCAGCTGTGCATCAGTGACGTCAGGGGAACCCCGTGACGCCACAGCGGAGATAAGAGGCGGCCCGGATCAGATAAGAGGCGACGGGGATGCGGACCGTGGCTGCTGAGCAATGAGTTCGCCTCCGCCGGGGAGCCGGTGCCGCCCGGTGGGCGTCCAGCCGCAGGGCGCGCTCTCGGGGGCGGGGCGGGGCGGGGCGCCCGTGGCTCGCTGCCGGCGCCGCCCGGGGAGGTTGCGGGCATTCCCAGCGGCCTACCGGGCAAGGGCCGCCGAGCTCCGGGATCCCGAGGCGCCCGCGCAGCCCCTTTTTCCTGCCTGGGGGGTCTCCCAGTTCCGGGGGAGGAGAGGACAGGAGGGGCCAGCACCGAGCAGACCCTGCAGGCAGCAGCACTCGGGCAGGAACGAAACCTGGACCCGGGAGCTCAGCCACCACCACCCCCAGGAGAGGCTCACCCTGCAGGCACCACGCGTCGCTCCTCCGGGGAGGGTTTAGGCTGGGATGCAGTTCAGCAACTGGCATGACTCGGTCATCCATCCAATCCCCCATTCACCCATCCCTCCGTTTCCCCATCTATCCCTCCATCCCCTTCTCCATCCATCCCTCTCCCCATCCCTCTCCCCATCCATCCATCCCTGGACTCCAAAGACTAATCCAGCTGTTGCCACCCTCCCCCCCATTTTGCCCCCTGATAAAGCTTTGTACCCCCGATAAAATTCTTCTCAGAGGCCCTGCTTGCAGTTTAGAAAAAAATCATTATCATTGTTAACTGAAGCATCAGAAAGATGTTTGCAGTGTACCCAAAACACAAAAGAATTATCAATGCTGGCCCCAACACAGCTCTTGTAGAGTGTTGATAAATGCACTGGCAGGCGACAGGTGGCCCAATCCTACTTCTTCTGAGCCTAGTGGAGATCCCTGTGCCCATTGATTTGGTGGGGGAAGGTACAAGGTCAGCTGCAATCACCACTGTTAGAAACTTGTTCATCTTGGAGAACAACCAGGGCAGCACCCAGGGGCTCTGGGTTCCTCTCTGAATCAGGGAAATCATTTCCATTTCCATGCATCTTGTGATGTAGAGATGACTTTGTCAAAGCTGGACTCAACCCTGGCAGGCACATGGGATTGAAGACAAGGGGATGGGAGGACCAAAAAGGAAGGGATGGAGTTATTGCAAATCCTCTCTACTTGCCTGCCACAGCCCAATCCTTTGCAACTTTCCAGCACTAATGTAGCTGTGCCAATAGGGTGCATGCTGCATCCTGTGCTGGGGGGGGAGTCATGGAGGCCTCTTCAAGGGACCATTTATCCCCTTACCTTGGGCCTACATTGCAGCTGCATCAGTGCTGGAAAATTGGATACAATTGGGTGCTTATTCTGTAGCCCATCAATTTATTTTGCCACTTACTTGAGGTCCAGTAGATGCATATATATTTTAAAAATCTATAAGGGTACTCTTAGGCCAGGCAAAATGTAAACTTTTTAATGTTAGGAAAGACTTTTTTTTCTTGCTTTCTAAATTATTCAAAATTACCGTAGTGGCGATAAAAAAAACATACTTTTAATATTCTCTCCTTCAGTCATTCAGATTAATCCTGCACTTTGCATTGTATTTAATGAAGATCTGTTACAGTGTATACAGAGGAAGGTATTTGCTTGCCACTGCCCAAACTTGCTTGTTTATTACTGCCATGCCACCTTCAGTCTGAGTTGCACATCTTTCTAGACCGTTAATTCTAGATAGTATATTGTCAAACTTGACATCAAAAAGCCGATTCATTCAAAATATAACAAATACACATCTCATCTGCTTTTGCTCTTTGGCACTCTATACTGGTAGGTGCTCATTCAACAAAAACATCAGACATAACATCATCCTTTCATCGTCATCATAATGGCTTGATCTGAAGACACCAGAAGACATGAGCTTAGATCAATCACTCTCCCTGCCAGACCTCGTCAGAGTCTTGTTGGGATGACAACACTGGCTACACATTCCTGGAACCCACTGATAGTATGAGGATGCACCACAACGAAACCTGAGAGGTTAGCCTGAGAGATGACAGCAGCACAGCTTGCTTGGCTGAGAGCACTGCTGTGCCACTGCCCCATGTGAAGTTAAGTACTGGTGGTTTCAGGAGCTGCCCAGGGGCTTGTGGCCTCTTGGACAGTGTCTGAGCTTGTCAATCTTGATGTCAATCACAGGCACAGGAGACCTGCCAGAAAAAAAGGTGACAACTTTATATTAGACAAAGACTAAGGATTCCTACTCTAGATGGACATTCCATTTTAGAAGTTGTTAGTTTAGAAATATGGTTGTTAGGAATGTCCTGACAACTTGTTTAAAGCAGGGAGATGAGACAGGAAGGCAAACAATTTTTTAACATTATTGTCTGAGTAGGAGTCTAATCAGTCTGTTGCCGGTAGGAAGCAATGTACAGGTCAGGATATGTTTTATAACGTAGCATCCAGGCTTTCTCCATCTAATTGTTCAGTGCAAAGTCAACAACCAGCCTTATCCCTGTTTTGAACTGGAACAAATCCAGAAAGTCTAGCTGCATTTCCTTGAAGCTTTCTAATGTTTTCCCAAGATTTCCTTTTCTGAAGCACTTCACAGTCTGTTCCCTTGACCAACATCTTTTATGTCTCATTTGGGGCCTGGGTTGTAGATTGCGGATTCACAGAGTAGGATTGTTATTTTACTTTCAGCCATTGCCAGATTGGGAGAAAAAATCTGCCCGCCTGTGTGCCACTTTAAAATATTTTAGCTAATTTCATAATGGTTATACCAAGATCATTAAGAATTTTATTTATCCGTCCTTTCGCCTATGATTTGCAAACAGTAGCAGGGGATAGTGTTTATTGCCATGTTGAAAAAGCTTCACTTGCTAATTTCTGCAGACCAAGCTGCTGTTAGAGGCACAGTGGCAGTTGCCAACCCTGAATGACGCTGTATAATAGCTACTATATGCCATCTGGTTTAACTGTACTATATTGTAATTCCCTCTCACCAGGGAAGCCTGGGAATTGTAGTTTTGTGAGAAGTAGCTAGGAATCTCTGAGAATTCCTAATATCATCACTGAACGATTCAAATGATTCTTTTGGGGGGGAAGCTATTATAGTTAATCAGACACAACAGTATTATAAGTTTATAAATGTGCCTTTGAGAGCATGCAACTAGCAAGGTAAGTATCATTGTCAATAAGGTATAGGAGTGTCTGTGCACATGTTTAACATTTCAGTTCAGATTAGGCTACTGGACATTCCAGTCCTACACAGACCAGGGTGACCAGATGTCATAACCGCAACAGAGGACAAGGCACCCGAAAAAATAGGACATCCAAGAAAAATGTAGGACATTACAAAGTAAAAGCAAAAAACACTCGTATATTGGTTTCATGTGGTTAATTTAAACTCTATATTACATATTATTAAATTTAAAACTATATTACATATACGTTATTATTTATAATTTATTAATTACAAGAAGGCTCTGCGCTGCTTGCTCACAGGAAAAGAACACTGAAGTTCTCTTCCAGGACACGAGATTGAAAAAGAGGACATGTCCTGGAAAAAGAGGATGTCTGGTCACCCTGACATAAATTATTTCTTTTAGAACACTATGGCCAGATGAGTTGACCATTCCACACTGAAGTTGTCATCTGCTCTTTGTTTGCCTTCAACGGGGGCATATGTGGCAGAAGTTCAACATGTCCTATTTTTTCCCCCCAGCATGATATGCAATAGTTGGGAAACATTCACTTTTGAACTTGAATAATGAAACTGTAAAGAGCAATGACCCGATTGACATTCAAGAGACATAAGGCTGGTTCACATAGGTATGTTCATCTCCTTATTATGCCATTTCTGGGTGTGCTGGGGCAGAGAGGGAGAGGACAGGGGCAGTGAGAAGGCTGGAGGTGGAGGACCTTGGTGGCAAATGCACACTTCAGAACCTAGCATCCATTTTTTTTTGCCTGAACCTGCTCTTTTCTAAAACTTAGCTAGCATGGGTCTGAGAAGACCCATAGGCCACCAGGAGGTCTTTCCTGCGTTGATGAAGCCATGGGGGGGCAGTCACAGACGCCTCATCAAGGCGAGGGAATATTTGTTCCCTTACCTCAGGGCTGCACTGCAGCTACATCAGTGCTGGAAAGTTGGGTAGGTTTGAGCCTTTAGTGTGTGAAGGCAGACATTTATTGCCAAAGAGGGCTTTTTTTCAGCCCACCCCGCACTGCTATGAGCATCCAGTGAATGTCTGCCTTCCATTATCCAACTCTTCCATTATCCAACTCATTATCCAATCCTCCAATGACTTGGTTGATGTGATAGTGGCATATAAGAGTTTCATTCCTCTTTATTCCATATGCTCATTATCTATATACTCCTATGTTGCCAGAAAAGTGCTTTAGAATAAATGCTTTTCAAAGTGCTCACTCCTGTAAACATGACAATTTGCTGGAGAGCTGCCCAGGAGGAATGTTGAGGAAAAACCAAGTGGGATACCATAACCTCTCTTACTCAGCGGACTTTCAGAAATCCATCCAGGAAGAGTTGGCGAATGACCCATGCTCTTCCTGGTCTTCTTAATAGGATTCTGTGTAGATTAAAGAGATTGGGAAGAGCCGAAACAGGAGGATTTGAGACTTGGATTCATGCCAGAATGGTGTTGCTGTTAGATTACTTCAAAATGTGGTGGAATGTGGCCTTGGTTCAAGAGAAGGAAATGAGACAAGGTAAGACAGAGAAGGGGAAAAAGTTAAAAGGTGAAGGGACAGCTAGGAAAGCCAATGTAAGCAATCATGATAAAATGATAATGGGCAAGATATCTTGTTTTAATGGGAATTACTCCCAGGTAAATGTGTATATGGTTGCAGCCAATGGCTACAGGCTGACTCACTATTGAGCTATGTATTAGAAAAATGGTATATACAAGTGAAAAAAGCAGCAACTGA
The DNA here is from genome assembly GCF_035046505.1 of Tiliqua scincoides. Taxonomy (NCBI): domain Eukaryota; kingdom Metazoa; phylum Chordata; class Lepidosauria; order Squamata; family Scincidae; genus Tiliqua; species Tiliqua scincoides. Next base: position 70,684,852 of record NC_089826.1, read on the forward strand.
ATGAAGCATCTACACAATGATCCCGTAGCAATAGAACTGCAAAACAGAGGAAGTTTTTAATTTTCTCAGTGAGACCTTATTGGTGTTTCAGAATCTGATAACCCTGCACACACACACACACACACACACACACACACACACACACACACAGAGTATCTGAAACAGCACTCTTGCTTCTGAGGGGTGACCTGTCTGTGCCAGTAGAAGGCCAAGTACGCTGGAACAGGTAGGCTCTCCACAGGTCAGCAGAGAGAGGGCAAGCAGGGGGTGTAATGGGGTGGGGGGAGGGCAGGAAGGAAGCAGATCAGGCCTGGGAGGGGGACAGGAACAGTGGCAGTAACTACTGCCATATCCTATCACCTTTGTGGTTTCCCAACCCAGGACTTTTGCTGGCACAAGCCTGAATAACCCCATAGCGGCTGCTGGGGCTTACCCTGGGGGAAGAGGAAGAAGGTCCCATTCTCTTGGAGAGGCCTTCAGCAGCCTCTATTCCTATGCTGAAAATAGCAGAGTGTATTGGACTGTAAAGCACAGTGTATCCATTTTGGTGCCACACACACACTACATCACACCACAGGAGACTCAGTAGGATTGTGCCATTAGTGACATAGTACTTGCTGACATCCATTATTATGAAGATAATGTTACCGCTTTAGTACCTATTAAGTGTTAGTCACATGTTCAGGCCAGACAATTAACATTTCACAGATTAGAACTAATGAAACTACCACAGATACTCGCCTATAAGTTGATCCCACACATAAGTAGAGGGCAGGATTTGAGCCAACAATCATGGAATTTTCTATGACCCTCGGATAAGTCAGAGGTTAAACTTAGGGGGGTGCCTGACTATAGTTTTGTCTGATTTTACCCCAGGCCAGATCCTGAAAAATAACCTACCACTAATTGTTACCCAAGAACTGTAGTCTCTAATTTATTAAAAACATAGTAAAAGATCATAAGATACATTTTTATGCTTTTTAAATTCTGGTCACCACCTTTTTGTAAACACTGTCAGAGTAAGTGCACTGTAAACAACATACCAGTAAAACAATGGTTCCCAACCATTCATGTACTCCCAAGGACACTCAATAGGGGTACTTGAAAAAGGGGTGTCCTTGAAAAAGGACACTTTTTCAAGGGGTACTTGAAAAAGAAAGGAATAATGGCAAAAAAGGCAGGTTGTGCTCCACAATGCCTTGCAAGGCAGGAATACCTTGCAAGAACCAGCAAGGCAGGAAGGGAGGTAGCTAGTTGTATTGGAATCGAGGAAGACCTGGCGAGGAGGTAGATGTGGTGTCAGCAGTGGCCCCTTTAAGGGTAAGGCCTGGGCATCCAGCAGAGTGTGCTGCACAGCTGCAGCCACTTGAAGGCAATAGGGCCCTCAAGGATATAAGGAGCACCTGAGGCAGGAAGGATTGGTGGGTTGTAGGAGCAAAGGTTGGAGAGACGGATGGACTTTGGACTCTGCCCTGGATACTCTGACTGACTTTGTGACTGACTGACTTACGGACTGCTGGAGACATTGGAGTTTGGTGTGTGGCTGCTGTGCCCAAGACCTGCTGAGGACCAAGGGTCTGCTGTAGTGGCGGGAGGCTGCTGGCAGGAGAGAGGACCTCTGCAGGTTGAACAGGCGAGCTACCCTGGAGGTGGGGTCCAGCAGGACTACAGGGCAGAACCAGGGTCATTTGTTGGGGGAAAGAAGGGGAGCTAATTTCCTTAAAGTGGGCATAATTCTCCAGGCAGAGCTTGGTTTGGGATTTGGCAGAACACTAGTTGGCTGTGAAAGCCCCACCAATAGCTAGTTTTTGGCCATCAATTCATGTATGAACCAGTGATTGAAAACCAGCACAGTAAAAAAGCTGAAACATAATATGGAAAGTGATCAATCACCCAGAATTTCTCAGCACACTTCTGGTGCAAAACCCTGCAAAGGCAGAGCCTTCTGTTCCTCAAACAGATAAAAAGAGAAAAAATGTGATGAATACATGAAGTCTGGGAGAGGAGATGAGGGTTTGTATTAATTACAAACATTTTGCTAATATGAAGGGTACAATTTATGGAAATGGGCTGCCAAGGGATATGCAAGTGAAAAAGGTTGGGAACCACCATGAATTAAATCTACCTTTAAGGTGTCTGATGTGTTAGGCCAGAAGCTCTACATACAACATACAACCCATAACACAGAACTGAGAGTGTGCAATTCAGTTCAAAGCAGAGAAATGAGATATTTGCAACCCTTTTTACTCAGAAGCAGACCCACTGCTTTCCATGGGAGTTATTCTTAAATAATGGTGCACTGAATTGTAGCCTGGGACTTTGATTCAAATGGAAAGGAGGATCCCATCCTGGTGTTGAAAAAAAAAAAAAAGACCTGCCAAATGCATGCATTTGCAAAGCAGATCCAGGCTGCAACAGCATTTGCAAAATGGAACAGAGGAGAATAAAAGATTAACTTTGGCTGGAATTTCCCAGTGAAGTTGCTACAGAAACAAATGATCTCTGCATTGCTTCTAATGAAGCTGCCTGCTGCTTGAGAAAGAAAGGAAACTTTTCAGAGTTGAAAGGCTCTGCCTTCTGATTGACCCAGCGATAAGGGAAGAATTGGAGCTTGATTACTTGGCAAAAATTTTATGTAGTATAGGGTTTAGTACCCAGCACATGGTTAACTAATTATTCAATTCCATTATCCAACACCATGGCATGATGTCCAATAGTCTTCTTCCAAATGCTAGGCAGGCATTTGGAAGGAAGGCAGCACTAACAACATACTGTAATAGATTAAGAAAATACAATTGAATAGATTATTCCTAACATCAGGGCTGGCCCAAAACCTTCTAAGGGACTGAGGGCCCAATCCTATCCAATTTTCCTGTGCCAGTGCTGCTGTGCCAATGGGGTATGCACTGCTCCCTGTGTTGGGGAGGCAATCACACAGGCCTCCTCAAGGTATGGGAACATTTGTTCGCTTACCTCGGGGGCTGCATTGTGGCTTCACTGATGCTATCAAGTTGGATAGGATTGGACCCTGAGGCAGCATGCCAAATGCTGCCCCCTCATCTAATGATGCACCAGCCCCTGGTCCTCCCACTCTGCAGTGCTCTAGCTCAGTACTCCCTTCCCCTCCACATTTCATCTTCCACTTTGTCCCCTCTTCCTTTTCCAAGGAGTGGAAGGAGGAGAAGGGGCAATGGAGGCAAGTTGGTAGACAGAGATGGGCACCCACCAAACTGATGCGTGTGGCAACTGCTTCAGTATTGCTCATGGTTGGGCTGGCCCTGCCTAAAGTATTTTGAAATACCTTCTCTGGCAGAAATTATATAGCAGTTAAACAGAAAAAAGTTTCTATTTTAAAGGTGAAGGAACACACAGGGGACAATGATATGTTGAATGTCTTGTTTAGTCTGGCGCTCAGCTTCCAAGCTTGACTAAAGAAGACACAGTACCCTGAATAAATACCCTGAACTCCTTTAAAATTATAGACAAGCCCAAGAGAGAAGAGTTTTCAAATACACAAGAATGGAAGCTCCTGAAGCTTAGCTGTAGCACAAGAAAGCAAGGGTGACATTTAAAGTTTCAGAATGGGTGGGAAAGCAATAGTCACAATAATTTTCAAAGTTCTGTTCTTGCATACATTTAATATTAAATTGCAAAAAAGCGACAAGTGCTTGTGATGGCCTGAGTCGGTGGCGTAGCTAAGGATCGTGTAGCCCACTGCCAAGCTCAAAATGATGCCCTGGAAGTGACGTCACTCCAAGGCTCTTAAAAAAGGGAAAACGGAAAAATCTGCCTCTTCTAGTAGCTCACTGCCCACTTGCTCTGGCTTCTCCCCCACACTCCACCCCATATTAACACCTCATTGGTTCCCTGCATATCATAACAACACCTAATTGGCTCTCAGAACAATCAGTCTCACTGGTCAGTTTTGAGTTAAGAAAATCCAGTTTGTTACATAATGCAGTTGTAGTTTTTTTTCCTGGTTATTTGGTTATAACTTTTGATTGAATAGAGATATTTTGACATGGTTTGTTTCATTGCATTCTGCATTAAATTCTGCATCAAATTGTATATAACATGATGGTATTATTCGAAACTACCAAGATTTTCACAATTTTGGCCATTAGTTTCAAGCTCAAGTTGTTGTTCCCCTAAAGCTTGTTGCCCAGTGAAATCACTACTTACTGCACTTCCTTAACTATGCCATGGCCTGAGACACCTTGTGGCCTGAGACAGTGATAATGTCAACCCTACAGGAAGCCCCTAAGGCCCGTTCTCTTATAATTGTCTTTTTTATGACACAGAGCTCTCCTGTGTGTGTTCCATCTGCACACCTTTCCTTAAAATGAGACCCAAAGCATTGCAAAAACAACACAAACATTTCACAAAGATCATAGTGACCTAAACACTCATATGTATAAACTTAACTCTGCAATGCAGACTCTGGAAGGCTTAAGGCCAGGATAGTATAAAATTGCATAGTCTTTCTTGTGGCTGTGTGACAGTGAATCTCAGTTTCAGTAAGGAACACTGAGTTCCTTAGAGATGCAGCATAATAAATAAAATAGTCACATAAAAGTCCGGCACTTTTAGATGTTAAAAATTAGTTCATGCTATATTATGCTTTGAGAGTCATTAGTAGATAATTATGTGCATGGATGCAGATTTGTGTGGCACCCGCCCATCTGTGATAATCGCATCATTCTTGCTTCCAGGGACTACTAGACTATGAGAATTGCTCTCCTGAGTCAAAAAGATAGTCAGAAAAAACCATTACAAATTACAATCTAAAATCTAGGCCAATGTATGACAGATTTTCCAACAAAAGGAGTCCCTAGGGACCATATTTCAATTAGCTGCCACTTTAAATGAGCTGTGAAATGAGATGCTGGTTCTTCAATATCATTGGCAAAAGCATTCCATTTGAAGACACTAATAACATGTCTGTAAGACCCCCTAGAAATCATGTAATTGTTTGGAAACCTTGCCCTTGTTCCAGTTCAACCAATAGTGCCGCACAGGGGCACACAACAGTTGTCCAACATACTTTAATTAGCTGTGAAAGAGGTTCTGCTTGATTGTTGATTGCAACAACATCTGCCTGGTAGGTAAGCCTATTATTTGAGCTTCTAATTAGATTATCCTGGCCTTTAATTGTCATCTAGCCTTGATTTCAACAGTTGCAACTTTTCTGCTCATACAACATTCATTGTTAATTACTAGTCTTCAGATCTGAATTAAAGAAAATAACTAACCTTTGCCTTTTGAAAGGCTCCTACCTTATCAGTGAAAACTTGCTTTCAAAATAGGTGTTTTAGCAAAATGCTGACTCTAGTACAATATGTAGCACAAAGAGAAAGCAGCACAATGGCCTCTGTCTGCATTTCAGTCCCAGGCTATAATTCTAATTGGTTCTTCACATTTTCAGGGACTCAGACATACTAGCCTCTTCTTTAAAGCTCATTGTATATTGAAGCATTGGATTGAACCGCGTGACCTTGAAGGCCTCTAGCACTGACTCTGTGATTCTATTCGATTGCACGTTGTGGATCTTTTCACACATTTACACAAACCCAGATTTGCTACCAAGCATACATTCAACCAGGAGCTGTAGCTAGTCATGACTTCCTGTACCTTTATGATATACATGACTAATACATCACATGGTACATGTTTCAAATATTTCATGCGCACCTTAAAAATGTAACATGTGAACTGGCCATAAGACAGCCATTTTCAACCACTGTGCTAGGGCACACTGGTGTGCTGCAAGTGGTCCACAGGTGTGCCACAGGAATTTGGGAGAAGATCACTTGTTAGGCAGGCCAGTGGGGTTGTGAGCCCCCCACTGGCAGCATGGTGTGTCTTGTCAATTGGCAAAAACCTGATGGTGTGCCTTGACAATTTTAGTACCTTGTCAGTATGCCATTAGATGAAAAAGGCTGAAAATATCTGCCATAAGATGTCAGGTTTTCATCTTCTAGGGCAGTGTTTCTCAAACTGTAGGTTGGGACCCACTAGGTGGGTTGAGAGCCAATTTCAGGTGCGTTCCCATTCATTTCAATATTTTATTTTTAATAGACTTGATGCTCCCATGGAAAGTGACTGCATTTGGGGAGATGTGACAGACCTATACATATAACAAGCTACTATGTATATTCTTTTAACAATGATAGTCAATGGTACTTACTCCTGGGTAAGTGTGGGTAGGATTGCAGCCTAGGATTCTTAAAAAATTTTCTGCTTGATGATGTCACTTCTGGTCATGACATCACGTCTGGTGGGTCCTGACAGATTCTCATTCTGAAAAGTGGGTCCTGGTGCTAAATGTGTGAGAACCACTATTCTAGAGTGATGAGCCAAATAAGCTAATACACAAGAAATTCTCCTTCAAGCTTGCTTACCATGGTTCTGGCTTTAAGCAGATTTACAGTAACCAAAAAGTAAAATTCTATAGAAATAGTTTTTAAAAGGCTAAATTCACCAAAACTGATAAGTCTGACTCCAAGGAGATGCATGCTGAAGTCTGAGATATAACTTTGCTTTCGGATTTCCTCGTTTGCACACATGGCCTATTCAGAGGACGCCCAGCTCAATCCCTGGTGTAGCCAGAGTGAGAATGGTGTGGTAAGTACAGCAGGTGCTGCAATGCACCGTGTAAGTGGCCCCCACCACTCACAGTGGGAGCCATTCAGGGCACTGACAGCAACGCGCAGGCACTTGCGGTGAGCACCTGCACATTGCTGTCCCTACCCCAAATGGCTCAGTTGGCAAGTGGGAGGGACCGCTTACATGCTGCATTGTGGCACCTAGTGTTCTTACCTCCCCCTCTAGCTACAGTATTGCCATGAGGCCAACTGAAATGGCTGCTTTGTGCAGTGAGTTGGGGAGATTGCAAACTAGTGGATGGTGTCCTGCAATCTGTGCCCACCCATCACATCCCCTAATCTGTTGCCTGCCTGGTTGCTGCACTTGGCTGCTCCATTCTCTTCTATACACTCTCAGAGTATACAAGAGAAGGTAGGGCTTATATATTTTTCCTGAGTGCTCAGGAATAGGGCATCTGCCTCTCCTCTCCAACTATGCCTTGAACAGTGGTCAGATGGGAAAAAGGGACCTTCCTGGCCTGGCACACGACGAACCGGCGGACAAGATGAAGGATGATTAGATGAATACCAAAGCAGCATATATGTGTGCTGGCTGGCACAAAGGGTGCTGTTATGAGGAAAGTATGTGTTATATAGTGGGTCCATGCGAATAAAGGAAGGCATAGTGATAACAGCTCAATACATTTATTCCATCTTCAGAACAGAACATTGCTGAATACAAGGCAAAGGCTTTTTATAGCCTTTAACTCCGCCCAGCCTTCCCGTGAGTGGTGCAATTGGAACCTTACTAGAGGGCCAATCGGATGGTAGGATATCGATCCATCACCCAATTGGCCAGCCATAAGTCTGGGCCAATCAGTTATGCAGGATTTTGAGCCTGCATAACTTACATACATAACAGGGTGCTCACTTTTGTGAACTGGTTGGGGGCAGTGGAGTTTGGATGGGTGGTCAGTAGATCAGCCACTATTCTACTGCTTCTTTTTTTTACTGACAGTGATATGTCATAATGATTCTCATCTACCACACATTTTGAAATTTGGTAGTGCACTTGTGTACTACCCATTTGTTTCTGTGGGACTTGCATAAGAGCATTTCCCAATGGGATGGGCCTTTTCCTCTGAATTTATGAAAACCAAAGACAGCAAACTTAACTTACAGCGCAATCCTAACTGCACATTAGGCTGGCGCAAGTCTCTTGCGCCAGCCTAGGAGAGTTGCAAACATGCCATAAAGCATGTTAGCACCTCCTCAGGAGGAAGCTGTGCCAGTGCAGGGAGGTGCACTGGCATACAGAGGCTGCATCCAGCCTCCATGGCAACTTACCCCAAGTAAGTTGCGTTGGCCAAGCTTGCTGAATGCAGAGGTCTGAGGGAAGAGGCGGGAGGGAGGCATTCTGGGGTGGGGGCAAGACGGGTGGAGGGCGGTCCTGGGGATGGGCAGGGGGGAGCAGGAAGCAGGGCCCATTCCTCAAGCAGCTTAGAGTGGCTTCAAGCCGCTCTGCTCTCCTTGGACCTGTACCACCTCAGGAGGTGGTGCAGGTTCAAGGAGACCCAGAGAGGCTACAGTGGCTTACCCGGAGGTAAGGGAAGAGTTTCCCCTTACCTCTGGCTGAGTTACTTTGGGCACCTATCCTGTGCTGGATACAGTGCAAGCCTCTTGGCTTGCCTGCTCCAGCACAAGTTAGGATTGTGCCCTTAGATGTGTATAAAATTCAGGTGACAGATATTAAATTGATGGTCCCACAGTGGAGATAACAAGGAAGATGAATACATATTCAGCAAGATATCATTAAAGGTATGAAAGAAAGTAGCATAGGAATGGAATTTTGTGTGTTTGTTTGTGCAGGTGCCTGTGCATCTATGTGTGCACAGACATTCTCCCCCTCTCCCCCCCCCCCACCCTGAGCCCAGCCACCACCATACATGCCCTTTCTCACCCCCAAGGACTGGGTTGTCTTTAGACTTTCATTTAACAGAAAGTCTAAGTTGTGCTCAGAGCAAATGTGTGGTGACTTTCATTGACAAATAATGCATAAAAAGGGTACTATAAGCTATGTCCAGCTGTTATTCCTATATCTTTAAAACATTTAAACATAAGATTCCCTGCAGTTTTGTTATTGAAAAAGCCCCACAGCATCTACAGAAAGTGAAATTGCTCTGTTGGTGGTCTCCTCCAGGGGAAGAGAATATTGGAATTCAGAATGAAGATGGTAAAAACCCCACACATGCTTATGTTTCCCCTTTTATTAAACAGCTATATTACTGGAATAAACAAACATGTTAGGAATTTAAGGCTTCAATCCTATACACACTTCACTGGGAGTGAGCCCCATTGAACTCAGTGTGGCTTACTTCTGAGTAGGCATGCCTTGGATTGTGTATATGTGGGTATATTTATGTCATGATTAAAGTACTTTAGGAAAGAGTTGCCTGCTGATCTTTTGGGCATCAGTTAGCTTAACATTTTCAGCATGCTTGTATTTGTATAAACATACATTTTGATCTGCAAAGATTTAGTTCAGATTAACTGTACTTTTCTATGGTAAATAGTATTTGATTAATGTGGAGTCGAATTAAAATTGTGTGGGTGATGCTGCTTTCTTTAGAATGATTTCTAATCTGATCCAGCTTGTTTGGATTTTGGCCTTGTCTTGCTTGGCAGAAGTAGCCCAAGACCTCCTGGCACCTAATGCAGCATATCTCTTTGATGTCTCAACTGCCCCCCCCCATGTCACCTCAGCATGTGCATGTACACACTCCCATCCATTTCTTTCCCAGCAGACTGCTTGGTCCACACTGCTTCTGCTCTGAAGTGGTGCAATATGGGTTCCCACCCTGCCCCGCTTGTGCTCATATCAAACAGAGATGGCATGGGCCAGGCAGACTGCATCTTGCTCTCCTAGTAAGTAAACTAAAGGGAAGAAGGTGTGCTCCAAGGTGCCTGTCCCTGTTTCTTGGTACTTTGGGAGCGCCAAGTAGGTGAGGAGAGATAATCCAGAGTGTGGCAAACCTTTGCCACTCTTCCTTTTCTTTGCAGTTTTCTGTGACTCCAGATATCTGCTCTTGAGTTTCTCCCAACTCTCAGAAACAATTTTTTTTGCTTGGGGGGGGGGGGGTTGGCTGTTCAAAGGACTGCAGAGGAAAAGAGATTGGTGAAAATATCCTGAGTTGTGGAAATGGAGGTTCTTCTAGGATGCAACACTAAAAGATTTAGGACAAATTTTCTCAATGCCCTTTTTCCTAGCCACGTCCTGCTCCTTGTCCTTCATATACGGCCTTTAAATAAGTATGTATGTATCAATTTATGCACCCATTGATCCAGTATGTATCCACAGGAGGGGTAGCTACAGGAGGACATAGCTACAGGAGGGGTGGCATGGTAAGTATTGCAGGCTCTGCAATGTGCCCTATAAGTAGCCCCTCCCACTCACTGTCGAAGCCATTCTGCGTAGCGATGGCAACACGCGGGTGCACATTGCCATCACTGCCCAAAATGGCTCCACTAGCAAACGGAGGGGCTGCTTACACAGCACATTGTGGTGCCAGCAATACTCACCATACCACCCTCCTGTAGCTGTACCACTGCATTGAACTATTCACTAGTCTCCACAGAAGGACCTCGTTTCTGTGTCCTCTTTAACCTTTCAGAATCCTGCCCAATTGATAAAGCCATAGAACTCAAAAGTTCAATTCCCCTTTTAAAAAAGAATTGTGTGCAGTTCTACAAAATCAAAAGTGTCAGTCAGTCAGTGTTGCGCTGTATGTGCCTGGCTTTTCAAAACAACAACAAATGGGATCCCACAAGAAATTGCAGGAAGGGGAGTAGCTGCAAGATTTGCTCCACCCCACCTACCCCACACATACACCTGTGAACCACAGAGATGGAATTCTCTGGCAGGATTCTTGACACACAGTTCAGGACTCTCTCTCTCTCTCTCTCTCTCTCTCTCTCTCTCTCTCACACACACACACACACACATGCACGCACGCACAGACCAACAGGGGAGTGGCAAAGGTAGGGCATCTGGCACCCAGGGCCCATAAATTTTTAACACCCCCATGCCCCCCCTTAAGGAGGCCTCCTGGCCTTAGAAAGGCACTTCTGATTTTCACTGAAAACTGGAAGTGCCTTTCTAAGACTCAGAAGGCCTCTGAAGGCCCTCGACACCCCCTTCTGGCCATCTACATTGGTGATGCCCCCAAATCAATGGGTATCAGGCCAGTGGCTCTGTCTTGTGAGGCTGTAGTGGTACAGAGTGCAATGCTGGGTTTGGTTACCATAGTGAACTTATTCAAGATGGAATTTTCTTTCAGGATTTTTGCCACGCTGGTGACTGGTGCCTTACGCTGTGTGGTGATCGCTTCCCCTGCTGCAGAATCTCATGCACACATCACATTGGCAGCTATCTGTTGGAATGTCACAAATAACAAAGGGGTTTTGTTACTGAGTGTTTGAAGAACACTTAGGCGGAAGCATACTGGGCTTACTGGGACCACCCAAGAACATCACTGGACAGCCCTGCCAGTAATGTGGTATAGCATAACACAGACGCTTCTAAGAGAGTCTTCTCCCACATTTATGCCCACAGGCCACTGCGCTGGCACTTTCCAGTCTTGTTAGTGAAGCCCTGGCATTTTGGTCAAAAGGCCACATTGTGACCTTAATCTAGACAAAAGTAGCACAGAACATGGCCATCAATGGGGAGAACTTTAACCCCACATGTACACATTTTTTTCTACCCTGATTTCTCGGTCATGACAGAACCCAAGATTTAAAAAAAGAAAAGAGCAAAGCCTAGCTAAATCTGACAAACATATACTACAGGTTGGGCATTCCTTATCTAAAGTGTTTGGGACCATAAGTGTTTTGGATTTTTCCATTATTTTGAAATACTTGCATATACCTAATGAAAGATCTTGGGGATGGGGAAACACAGAAACACAGTTAGGGTGCAATCCTAACCCCTTATGTCAGCGCTTTCCAGCACTGACATAAGGGCAATGCAGCTTTGAGGTAAGGGAACAAACATTCCCTTACTTTGAGGAGGCCTCCGTGAGTGATACCCAACTGCAGGATGCAGCACACATCCCATTGGCACTGCTATGCCAGTGCTGGAAATAAGGAGTTAGGATTGCGCCCTTAGTGATTTTATTTATTTTGGCAAAAAAGTTTTTTAAAAAGTCATATTGGCATTCAAAAATGTTCTGTAATTCAAAATATGCTGTATTTTGGAAATCCAAATAAGGGATGCTCAACCTGTAATATCTAATTACACAGTCTAAAGAAGGAAAGGACTCCTTTCAGAATGCATTTTTTCCCTGCAGCTGCTCTCTACAGAAGTGAAGAAAAAGAAGGTGAGCAAGGAGGTACTGCTCCCAGCCCTTCCCATATTCATAAACTGTGAAAAACGTTTTTCCATGTCAGAAACTGTAGTGTCACCTAGAAGGGTTCCAGATAGATCTGCCATGTGGTCTGTATAACTGCAACTTCAGGACTTGGACCATAATAAAGACCCCGAGTTTCTTCGGGAAGTTAACAAGATCTGAACAAGCAACTAAATGATTTTAAGCACATCTTTTGGCCCTTCATTGTTTTTAAATAGCAGCCATGGGGAGCACCAGTTTGGATTGAGTAGGCATGGGGGGGGGGCAGAGAGGAATGTAAGCCTTTGCCTCTATTGCTTCACTAATTCAGATCACATCCCCTTGTGGATGTGATTTTGCCTGGAACAGAAGCTACCATTTTGTGCCAATGGCAGCTTCCCTCTTTGGGCAAAGAGGAGTTGCAGATCCACCAGGACAGTGGTGGGGGCAAAGAATTAAAGCCCCCCCCATGGTATGGTCCCAATCAGACCCCTCCACAACTACTTACAATGCCACCATCACCCTACCCTCACAGTCCTAAACAACATAGGCAGAGGTCACATGTAGTGGTGCAGCTAGATCATTTGACATCTGAGGCCCATAAATTTTTGACACTCCCATATGACATAATTCATATTTTTCACATTTTTATACCACCCTTCCTCTAAGGCAGCGGTTTTCAAACTCTCTTGGAGAGTTTGCACCGCTGTAAGTCCTTGCAGGGGCGATCGCTCCTCTTTCACTTCTAATGAGCTGGGGAGCCCTGCAGATGCTTGCACAGGGATCCCGCACCCCATGACAGCTGCTGCAGGGCCTGGGGATTGTGGTGCTGCCTCCTCCCTGCCTCCTCACTTCCCCCGCCCCTTAAGGGGAAAGAGGCCAGGGCCTTCAGGCTGGGGCGTCGCAACGCCCCAGTTTGAAAACCACTGCTCTAAGGACTCAGGGTGGTATGCTTAGTTTCTCCCCTTTTTTTGTCCTCACAACAACCATGTGAGGTAGGTAAAGCTAACAGTAGTAGTCATGACATGAAATGAATAATAACGGCCAGAAAATAAATGCAGTTAATATTTCCCCACAAGCAATGGATGAACATCAGTGCCCTCCCCTGCTATCATTCCCCTGCACATAGTACTTCCATCTGGAGGTTCGAGGTAGTCATCATGGTTACTAACCATTGACAGACTGTAGTCCACCATTATCCACCATGTTTAGAATCCACTTTGAAAGTAGTGTAAGTCAGTGACCAAGAACATCCAACCTTCCCACCTGTGTCATCACTAGGGTTGCTGTGACTTGGTCTGGTAACTCACGGTGTCACCCCCATTAACTTTATTTATTTTAGTATATAACAGTACAGGTCACCCAACCAATCAGTAACTAACAACAACAACAAAAAAAAACAGTGGCCAACTTGATACTCACACACAACTGAATAGGAGAATTCGCTCTGATACATGGAAAGGGGAACTGACTCATAAAAACATCTTACTGGTTCCATGCTGTGTCATAATAACACCTCGTGAGCTCTCAGAACACTCAGACTCATTGGTCAGTTTTGAGTTAAGGAAATCCACTTCGTTAAGTAAATCAGTTGTGTTTTCTTTTCCTGGTTATTTGGCTATAGCTTTTGATAGAATGTACATATTTCAATGTGGTTTGTTTCACTACATTCTGCATTACATTACACATTGAATGATATATAATGTGATGGTATTAATATTCACAATTTTCATGATTTTGGTCACCAATGGTGTCACCCCCCTCCAAGGGTGGCACCCGGGGCAGCCCTGCCCCCACTAGCTATGCCATTGGTCACAGGACTCCCTTGGGTCTCCCCTCTCCTGCAAATCATGGAAGTAGAAGTGAGGTACTGTAAACAGTAGAGCTAAAATGCAATGTAGCACTGGGATACTTATCCCTGCAGCTCACACAATTAACTGTGCTGTAGAAATGAACTAAAAACTACAAAATACACATCAGATATAATGCTTGATATACCCAAACAGCAGAGGTTGTCATATACAACATGACTATCAAGAATACAGTGAATAAAACAAACATTATTAGCTACCAGCTTACTAGCTTATGATGAGCTAGAGGTGGCGTGGTCGTGGTCGTAAGGCAGGCCGCCCCAGGTGCCAGGACAGAAGGGGGTGCCATGTGAGGCTCAACCAAGATGGCAGCATTAGCAAGAGATGCAGCAGTGGCACCATCCATGGTCACTGCTGTGCTCACCTCTTCGTGTTCAACAGCTTCACAATTTTACTGCTACGCTCTCTTTTCCTTTCTCAGAAGCTCAAGAGCTTCCGGGGGAGGAGGGGGTACAGCAGCGGGGTCGAAAAGCTGCCACCACGGCCTCCTCTCCTTTGAGCTTAGCATGCTGGCCTTGTTGCATTTGTTTCGCAAATTGCTTTGCAAAGCAGTTGTCCTGCCAAATAATATTTTCTTCATAAAGATGTAAGGGATAGAGCAACACCATTCTATGTCCATATTGTATTCTGACCAATTGTGATTTTCCATATAAGTGGTGGTTCAGAATGGGTGATTTTCACCTTTTTCTATCTCTGTGAGCATATAAACTTGGAGTTGAAAACACTGCTAAGGTCTCATTATTCTTACGTGCAAGAATATTTTAAGGATATCCCTATTCTGCCACCTAGAGAACAAAACAGGGCACTAACACACCCGGTACATTTTCGTCCATATGAACCAACTATGTAATGTATTTCCTCTCTTATGTGAGAAATGGGGAAGCATGATACTCCTACACTTGCATTGTCCAATGTAAAAACAAACAAATTTCTTGATTTGTGTCAGCAAAGTTTAGATCATGACTTTCAAAGCTTTACAAAGCCATTGTGATGGAATGAACTGGGCTACTGTAGAACTTGGGAGAATAGAGTTCTAATGTCTGAGCTCTCAAAAATTACAATCCAATATACAATTACCTGAAAGCAAGTCCCATTGAATTCAGTGGGGCTTACTTCTGAGTTGCCAGAGTTGTTAAACTCCAGAGCAGCAAGGAAAGTATACCATTTATCTTTCCCAGATCTTTCTGCAGCCTTGGATACAACAGATAGTCATGGAATGTTGACAGGATTGCTGATTGGGGTAGATTCTTTCAGGATTGCTTTCAAGCATTTCAGCTCTAGCAGCTGCAGCTCATTTCAGAGGAGGTTGACTACAATTCCTCCCTCTGCGTTCAGACAGGATGGACCAACATGTGACCCACCAAGCCAAACTCAGTCCACCAACCATGTAGCCTGCCAGGTGACAAACCTATTTTTGTAGTCTCAAAGTGGTCTCTTGCTGACCCTTATTGGACTGCTAAACATCATAGATGGACCATATTTTGTATGGTGGGTTACAAGTTCTACTGGGTGACCTTAGAACTTTCCCTATAGGATTCCATCTCTCTCTCTCTCTCTCTCTCTCTCTCTCTCTCTCTCACACACACACACACACACACACACACACACACACACACACACACACACACACACACGAGGCTTCTGGGCAAGACCTAGATGTTGTCAATGCATCAGTGATGCTGTCAATCCTTTGCATCTTGCTTGGAGTGTTCATTCTCATACAATGTCTATTATCATTGCAATATCACGCCTATGCAAATGGATAGCAAATGTCACGCCTATTTTTAAAAAGGGAAAGAGGGGGGACCCGGGAAACTATAGGCCGGTCAGCCTAACATCCATAACGGGTAGGATGGTGGAATGCCTCATCAAAGATAGGATCTCAAAACACATAGACGAACAGGCCTTGCTGAGGGAGAGTCAGCATGGCTTCTGTAAGGGTAAGTCTTGCCTCACCAACCTTGTAGAATTCTTTGAAAAGGTCAACAGGCATGTGGATGCGGCAGAACCCGTGGACATTATATATCTGGACTTTCAGAAGGCGTTTGACATGGTCCCTCACCAAAGGCTACTGAAAAAACTCCACAGTCAGGGAATTAGAGGACAGGTCCTCTCGTGGATTGAGAACTGGTTGGAGGCCAGGAAGCAGAGAGTGGGTGTCAATGGGCAATTTTCACAATGGAGAGAGGTGAAAAGCGGTGTGCCCCAAGGATCTGTCCTGGGACCAGTGCTTTTCAACCTCTTCATATATGACCTGGAGACAGGGTTGAGCAGTGAAGTGGCTAAGTTTGCAGACGACACCAAACTTTTCCGAGTGGTGAAGACCAGAAGTGATTGTGAGGAGCTCCAGAAGGATCTCTCCAGACTGGCAGAATGGGCAGTAAAATGGCAGATGCTCTTCAATGTCAGTAAGTGTAGAGTCATGCACATTGGGGCAAAAAATCAAAACTTTAGATATAGGCTGATGGGTTCTGAGCTGTCTGTGACAGATCAGGAGAGAGATCTTGGGGTGGTGGTGGACAGGTCGATGAAAGTGTCGACCCAATGTGCGGCGGCAGTGAAGAAGGCCAATTCTATGCTTGGGATCATTAGGAAGGGTATTGAGAACAAAACGGCTAGTATTATAATGCCGTTGTACAAATCGATGGTAAGGCCACACCTGGAGTATTGTGTCCAGTTCTGGTCGCCGCATCTCAAAAAAGACATAGTGGAAATGGAAAAGGTGCAAAAGAGAGCGACTAAGATGATTACGGGGGTGGGGCACCTTCCTTATGAGGAAAGGCTACGGCGTTTGGGCCTCTTCAGCCTAGAAAAGAGACGCCTGAGGGGGACATGATTGAGATATACAAAATTATGCAGGGGATGGACAGAGTGGATAAGGAGATGCTCTTTACACTCTCACATAATACCAGAACCAGGGGACATCCACTAAAATTGAGTGTTGGGCGGGTTAGGACAAAGAAAATATTTCTTTACTCAGCGTGTGGTCGGTCTGTGGAACTTCTTGCCACAGGATGTGGTGATGGCGTCTAGCCTAGATGCCTTTAAAAGGGGATTGGACAAGTTTCTGGAGGAAAAATCCATTATGGGGTACAAGCCATGATGTGTATGCGCAACTTCCTGATTTTAGAAATGGGTTATGTCAGAATGCCAGATGTAAGGGAGGGCACCAGGATGAGGTCTCTTGTTATCTGGTGTGCTCCCTGGGGCATTTGGTGGGCCGCTGTGAGATACAGGAAGCTGGAATAGATGGGCCTATGGCCTGATCCAGTGGGGCTGTTCTTATGTTCTTATCCTTGATAGAGACTGGAGGCAGGCAGGTCAGTTGAAATTTAATCAAAAAGGGACTGTATGCTTGATTGGCAAATTCTGGAATACAGAGGGGAAAATCCTAAGGGTCAAGAGGGCCCACACTACACAGGCCTTCCAAGACCCAGATTTGGAAACTTTGCTTATTCTCTCATCACCTTGAAACTTAACCACTGTACCAGCACTTCCTTTGAAGACTGTTTACCAGAGGGAACTGGCACAAAATGCAGCCATTTGTCTGAGAACATTGTACATGAGTCTAAATTTCATTTCTGTAGTATTTCTGCTGACAAAATTTATAGTACAAGTTTTTACATAATGAGCCCTACGTAACACAAGGCCTGCATATTTTGCAGGTTCTTTTCCACGTCATTTCCAGCTCCAGCTTCCAGAGACATTCAGCAGTGTCCAAAAGCATCCTGGACTTTTTAATGCATACCGCCCCTTGCTTTCTTGGAGTTCTGCCCGTTGCTCAAGTTAAGACTAATTTGGACTGTAAATAAAAATCCAGCATGCTCCTAATTACAAAAAATTATGGATGAGAGAGCACATGTATTGCTGGGGGTGAGTATGCTTGCAATATATTTGAACACATTATAGCCCACCTTCTGCCTCCCCCATAATTCTCACTGGAAGCCAGGTCAAAAGATTTGCTAATGCTGCATCTTCTCTCCCCCCACCCACATGTGCAGCAATAACTCATTCCAATGATGCAAAGGCACACGTGTAGACAGGTAAACAGACGGAGGGAGCGATATTTACCTCTGCTGACCCCTTTCATGAGAAACAGGCTTGCTCTTCAGTAGTGAAGCCCACTGAAAGCCATTAATTCCATCCATACATGCATCCAGTTGAAGTACATAAGTTGCCATAATCATTTGGTGTCCGAGTTGGCAACCTTCAGTCTCGGAAGACTATGGTATCGCGCTCTGGATGATGGTTCTGGCACAGCGCCTAGTGTGGCTGAAAAGGCCGATTTGGGAGTGACAATCCCTTCCACACTGGGAGCAAGTGCAATCTGTCCCTGGTCTTTCTCCTTGGCTATGGGCCTTCCTTCTTTGCCTGGCCTCTTTGCCTCAGACTGTTGGCCAAGTGTCTCTTCAAACTAGGAAAGGCCATGCTGCACAGCCTGCCTCCAAGCGGGCCGCTCAGAGGCCAGGGTTTCCCACCTGTTGAGGTCCACTCCTAAGGCCTTCAGATCCCTCTAATATTTTGACCACTGAAGTGGTTCAAAAGTTTTACTTTAAAAAAAAATCTGCAGCAGGTATACACAATATGTTCAGCTTTTATCTTGGCAAACAGGCTGCAAAAATCAGGTCTATGCTTTTAAAATATAAAGCTAGAGGCAAAATTGATGTGCTTTTTAATGCCTTGGCATTTCAAGCACTTGCTCCCTTCTTTCACACGCTCTCAGGGACAAAGAGCACTTGTTTCCGAGAAACTGTCTCCCATGCCATATGTTGGCTCCTTTCATGGATATGCCTGTTGCTTGGCAGCAGAAGCAGATAAGGAAGCCTATGACATAATATAAGAAGGGACAGCTTAAAGCTACTAGTGAAACAGCATCAGGCAAGATGAGCTGGCAGCTGTCTTTCCAGCAACAGGGGCCAGTGTGGTTATTTGGAAGACAATGCAAGTAGTAGCTAAACTGTTTTAATTTCAGCTGCTATTCTGCCCTAGATGCCACCACTAGAAAGGCAAGAAAATGCTATTTTAAAGCAACAAATCTGGCTGCAGTTTTACGTATCAGGCTTTATTTAGGGAGTGCAATATGTGTATGGAGATATTTTGCCAAATGTTGTCTTACTAGAAACTATATCTGTACAAAGTGATTATTCCTTAAAAAAAAAAAAGCCACCATAATAAGCTTACTCTGTCCTAGTTATGTAGGAGACTGTAGCCTCCCTTAACTGTTTGAGCACCCTACAGCTTTCTAACTTGTCTACTAGCTCCCCCTGAAAGGGTATTTTCCTAATTTCATCCTCTTCTGTTTCACAGGAATGAAACAAAGGGGTGAGACCTTGCTTTTTAGGCATATATGATGAGCAAGTAGATTGTACAAAGCTGAAACACTAAAAGTTCTGCTATCTATACTGTGTTGGAGGACCTCAGCAAGTCCTGCTCTGGATATCTGTGGAATTCCACACCTGGCCAGTGATGCCCTAGCTCTATCACTGCCATCTTTACCAGAGCTAGGACTGGCCCGGTGAACATTTAATAGTGATAGGTCTTCTATCAGTGCCACAGCCTGAACCCACCATGACACAACTCCTGCAGCATGTTGGTTAAGGCCAGTCCTGTTCACACAATCTTCACTTTACCTTCTGAACTGGTTAGATACATCTGAAAGACGAATGTTCAAACAGTTATAAGAGTTTTGTCTCCTATAGAAACCTTTTTTGTATTAAGTTTGTGGGAAGTTTTTTGAAGGGTGTTAAGAGGAATCCAGATTTACATGGCACCTGTTATGGATAAACTTCTCCCCACTTACACTAAAAAAAACACACTAATGCTTTATCAGAGAGTAAACTGCAGCCTTGGGCTTTAAAAAAAACTGTTTACTTGAATCTTTTTTTGGTCTTGGAAGGCCAGCTTTGGCACACACATCCTCACAGGCTAGGACATGCACCCCCATTTTAGCAAATAGGTATTTATTCCCACTCAAGACTCATGCAGCAGCACACATGAACATTTGTGTTTTGAATAGTAAGTGGTTTATTCTTGCAATTTACAAAGGAATCACAACAGCTTAAGAAGCTTGGAGGCACAAGTCAAGTAAGCCCTATGAAGCATTTAAACAAGTTACAAAGTCAAGAGTTCCAACATCTGACATACTGGAAGTGTTGAAGCATCTGAGCTTTAAGACTTTAGGACAAGCGCCACAGAAGCAGCTGTGTGTAAAGTAGTGAGGGTTAGGTGGGGCAGAAAACAGAACAGGTATGCAAGACAGTTTAAACTTGGGTCAATAGCCTTTTTTTTAAACAAATAGTAAAAGCACTGAAAGTTTGAACTGCTCTCCATGACAGGTTCAAGATTGCCTTTCCTCTTGAACTTCAAGCAGACTTGCACAATGCCACTGCTGAAAAACGAACCTCTCCTTCTTCACGTTCCGTAAACTGCCGGCAAACCTTGGCAGAGGCCTTAAAGAGAAGATACACAGCCATTGGGGACATCTGAGAAAAGCACTGAAGCCAACAGAGAGGCTGGTCATGATATACACTCAAAGCAGCAAGTTTGCAAGCTAAATTAAAGCAAAACCCCATGTTTTGGCAAAATGACAATGTGGGGTCACACTAAAAAGTTAGAGCTTCTCCACTTTTGCTCCTCTAGCAACTACTGTGCATCTACCTGGCAAACTAGATCACCTAGCCTTGAAGGTAGATGGGCGAACATTATCCTGCTGACAATTCCTACCCCAGCTGATGGGACGCCAGCTAGGTTGTGCGGCTGCTGGGTTGCCAAACAACCCTTCCAGCCTTGGCCCTACTGGGACAACCGAGGTAGCCTCATGTCTACCATTCCTAATCTTATGAAAAGGGCATGAGAGTTTCTTTATGGGCAACTATACTTTTGGCTCAGCACCAGAGCCAAAACTGTGAACCACTGGTTTTAATTATTACACAAGTGGCCTCAACACAGTTTCTATACTTTGCAGTGGTAGCTCTAGCTCAACTAGAAGGAAAGACCACAGATCGGTAGCAGAGCACATGCTCTGAATGCAGATGGCCCTAGGCTTAATCCCTGGCAAGGACATCCCAATACGAGGCATAACCACACCAGTTTGTGTCTGATGCCATGGAGTATTGCTTACAGACTATATGGATAAAGTAGAAGTAAATCAGGGGTCCAGCTCTATATAAAGCAGCTTCCAAGGATATTAATCATTCCATTCAATCAGGGGAGGCACACAAGTAGAACACAGGAGTAATTCTATTGAAGACTTGGGGCCTGATCCTTGAGCCCTGCATGCTGGCTTACTGCCAGCGTGCAGTGTTGCAAACGACCCATAAGGCATGTTTGCAAGCCCTTACCACAGGCCCGACACCAGAGCTAACCCAGCACCAGCCCACGCTGGGTCAGTTCCAGCGCTGGGCCTGTGATCCACCACCCAGTGGTTGCCTGGACTGCTGGCAGATAGGTGAGGGGGGGGGGAGAGACAGGCAGAGCTCAGCTTTACCAGATCCCAAGCCCTGTGCTGAGCTGCGTGGCCTGACACAGGACTCTTCAATTCTGCACCAGCTCAACAGCCGCCACAGAACGGATCTTGCTACTTGGTGTTCCTGATTTGATGACTTTCATTCCTGCTGTGTTCTCCACTTGAGGCAGGATACTGTGCCTAGAGAGGAGACTAACAGCCCAATCCTGGTCTGTGCGGGGCTGCCACAATGCAAAAATTGCTGCCACAGTATCCTGCGCACCCTGGGCAGCTGCCACCGTCTTCTCAGGAGAAGGGGACTTTCAACCCATTCCCCTGGGTAAGGGATGTAGTTAAGCAACGGGGCTACTTGATTTATGCCTGAAATTGGGAAATGCTGACCAATCATCAACTAAAAGAAAGTTTACCTTCAGCAAGGTATTATCTGAACTAACTCCATGATTTACAGGAAAGGGCATTCGACCATCTGCAAGAGATAAAGAATTTAGGACACCAGCTCTTATATTGCACAGACAGTCTTGGGGTAAAGAAAACCACTAGTACTGAAAAGAATTGAAGTGTATATTGACTTGCAGGTGTGCTTTACAGTCAAGTTGCACTGGAAAGTTCTGGAAATCAACCCCCCCCCACCAGCAGCTGCCTGGCACTGTTACCAATGCAACCATCTTTCCCTCCTTGCCAAAGGTTTCTAGAAGAGGAAGAACCCTATGAATGTTTCAGCTCATGCCCATTCCCTCATAAGCAGCAGACAGCAAGTCTGCAGTCAACAGGCAGAAAAAGTTATGGTAGAAAAATGCAGACACTGGACAGCTCTGGTCAAGTTGTTCCAGCCCTGTCCTTGTATTCCCATTAGGATTACTGGCAAGCCAAGACCAACAGATTAGCAAACTCACGTGGGATATCTGGATGGGAATCTGGGTCTCAAAAAGCAACAAAACTGCATAGCATTGTTGCCTTGGGCTTTAAGACTGGCTGGAAATGACTGTTAAGCATTTGTTTGGAATAATGTTCAGTAGGGTGGGAACAGCTGACAATATGTTTTGGTGATTAAAACAGGCAGTTTCAAAACAAAGTAATTTCTTTCTGCTGGGTGGGGGTACCCATTCTGGCATGTCTGGCAGCCCAAGTCAGTTTCTAGAGCAGGGGTCTCCGAACTTTTTGGCCAGAGTGCCACATCAAATATCTGGCATGGTGTAGACGGCCATAAAAAATTTAAATATAAAATTTATATAAATAGAGATGGAACTTAGATGAATGAATAATGAATGAATGGGCTCATTCACTCAACCCCTCTGGCCCTTAGAATACCCTCCAGATGCAAACAGAGCACAGCTCCAATCGTGTTGGCCAAGTGGGCCAGAGGCTTTCAGGGGACAAGAGGCTGGCCGCGGGCCACATCTGGCCCCTGGGCCGGGGTTTAGAGACCCCTGTTCTAGAGCAATGGTTCTCAAACTTTTTAGAGGCCCTAGAGGCTGCCGTCTGATTTATAAATGCCCAAGGAATGTGGCTCTAATGGTGATTAGGGAGTAGTGTAGGGGTGTCTAACATAAGGCCCAGGGGCCGGATGCAGCCCCTGGAAGCTTTTTATCCGGCTCTCAGCTGCTGAGGAGGTGTTAACACTGAAACAGCAGCCCACATGAAAATTGGACTTTTCTATATATTGAAATACAATCAAGATTTGCATATTTTCTCTTCTGCTCACCAAAAATTGGATTACAACCCACAGTTTGAGAACTGCTATTCTGTTTTCTCTAGAACCTAGTCAAGGCTGCCAGCTTTAACCAGAGACATCCAGATTTACAACCATGATATAAGAAGCTATACTAGATAGGCCTTGAATCTAAGCCAGTAGAGCTCTGCTATCATTCCACCCAATCAAGGAGACTCAAATGTGTCGCGAGTCCAAACCAGGATACAGTTCTAGGAAGCAATGAAATAGCATTGCTACTATGCAAGGTGGAGTGGCAAATGCAGCCCCACCCTTGCTTCCTACACAGCTTTTATCCAACCATCATTTAACAGATGCTTCCAATTTCTTACAATACCTCAGAGATCATAATAAGCTAGTATGAAGGTGAGGCTGTGTCCAAACAGCCAACCAAGAAGAATCGCACAGATATATTGTATGGGTTCTTCCATTTCCTGTCAGACACAGCAGGTTCAGTGGAGGCACAGCCAGTTTAACCCATTTTTGCCTGGCCCACAGATGTACACATTAGGCTCCTGTTGCATATATGCAACATTGGGCAGAAATGGCTTAAGACCATTTGCTTTTGAACCACTGTTGAACTCAAGTTCCCCACTTTTAAAAAGCCCAAGTACAGACTCCTGAAGAGGTCAAATGCAGTCAGAGGACATCTTGCCAGTGGAAAAAATAAGGGCTTCATTGCAAAGAGAATTAGCCTTTTGAAGTTGGAGACCTACCCAGTTCATAGAGGTGACCATCCACATTGGTAAACAGAATGAAATGGAAGTTCACTTTATCATCAACCTAAAGGTGGATAAAGAGCAAGAGACTAGGAGTCTAGACAGATTAAGATATCAGTAGATAACATTTTTTTTCTGTCTTATTTTATAATCAGCCTTCCCACATCTCATGCAACCTTCTTTTACATTTCAGTACATCTATCCAACCAATCTCATCTTGACTGTTTTTTGACATCTTCTACTTGGTATCAAATGAATCTAAACCCTACACCCTTTTCAACTGATTTAGTTTTCTATGATCACAGACTGGTCAGCCATTTGCTCAAGCAGGAGTTGCTACAAGTTTGGCCACCGTCTGCTTTGCTTTCATGGAGAGAAGAGTCAAGAGTCCTCCCAAAACAAGTGGCACAAGTTGTAGAGAACTTGATAAACAAACAAGGCACTTGCCACCACAGGTATCAGGTGTAAGGTACCAGCAGCTCTACCATCCAGGTCAAACCATTGCTTATTTCCTCCACATGCATTTGCCCAAGTCATGCTCCAAGTTGACCACCAGCAGCACATGCTCCAGTTTTGATACTAAAAGAGCACTGGGCATTGATGTGGCATTCTATCCAAGTGCTGCTTTTTCATGAGCCTACAGATAGCTTTAGTTCCTTTCTAAGCACCATTTCATCATGGAGATGTCCCACCCCCCAAAAATTAGCAGAGTGGAAGCCAAGTAATTAATTTTATTACCCTGCACAACATCTAAAATAACAGCAGAACAGTCTGAGGCAGAGGGACATCTAGTCTCCCCACCACACATTTACTCTCAGAACTGCTACCCTACAAAGACAGCAAGAGAAGATGGGAAATCTCATCTTTTATAGAAGATGTAATTTGGCTCACAAGGTTAATACAGGTACAACAAGGCTCAAGTATGCATATCAGTTAATGCAGCTTCTTAACTGAAGAGTCAGGTGTGCACACCAGCAACCTCAACACTGGCCGAATCACCAGTCTTCCCTCTCCACATTGGGCAGCCCATCTGAAGCAGTTTTGCTTTGATCCCCCCCCCCACAAAGCACTGCACATCCTTTTGAAAAAGTGCAACTTTAGAATATTACTACGGTGGAGGGGGAGCCGAGAGGAAGTTGTAGGATCAAAAACCCTAAACCATAACCATGTAAAGTTATGCTTCAATATGTCAAACCTGAGAGATAGAAGTTATGTTTTAATGTGGTAAGGTAGATGCTGGAATCACTCCAGTGTTCTAGCATTGACTGTGGAAGCCTTAAGGTCAAAGACCGACACTAAAGAGTAGAAAGAATGCCTTACTTTAAAAAAACAACAACTAAGAACCATTTCTTATGGTGCAATTCTTGGATCTGCTTTGACTTCAGGAAGACAAAGTTTTTAATTAAGATGCATTTACCCGACACTGGCCTTCTTGTGCTACTGCATTGTGGGCATCTTGAATAGCCTAGAGAAAGGGTAAAGAAGTGGTCAAGACACTTAAATTCAGCCATGTGCTACACCCCATTAGGGCTTCTCCTCCCTCAAGTCACCATCCTATACCTTGTTGTTTTCAAGCCTTTTTGCCCTCTCATCTGGTGAAACATCAGCTGTAGCAGTGAGAAACTCCTTTAGGGCAGATCCCTCATCTGGAGAATATGAAGGAAAATATTATGACATCAACTTACAGAAGATAAAATATTTCCAATGCCTTTGCAAGCCCAAATTCATTTAAACAGCCATTTTCTATTCTATATTATACAGTTAGCAGTTTACACAGCTTGAATCAGATACATATATCTTGCAAGTCCCCTTTCTATCCCCACAAATGCATGGGAAGGCTGCACACGGAATGTTGGTGGGCGGAGAGCATAAGTCCCCTAACTCTGATCAAAGTATGAAGCTTTACACAGTACAGCTATACCAACAATAAGCATTATACAAGTGGCATTTCCTCCCACACAAAGTAAAATGGAATCATAAAAATCAAAGATGGAAGATCTTTAAAATCAAGTCCAACCCCCTGCAGGCCATCTACAATTACAATATTGGAAAGCTAGCTATCCAGCCTCTGCTTAAAAGACCAATGATGGAGGTCTAGCACCTTCTAAGGCAGGCCATTCCACTGCTAACAGTTCATACTATCAGGAAGTTATTCCCAATGTTTAACAAAAATCTTTGTTGCAATTTCAACTTATGTGTTCTGGTCCTCCAGAGCAACCAAAAAACAAATCTAGTCCATCTTCCACATGACAGCCCCTCATATTATTTGTAGACCATTCTGGGAAGAAACAGTTAAGGGGGACACAACTGAACATGCCCAACTCCTTAAAGCCATCTCATTTCAACAGGTTTTTCAAGTATATTGGCTTAGGTGTTCTTGGTGAAGAACTGACAGTTTATGTTTTGCTGAAAGCAGCTTTGGGTACCTCCAAGGGGAAGTGGGATACAGATTTATAATTATTTTTTTTACTTCAAGCCTCATTCTACACTGAACATATACCAATGCAAGCTAAAGAAGCATACATCTCTACTCCTGTAGCTTATTTCAGGCAGGTTTATATCATGCTACATTCACTGCAGCCAGATTTAGGTGGCTGGGGCACATGATGGGCATGTAGAAAGTCCATTAAGAGAGAAGACATCTGCCCGAGTATCAGTTTTGCCAAAATGCATCTCAAAAATGGAGAGCGTCCTAGTATTTTGGGGGAGGATGACATATTCATGGCAAAACCAAGTAGCTCAAGTACACTGGGGTAAATCCGCTACAATTCCTTTTACCTGCTGATCAACTTCCTTTAAGAGGCTGCTATTAGCATATCAAACTGCCATCAGGATCTGGTCAGGTTCAGTCATTGCTCAGCCATAAAGCTTGCACACAACCCTGGATAAATCACATAAATAACTTGACTCACAGGACTGAGGCTAAAGTGCCACTCTACGGTTTTTGGAGGAAGGGTTGTAAACCATTGGATAGAATATAGACTGTTTATGGAGCAGACAGTCATCTTTACCAGTCTGCCTAATCTGGCAGTTTGAGCAATTGCCATTTCAATCTAGGGAACAGTCACAACCAGACCCATTCCATGTCAGATGTTTACAACCTGCTGGCTACTTCCCCACTACCTTTCTAGTAGTACACAGGTCTCTACCCTCCCCACTGCAGACAAATTATTCAGGAAGCAATGTGTTCCCAGAGACTCCTAATCACCTCCCCATACCACAAGATGCAAAAAACTGTATGAGTGAGCATCCATACCAAAGGGGGACAGGCAGGAAGAACATCTTTCTCATCTAAGGACTTACTTCCAGTACTTACCAAACAATATTTTCTCTTGGTTGTTAGCCACTGCATGCACAAGGCCAATTGTCCCACATGAGTTGCTGGCAGTCTGCTTCAGAAAATAGACTCTTGAGCTCACTTCTTGACCCTTCAGTTCTTCAATCTGCTTTTTCCTGAAGTTTTCATGCTACCAAGTGTGTTAAATGCATTGCATTAACTAGCATTTCACAGCAAAACTAATCCAAATCCAACTGTATGTTGCTGGCACACATCTAATTTTGATGGCTACCCACCTTGTGTAGAAAAAAAAAATCACATCACATGTATCTATGTAGCTTCATGTATGCAGTGGGGCAAGTGGGAACATATACTTACAAGACTTCTATACAACAATGTTTTTCCTATGCTTAAAGCAGTGAACAACAATAAAGTACAAGAGAGTACATTTAAAAACAGCAACAGAAAAGCAGCCACTGAAGGCCTATGGGGTCTAAAAGGAATCCCTAATGTAAGGTTCCTCACTAGGTTGTGTGCCATGCTGGCCATATGGTTAAGTGGAACAGGTCCAACATAAGGTCCAACAGATCCAACATAAGGCAAAGGGCTTAACACTGAATGCCTCACAACTAACATAGGATGAAAGCGGACAGTACAATCCCCAGTAGCAGTACCAGAACAGGAGCTGTCCCAGGCCTTTAGTTGGGTGCACAGATTCATCACCAACCATTTGAAGAGCCTATTGCTGTAACTTGCATGATGTTTTTCTACCTCTTATACATTTATTTTAGCCTCTCAACCTCTTAAAGGAAAAAAAAATCCCTGTATGTCAGGTTGAGAAAGCTCTTGCATCAATATTGGTATGCTCAAGGGGGGTAACATGTCTTCCATTTACTACTGGTATCTACAAAATACTGATTTTCACTTTTAATGGCCATTTCTGCCACTTTATGTTATCCCACAGAGTCACACAATGCACTGGAACCCATGTAGTCCCGAAATCCACGTATGGCAAGTGACCCATCTAACCCAAGAAGCTTCTCGTAAAGTTTAATTTTAATAGGAGGGAAGGATTGAATCTCAGTCAAGCCAAACAACTGATTTGCATGCAGAAGGTCCCCGATTCAATCTCTTCCATCTCCAGATTGTGACAGACATCCCTCCCATCACTGCAGTGTATTGCTAGACAACCCAAAGGCGAGAATCCATAAATGGCAGCTTCATATTCAATTATTCATACATAGTTTGCAAGCCTCAGACAGAGCAGATTTGCTACTACTGCATCTCTTCCTCCCTAAAAAAGCTACTTCAAGTAAATTCCCAGAGCCCAACAATATGTCCCATCTGTTCTTTCGTTTGCTTGGGGCTGTAGTGCTAGATGATATAGTGAGGTAGACTCCATGTCCCAGGTTGGAAGAGCTGTACTAGAGGTTTTCTCAGAGCTGCTTAACCAGGATCTCTTGGATTTTCAGCATATCAAATTCCAGCTCCATTAAAAATCTGACTTTGTTCCACTTCCCCCAGGTCACCTACCAACCACTGTTGACAATGGTAGGTATATCCACTAAAGCAGGTTCTCTCTCTATACAATAATGCAACATGTATTTCCACCAGGTGGAACAATGTCACCAAAATTATATAGGCAGCTTAATTCAGCAAGAGATGCAAAGCAGCCAAGAAGAGGAAGCACTACAAGAATGCATGAACAGTCCAAAGTATGTGGAATATAAGATCTATTATTTAAAAGAAGATAAAGGTCAAACATTTTCCTTCTCAAGACTGACCTTCTGGTTCTCTCTTTAGGAAGAGCCTTTAGCTCCTACCCAGGCTATGGGAACCCTGCAAGTCTTTGAATGGGCAGGGGGGAGCAGCAACACAATCACCAGGATTGAATTGCTGCCAGGCAGGGAAGGGTTTTTGTAATTTACCTGGGGATCACAATGCTTCTCAGAGGGTCTGGGAAGCCCGCAACCCTCTTCCAGGTTTCATCCCAAAACAGGAAGTGCGTCTTTTCTCAACATTTGAAGCCTCAAGGAGGGCTGTGGGGGTCAAAGGCTCCCCAGACCCTCCAAAGAGCAATAGCAACCCTCTTCTGCCCAGCAGCAGCGCTATCCTGGCTATTGCATTGCTTCCCGTTTCCTCTTAAAGGGCAATGGTCATTTTCCGGTTCCCCTGATGGGTCGCGACCCACCAGTTTGGGAACCACTGCTCTAGGTGTATTATTGTATGAAGATGCAGAATTGCCATCTTCTCTCACCCAATTCATAAAATTGGTTCAAGTTACCTTTTTAACTTGAGCCTCAGTTCTGTTTAGATAGCATCCTCCAGTACTCAAACATTCCAATTTCTGTACTACTGTAGAAGTCATTACTATAGATGAGGCTGCCAAGAGTTCATCTTTCAAGACTGCTCCATAGCAAACATCAATAGTAGGGTGTATTGAAGACATTGGGTTCTAAATACCACAGCTTATTTCCAAGTTGCCTGTATCCTCAATTTGCCAACAGCATGTATTTCCAGGCAATGCATTTATGATCAATGGATAAGAGCCCTAAGTATTTGGAACCAATAATACTTCCATTTCATCCAAATTAAAGGAAGGAACAAACAGACTGCCTGCATCTGCAGGTTAGTATTAGACAGCTCTGCCAACATTGGCTACTTTATTCTTAGAAGTATGATGTGCTTATTGCCAATTCTACAGGTTCTCTTTATGAAAAGGCCACCACTTAGTTGTGTTACAGCATTATAAGAGAACAAGAGTATCCACATAACCAGACAGCTAGTTTTTACCTATGCAACTCTGCTCATAAAAGCCATCCTTGGGCAATCTTAATACCTACCTGAGCAGTGAGGGGAAAGAGCAAGAGCAGGGCACAAGCTGGACTGGGCACACATTTCAATGAGTCTTCCTCAAACCCCAACACATCCACAAACTGCCATCCAGAGCTAACTCCTAGGCGGGACAGCACCTACATGGTGAAGAGTCAATGTAAGCAGAAAACACCATCATACTCCACATAAGTAGATAGGACTACCACTCTTTTCTCTTGTACTCAGTCACCAGGGTTTATCAGGGCTAAACAGCCTAAGAGCATATTAAGAATTCAGTATTAAGGCCCTTCCATTTTTATATTATGCTCTGAAGCTTGCTTTGCCAAACAGCACTCCATTCCCTACAGTTGCTTTTTACACTCATGCAATTCCAGCATGCTCTTAAAGAAACACCTAGTATGACCTTTTCAATCCAATTCATTATGATTTTATTATTTTTCACATTTTATACCACCCTTCCTCCAGGGAGCTCAGGGAAATGTACATGGTTCCTTCCCTTCTTTTGTCTTCACAACAATCCTTTGAGGAAGAAAGATAATGACTGGCTTAGTTACCCAGGAAGCATCATGGCTGAGCCCCCAGGGATTTGAACCTGAATCTTCTAAGGCCCAAATCCTAACCAACTTTCCAGCACTGGCATAGCAATGCCAGTGGGTTGTGTGCTGCATCCTGCAGTTGAGTGGCACTCACAGAGGTCTCCTCAAAGTAAGGGAATGTTTGTTCTCTTATCTCAGAGCTGCACTGCCTTTAAGTCAGTGCTGGAAAGTGGGTTAGGATTGAGCCCCAAGTCCAATTCCTGAACCACTACACCATCCTGGCTCCCATCACTACACTACAGAAAGACTTCAAAGCCATTATTTCACCAACCCAGCCATCTTCATTGTCTACCCTGCAAGAGTGCCAAGGAAGGGCCATTAATAATGGTTCATTTGTGTATGCATCTATTGTGGGGCAGTATACATTCGACTTTGGTTCAGAATTTGTTTTAAAAATCAAGGGTCAATTATCTTATGTTGTTGTGTTGCAATATCTAGGAGTTGTCACACAGGGTGACCAGATACCATTGAGGACAGAGTGTCTGTACTTTGTCCTCCATTGTATCTGGTCACCCTGTATATCTCAGCCAGTTACCAGATATACAACTAGAAAAAAAGGCTGGCGCCAGCATATATTACCACTTCTGAACTCCCAGGGGCACTTGACAAGCACTGAATGCAGGCTCTTTGGTGTGATTCAGCAAGACAGTGCAAATACTTAAGACTAGAAGCTGTAGCCTTCTATTTATGAGCCCCCAAACCACTTGCTTTGCAAGTTTAATATGAAACAGCATCCTTGGCAGGGCAGGGGTGATCAAGGAGGTAAAGCTTCATTAAAGAGTCACCAGGCAGGACTGCTTAAGAAAATATCTCCACCACTCTGCAGATCTAGACGAGTTCACCACCTTCCAGGAGGGCCTCCTTGTGCAGCACACAAAAAAACCCCAGCTTCCTAGAAGGGGGGCAGGGTGAAGATGCTCTTCCAGCCAGCCAGACACTTGCAAGCGCATTCCCTTTCAAGACCCTTGCGTGACACAGCACAAAACCTGGGGCCGCAGCGCCACCTGTCGCCCATCCTACAAAGCACAGTACAACCCAATGAGTGCTTTGCATGGCTGGATGGGGAGGGGGAAGCAAGAACCCCCCAACCCGCGTTCCTTTCCCCACTCCCCATTCCCAAGATGTCTTAGACGCCCCTTTCCAGTAGCATCAGCAGCAAGAACCAAAGAGATGAGCAAGAGCCTTAGGGCAGCCGCCTCCCCACACCCTCCATCAGAGCTTCCAAGACATGAATGGAGATGCAAGCAAGGAAACGCCCAGCCAAGGCAGAGATGCTGCGCCTTGTTCTTCTGGGTCTCGAAGGGCACTCACTTTGTTCAGCATCTGGAACACAGAAGCAGAGGAGAGAGAGATCAGCCTGGCTAAGGGCGGGTCCTGCCAGCCTTTGCATGAAACAGAGACACCCCCAGACCCCCCAAATCAACTGCAAAGACCATGCAAAGGGCTAGAAGCCAATTTTCCACCATGTCTCTAGTAGAAACTGGAAATTTGCAAGATACCCAAACTGCATGCTGCACCGTTTAACAGCCCAATCCTAGGCATGTCTACTCAGAAGTAAGTCCCATTAGAGTCAATGGGGCTTACTCCCAGGGAAGTGTGGTTAGGATTGAACTGTAAGTCTCTTTTTTATAGCAGACCCCCACGTTTCTTAAGCAACCAGTAGATCTGCTTCTATAGAATAGCCCCAGTTTCAGGTGCCCCACCCCCAAGAACACCCCAATTCCTTCTCCCAGGAATCCAGGATCCCACCCACCCCATGCAACACACCCCCAGCACAAGAATCCATAGCCTCTCACCTCCGGATTGATCTCCATAGGCTGCCAGGCCATTGTCTCAATTGCAAGATCAAACCACAGCAAACGCGAAATCTGCAAAGGACCGTGTGCTCTGGAGAGGTAAACGCCCGCCCACCTCTTTATATAGTGCCACCGGGCTGACTCATTGCAAGGAGGGGGAAGAGTGGGGCAGAACCACTCCAGGAATGATGCATTTGAGGCACATGAACCCCTGGTGCCTGGATGTGGTGCATCCTCTCCCTCCCCCAAGATTCCCCAATGAAGCGTCCTTTGCATGCTTTGCACTGCTGGCTGCTGAGATGCACTATACAGATTGCTGTGGAGTGCACCCCGGAGCAAGCCAGGAGGTTAGTACAATCCTCAGGTCTGCTGATCTCTGGGAAGAAGTTGCTAGCAAACGCACCCGGTACTTCTGACCAGAGCAGCAACAGTGGAGCAGAATGCAATGGCAGATCGCTGGTGCATCAGCACAACGACAGGGGCGCATCATTGCACGACTCTGTTGTAGGCGCAGTGGAACTTTTGCAGTTCAGTAGCCTGGGCAAATGGGGCTTCCTTCGGTGTGCTGCTTGCAAAGGGCTGTGCCATTTTGGAGAGATGCACATGCTTTTTTAAAGCGTGCATGTGAAATTTCAGTGTTCTGGTCAGACTCTGATGCAAATTGGCAAATTCAAGCATACCATGTCTTGGAAAAGAAATGGGTAGAGTTGCCAATTTTTTTTTTCCCAGCAAGGCTTCTGGGCAACCCCATGGCAGGTGCATGATTCTTTTCTCATCTGTGCATTTAAATGTTGAGAAGAGCTTCTGCTGATTAAATTGCCATTTGCCACAGTCATTGCGGGGAAAGGAGCTCTACCTGGACAAATGAGAGGCAATCCTAGCAATTTCCTAGAAATAGATGTATTCATCACTTCATGGGCTGCATGTGAGGGAGGGCAGACTGCCGTACCCCAAGCTGCGCAAGCAACCCAGAGTGCAATCCTATGCATGTCTACAGAAGTGTAACCAGGGTAGAGACTGAGAGGCATTTGCCCCAGATGCTATGCGGGGAGGGGATGCAACATGCAAGGCAGTCACTTCCAAGTGCTTCCCAGAGGAGGAGATGCTGGTAGCTTTGCACCCCCATTCCTTCTTGGGAGGGGGCACAAAGCCACCAGCACCTATTCCTCTGGGGAGAACCCAGACATGACATCATAATGTCACATGCAGGGTGGCCAGATGGAATGGAGAACAGAGTGCCTATGCCTTTAACCATCATATAGAAAAGGGAATGTTGGCAAGTACAGCTCAACCTGAAAGGGTTTTAAAAGCTGTCCCTGCCAAGATGTCCTTTGCTATACAATGGTTAAAGGTATAGGCACTCTGTCCTCCATTCTATCTGGTCACCCTGGTCATGTGAGATCACTTCCCCAGGCTCCAGGGTGTCTAGTCATACCTCTGCATGCCTACTCAGAAGTAAGCCCCATTGTGCTCAGTGGGGCTTACTCCCAGGAAATAGGATTGCAGCCCTAGTCATTTACTTGTACTGATGCTGTATGGAACAGCAGCCTGTCAGCCGGGTGGGCCACCACAACTTCAAGGAACCCTGAACACATGCAGCTCTCAGAACTATGATACCGCATCTTGGGCCACCCTGCCTTTTTCTTTAATAGGTACAGTCACATGTCCTGGAAATGAGGGTAAAAAAAACTTCATATGCTGAAATTCATCCTCCAGATGAATGATTGAAAGATGGTAAAGAACATCTTGCTGCATCACTAAAAAGTAATATTTTCTAATCTTCCTTGACCTTTTTGTGTCTGCCATTTGTTTCTCCTAGGCCTAAATCCTAACCCACTTTCCAGCACTGGCATAGCTGTGCCAATGGGACATGTGGGGCATCCTGCAGTTGGGTGGCACTCACGGAGGCCTCCTCAAAGTAAGGGAATGCTTGTTCCCTTACCTCAGAGCTGCATTGCCCTTATGTTGGTGCTGGAAAGTAGGTTAGGATTGTACCCATAGTTACACTAGTCATAGAGGGTCATTCTCTTCCTCCTGCATGATGTATTTTTAAATAGAAAGCAGCCTTAGGTTGCTGCTGTTGGAAATGGGAGCTCAAGAAGAAAGGTTATTTATCCTCCCCCCCAGGGTAGTTTTTTCAGTTCAAAATGAACTCCTTCAATCTCATTTGTGGTGGGGGGGGGAGGGAAGGAATATAGAAGTATTTGTTTCTTTTCTCCTGCAGGGGGAAAAGCAGCTATGTGTGAGTGGGCAGAAAAATACCCAATGTGGATGAATGTTACATATTCCTGTGTGGAAGGAAACTGTTCTGCATATGCAATCCACATGTAGACAGAGCTAACCCAAGACCTCCTGGCATCTGAGAAATACCATACCACTTAACTGATGACACACCAACAACGTGGCATGTCACTTCCTCCTCCTGCACTGCAGACTCAAGAAGGAGTAAAGTGGAAAAGGAAGTGCAGATGAGAGGAGGATGGAGGGTTGGAGTTCAGACATGCTCTAGCACAGGGGTGCTCAATAGGTGGATCGCGATCTACCGGTAGATCGCGAGGCAAAATGAGTAGATCGCAGAGTGCCGACCCCCCCCTTCAGGTGCCTCTGGGAGGAAACGCCGAGAGTAAGGCCCATTTTACTCAATGCGGCTTACTCCCAGGTAAGTGTGGCTAGGATTGCAGCCTCACAGCCTAATCCTAGGCATGTCTACTCAGGAGTAAGTCCTGTTATACTCAGTGGGGCTCAAGGTACACCAACATACATTGTACACATAAATGTTATATGTTATGATGGTGCGAACATTGTAAAAAAAACTCTGGTAGATCTCCAGGCCTTGCTGGGTTTCAAAGTAGCTCTCAAGCCGAAAAAGTGTGAGCACCCCTGCTCTAGCATGTCTAGGAACAGTGGAGACAGTCAGGTGTCTTTCACCAACCTGCTGCCTGAAACAACCCCTTCAGTCAGCTTAATCAATGGGTCCGTGTTTCAAATTTGCACATATTTGTTGGCATCTGGTAAACGCAAACAGCTTACTCCCACTGCCCCAGGTCTCACAGCTTGGCACAGTTCCCGGGGAGTGTGTGCAGCAGCCATGCTGGAAAGCTTGCTTCGAGGACAGAAACACAGCACAGACAGCAGGGTCCTTCACCAAACATGTAGATCAGATACAGTGCAGTTCAGTACAGGCATTCAGTTGGTCCCACGCAGGAAACCAGAGCTACTCACTATCACAATATTTAGAGAACAGCAACAAAGCACTCCACAGCCCGCCAGTGATCCAACAACCCCTTCAGTCCAGCAGTGGCTGCTTTGGCTTTATACAAAGGCTGGCCAATGGGTGCTTGTTTCAGGGCAGGCTTGGGCTAATCAGCCCCACCCATTTCCACCTGGTCCGTAGTCACTCTGCAGGCAATTTACATAAGAACATAAGAACAGCCCCACTGTATCAGGCCATAGGCCCATCTAGTCCAGCTTCCTGTATCTCACAGCGGCCCACCAAATGCCCCAGGGAGCACACCAGATAACAAGAGACCTCATCCTGGTGCCCTCCCCTACATCTGGCATTCTGACTTAACCCATTCCTAAAATCAGGAGGTTGCACATACACATCATGGCTTGTACCCCATAATGGATTTTTCCTCCAGAAACTCGTCCAATCCCCTTTTAAAGGCGTCTAGGCTAGACACCAGCACCACATCCTGTGGCAAGGAGTTCCACAGACCGACCACGCGCTGAGTAAAGAAATATTTTCTTTTGTCTGTCCTAACCTGCCCAACACTCAATTTTAGTGGATGTCCCCTGGTTCTGGTATTATGTGAGAGTGTAAAGAGCATCTCCCTATCCACTCTGTCCATCCCCTGCATAATTTTGTATGTCTCAATCATGTCCCCCCTCAGGCGTCTCTTTTCTAGGCTGAAGAGGCCCAAACGCCGTAGCCTTTCCTCATAAGGAAGGTGCCCCAGCCCCGTAATCATCTTAGTCGCTCTCTTTTGCACCTTTTCCATTTCCACTATGTCTTTTTTGAGATGCGGCGACCAGAACTGGACACAATACTCCAGGTGTGGCCTTACCATCGATTTGTACAATGGCATTATAATACTAGCCATTTTGTTCTCAATACCCTTCCTAATGATCCCAAGCATAGAATTGGCCTTCTTCACTGCCGCCGCACATTGGGTCGACACTTTCATCGACCTGTCCACCACCACCCCAAGATCTCTCTCCTGATCTGTCACAGACAGCTCAGAACCCATCAGCCTATATCTAAAGTTTTGATTTTTTGCCCCAATGTGCATGACTTTACACTTACTGACATTGAAGCGCATCTGCCATTTTGCTGCCCATTCTGCCAGTCTGGAGAGATCCTTTTGGAGCTCCTCACAATCACTTCTGGTCTTTACCACTCGGAAAAGTTTGGTGTCATCTGCAAACTTAGCCACTTCACTGCTCAACCCTGTCTCCAGGTCATTTATGAAGAGGTTGAAAAGCACCGGTCCCAGGACAGATCCTTGGGGCACACCGCTTTTCACCTCTCTCCATTGTGAAAATTGCCCATTGACACCCACTCTCTGCTT
The DNA here is from genome assembly GCF_035046505.1 of Tiliqua scincoides. Classification (NCBI taxonomy): domain Eukaryota; kingdom Metazoa; phylum Chordata; class Lepidosauria; order Squamata; family Scincidae; genus Tiliqua; species Tiliqua scincoides. The sequence continues at coordinate 70,721,661 of NC_089826.1, forward strand.
CCTGGCCTCCAACCAGTTCTCAATCCACGAGAGGACCTGTCCTCTAATTCCCTGACTGTGGAGTTTTTTCAGTAGCCTTTGGTGAGGGACCGTGTCAAACGCCTTCTGAAAGTCCAGATATATAATGTCCACGGGTTCTCCCGCATCCACATGCCTGTTGACCTTTTCAAAGAATTCTATAAGGTTCGTGAGGCAAGACTTACCCTTACAGAATTGACTAGCACCTGCTGAGTGACTCAGCACTTCTTGCCTGTAGCAGGCTTTTGCTGCCTCTGCTGGGACCAAACTTTACACAGGCCTCCTGTGTCAACCCAGGGGCATCCTCCAGCAACTCCCAGCCAAGGGATTGGGCACAAACCTTGACAATATTAGCCAAGCTAATCCCTATGCTCTCACAGAACAGCATCCTCCATTTCCTTTACTCCAGAACAAGGAGTTGGGCAGTCCAGTCCCATCCCTGGTGCTGCTACTATGTGCAGCAGTGCCAAAATAGCTACCACTGTACCCAGTGGCACTGCCAAAGCCACCACAGTTCTCCTCAGGGGGAAAGGGAATTTCATCCCTTTATCCTGGGAAAGTCCCAGGCTCCACAGTGGGACTTCTCAAGTCTGCACTGGCTATTATGCCTTGACTTAAGAGCCTCTGTGTTGGGTTTTTCAGCCTGACACAGAGGATAGGGTGGAGCAGGGCTCGGCTGGTCCCACCCCCCTTCCGGCCTGGTTCCTGCCCCCCCCCCAGAATGTCTCCCCTCTACCCCAGAAGACCTTATCATCACCCAGAGCTCTTCCCTAGTTCTGGGCAGCCTCCATCTGGCACTACTTATGCTCTGGTTGCTGTAAATGTGCTTTGCAGCATGTTTACTACACCTGATGCTAGTGCTGGAGCTTAGCGCCAGCACTTAGAGCCCATAGAATTGGACTCTTAATCTGGAGCAAGAATTTCTTGTTCCTGACGAAAGGAAACTGGATGCCACCCAGTGAAATATTTTATTGCCTTGTGTGACTATCTACATGCAGGTTTTCTTATACAAAAGTGTTTCTGTTCAGGAAATTCATAATTAACGTGTGGGTGATCTCTGGCATCTGAGGTGGACTAAGATATCTCAGAGCCTTGTTGCTTCCTCTGCACAAATGCCCTCCAGTTATTTTGGCAAACTGCATATCACTTGAATTCTTTCTATTGCTGCCTAAATCTCCAAATTAACTTCATTTCACAAGAGTTAAAAATAATGTGCCACAACGCCATATTGCCGTCTGACTAAGCAGAACAGACAGTAAGTCAATTCAGAGGAGGCAGCGAGAGCCTGTTAGTTCAATCTCACAACAACTATCACATTGATTCTAGCTTCCCCCAAACTGATTATTGTTACCTTCAAAGGACCAGCTATTTGTGTCAGTTCTTTAGTGGAAGGTCAAGAATTATGTTTCTGTATCAGCTTGATGCTGAAGGAGAAAAAGAACCTAAGGCAGATTTCTTAATTCAGAAACATGTGGGAGGGTGTGTGTGTTTCAGTGAACAGTGAAGTTTTAGGGATGAACAGGGTACTCCTGCGTACACACCCATGTAGTGCCCGGGTACAAACACTGAATATCAATTCTAATGGAGAGAACATGTATGGTACTGTCTATGTCTTGCTATATTCTCTGTGTTTTTCTTTACTTTCCACATACAACTGTTGAACACCTGAAAAAGACACAGGACCCTTCTCATGGACAGTTGTGCAGACCATGAGTGAAGTCCACAGCATGCCGGGCAGCAGTGACCAGTGTGATGGGGCTCTTCTTACATTCTTATGTTCTTATTTCAGCTCTGGGGTTGCTCTCTGGGGTTACTTATTCCAGGTAGGCCCCTTTTACTCTGCAAACTCCATGACAGACGCTGAACTAGCTGGTGCAGCCAGACCTTGCCCACATCTGCTGATTTGCTGCCTGACATTGTGATACTCTCATGGTTCTTGACCTGGGACCCTGAGATACTAATGATGACCTGTATGTTTGTTCTTAGCTTAACAGGGCTCTGCTCTCTGCAAGACCTTGAGGGTGTAGGGGTCCTTCCCATCCAGATTTCCAAGCTCATAGTCCATCTTACCTTCTAGTAACCTGGTGCACTGTCAGAATCTAAGGCAGGAATGAAACAGAGTCAGTGCAACTTCTCAAACGAAACTGGGTTTACTTACAAGATCAGCTCTGGCAACAATATTTCTATCACTGCACTAGTTCTGCACTAACCCCTGCTAATTGGGTAAGAGGCACTTTTTCAAGTGGGTGCTCCTTTTTTAGCAGCGGGAGAGTAACTGGCCCATCTCACCCCAGCACTGTCTGTTCTAGTGGCTGTCTGCTGGTATTCCTTTGCATCTTTTTAGATTGTGAGCCCTTTTGGGACAGGGAGCCATTTAGTTATTTGATTTTTCTCTGTAAACCGCTTTGTGAACTTTTAGTTGAAAAGCGGTATATAAATACTGTTAATAATAATAATAATAATAGTTCACTAATCAATCCACTAATCTAGTGTTTCCCATACTTTTTAACACTGGGACCCACTTTTTTAAAAGACACTCTATTGGGACCTACCTAGCTTTATGGGACATAGGCTGCAATCCTAACCACACTTTCTGAGAGTAAGCCCCACTGAACAAAATAGGACTTACTTCTGAGTAGACCTGGTTAGGATTGTGCCCATAAAAAATGTTTTACATTGCCAGTGGCTCAAGTCTCTGTTTTTATCCTTTTTAATATGGGGAGGGGCTGCCTTCTGGACTATTTCTTGAGCTCCATATTCATTGGATCAGGTCCATAGTGGTGGTCTTGTGTTTCCCTTCCCTGGCCTTCAATAAGAGCGGAGACACGGTCAACTACTGATGAGGAAATGCTCACTTGTGGCTCAGTTTCACTTTCTGTAGGGCCCAATGGGGTATAGTCCTAGGAAAGTGTGTATAGGATGGTAGCCTCAGTAATTTTAGCTTAGGAATTTAACTCTTTGCCAATTCCAGCTTCTCACAGAGAATGGCTAGGAGCTGGCCCTTTTATGCCCTTTAGGACTGCTTAACTCATCTCCCTTTCAGCTAACCTTTTGGGATGAGCATTAAAACCAAACTACAGTTCCCACCTTTTTTTTTTTTTCAAACTTAAGGGTTTTGGAGGGAAGCTCACAGCTGGATTTCAGACCATTACCCATGGCCAGAGGTGTTTGAAAATGGTGTTATTTACCTTGTTCAGAAGTAAGCCTATTGTGTTCTGTAAGACTTAGGCTATAAATCTATCTTACTCCCTGGAAACAAGCACCTCCACCCATGGCAGTCAGACAACTTGCAAAGGGGGACAAGATGGTTGGCAATCTCAGGAATGTGTTTCTTTTTCAGATGCTATCCATTTTTGTGACTGTTCAATAAAAACTTTGACTTGATTACAGTTGCTGTCTCTTTGTTATTGGCTAGGGATTCCTTCTCATTGTTTCTTACTTCAACTGGCCTCAGGATGGGATTCTGCAGGGTAGAGAGGAGAGCCCTTTCTGCTCCACTCACTCAGGGTTTGCATCATCTCCATTCTATGACTACTTGGGCTCTGGGCAGGGGGAGAAGCCTTTTGTGGGTCATGAGCCAGCTGTTCCTTGCTGCTATGGTGTATATGGCAGTCAGGTGGGGGAAGGGAAGCATAATGACAGCTGTACCAAGGCTACTGTGTGGCAGGTGTCAGCAATAACACAAAGGGCATGGTGTGTGTGGGGAGGGAACTAAATGGGTGGGTTGTCCTGGGTCACATGCAAGCCCAATGATTGACCCATGCAATTCTTCCTGAGAGTGGTCCATGTGCTATAATCTCCCAGCAAGGTGTACTTGTCTGTAATGTTGTAGGCTGCTAAGTGTTCCATGAGGTGCTCTTTGCCTATGTGTGGTTAGAGAGCAGCTTTGTTGACTGACCAGTGTGGAATCAAGACCTACTTCCATTGTTTGTGTCTGCTATGGGTGATTCTGGTCAGCAATGCAAAAGGTGAGTGTGCTGTTAATTATGGCAAGCCCATTGGCTAGGCATGAACCTGCATTTTCTGACCTCCTAGAGTCCCAGGCTTGAGGTTAGACTGCCACCCTATGATAGGTGGGCCATGTTGGGGTTTCCATGGACTCTGGTGAAGTTACTTTGAGGGATGCACCAGCATGGTGTTGCTTCCCCCTTTGTGCAGGACAGGCTTAGGATATGATGGGCATTGCACTGACTTTGCATTGACATTGATCCAAAGCAGGGGTGCCCAAGCCCTGGCCCTGGGGCCACTTGTGGCCCTTGAGGCCTCTCAATGCGGCCCTCAGGGAGCCCCCAGTCTCCAATGAGCCTCTGGCCCTCCAGAGATTTGTTGGAGCCCACACTGGCCCAATGCAACTCCTCTCAGCATGAGGGCAACTGTTTGACCTCTTGCGTGAGCTGTGGGATGAGGGCTCCCTCCACTGCTTGTTGTTTCATGTATGTGATGCAGTAGTGGCAGCAAAGGGAAGGCCAGTCTTGCTTTGTGCAAGGCCTTTTATAGGCCTTGAGCTATTGCAAGACCTTCATTCATTCATATAAGTTCATCTTTAATATATTCATTTATGTAAACTTATGTAAATTTATTCAAATTTTAAAAGTAAATTCATTCTTTTTTTTCTCCTGGCCCCTGACACCGTGTCAGAGAGATGATGTGACCCTCCTGCCAAAAACTTTGGACACTCCTGATCCAAAGCAACAGCTATCTTGGCACAACCTCAACATAGGATTGCATCATAAGTATGGAGATACATAGTTTAGTTGTATCCTTTTGTACATTTTTTATTTTGATAATGCTTACATGAAGAAACTTAAGGAAAACTTAACAACACAATCTGAGGATTGTGCTAGAGGACTGTGATATGCAGAGAGATTATCATGTGATTAGCTCATTGCTCATCATGAGAGCCTAGTAGGAATTTTTTTTTTCTGGGCCTGATCCAGCAGGGCTCTTCATATGTTCTTATGATGGTATTAGCACTATCTAGCAGGGACCCACTACAATTGTATGCAATCTATTGTACCAGGGTTGGTCATGCTGTGACTTTTTTCCCTTGTACAGAGCTTTCTGCACTTTTTCTTTGTGGTACATTTACTGCAGTAGAAACCTGGTACAGGTTTCTACTGCAGAAACCTATTAAACTGGTTTGGCTAGAGCTCACAGCAGAATGGAAAGATAAAATATGGGGACAAAAGGACATGTACTGTGGGCACTGGTAGTGTTGCATTACTGCCTCCAAATCTCTGTGGAGTTATCATTAATACACAATATTAGAGATAGAGGGCTATAAATTTAAAGCAAGAAAATGTCCTTGACTCTGGGACAAAAAGCATCCAATGAAACATCAGGTGCTTCAACCTAACTACAGTAGTAAGAAAGGAAATGGAGGAAAGAAGAAGTAGCATTAAAACCGGAGCCCATCAACAGTGGTGTCACTAGGGTTTGCATCACCTGGTAAGAGAGGTCAGCACATCACCCCCATGATGTCCTCCTTCTGTGCAGTGGACGTGGCAACGCCCCAGGGAGTGGGCATGGCAACACATCATTGTCCTGCCCCGCTAGTTTTTTTGGCTATAACTTTTGATAGAATATAGATATTTTGGCATGGTTTGTTTCATAGAATTCTGCATGAAATTACACATTGAATGATATAACATGATGGTATTATTCCTAAAAACCGCAATTTTAACAATTTTGGCCAGTAGTGATGTCACACACACACACCCGTGCACATCACCCGGTGCGGCCTGCACCCCCCACACCCCCTGCAGTGCCACTGCCCATCAATGTAGCTAGCAAGGGATGCATGTGACTCCTTTCTATGCATGTTTCTGATTGTTGTCCCAAATCAGGACTGCGGTTGGTTGGAGCAGTGCATATACAGTATTTGTTACTGGTTCATTTTAAAACAATTCTTCCATCCATGTCTGATCTGCTAGGAGGCAGGAGGAGAATCCTGGACTGACTGCAGATGCCTTCTTTCTTTCTTATGCACCAACAGATGGTGAGTGCTTTCCCTAGGAGCAGTGCAGATCATCCACAATGGTAGGGGGCACTTGGTTTTAAAGGCCGGATTGTCTGAGGGATTGTCTCTAGCCCAGGGAACAACCGCATTGGTTACTGGGCAGTGGAGGGAGGAGGAAATGTCCCAAGCACATCCTCCTCTCCCCCAACTCTCCAGTGGCCAATACAACAAGTAACTTCCAGAGACCACCATTCTTGTAATATCCATTACATTCAGAAGGATGGAGGAAGTGGCCTGCCAGCTTGCCTGTCTGCCGTTGAAGAACTGCCCAACCCTTGGGGGGGGGGTGAGCTGGGGGGGGAGAAGATATGGCAGAGTGGAAGAGACAAATAGAATAAGGAGTAGAGGAAGGCTAAAGCAGGTTGGGGAAGAGGTGAAAGTTGCAGGGGTTGGGAAAGAGAAGTTGGCGTTGGGGAGGAGACAGGAAACAGGATAGGCTGGGGTACAAGTGCATGGGTAAGGTACCCCAATGGATGCTGGTACCAACCCTGATCCTTAAGTTTGACTTGTGTGCAACAGAGGGAGTACTAAGTACACCACTGAAATATAAGCATCTACTAAAAAGTAAACATATTTAAGAATCCATCCGCAGCAGGAGAGGCAAGATGGCAGAGCTGATTCCACCAACCAGCTGTCATTTGGTGGTTCCCCTCCTCAAGGGACTCTCTATATTAGCCATTCCACCTGGTTACATCAGGGGGAAGGTGAGATAGTGCAGTCCCAACCTTGTCTATTGACTTTGTTTGCATACCAACATTTTGCTTCTCATTTCCCAGAACCACCTCCTCAATGGCTGTTCCACCTTGTCATGGTGTAACTTGACATTTCTGTTACTTGAATGTGTGTGTTTCCCTCTTCCCTCCTGTTCCTTCCCCTTTTGCATCATGCCTATGAGATTGTAAACCTCTGGGCAGTGCCTACATCCTTTTTCATCTATGGCAGTAGTCTTCAACCCTTCTCATGTCACAACCCCAATAATAAGTATGAGACTGGGGACCGCACTGTTGAACCCACCCCCTCCCATCCCTCTCACCACCCACTCCCCACCCTCGTAATGCCCTCCTAGCATTGTTCACTGTAACCAAATATTCTTATTGGAGAGAGCAGAAAAAGTTACCATAAAGCCTGGCACCAGTGAAAGCTAATTTTAGCACAATTGCCGAGAATCTGAGCAGGACTAGAACACAATCTCCTGGTACCTGAAAGGGTACACCAGATGCCTCCCCCTTTACCTGGTGGTGCTGTAGTCCAGTGGTCTTTAATCTTTTTCATTTCCATAAGTTGCTGCAACCCCACAATGGAGGCTTTGCGACCCTATTGGGGTCCTGACCCCAAGGATGAAGAACATTAATACATGTGCAGTGGTGAGAACATTTCAGGCTCCAAACACAAACAATAATGTTTTGGCATTGTTTCTGAGGGTTACTTCTGATACTGACTGATTCAGTGTATTAACTTACAAGTTTCTTCAGTGATAAAAAATGTCATTGTGCAAGAAATTATGCATGCTTGCTAACAGTTTGTACCTTGACATTAGATGTCTCATGCACAGCCGTGTCCGACTTGCACATACACACAGGAAGATATCCTTCCCACTGTCTTTGCCACCGGGGGGGGGGGGGGGGGGCTTGTGATGACCATGAGAAGCAGCCCTGATAACTGTGTGAGGTTGAATGAACATAAGAACAGCCCCACTGGATCAGGCCATAGGCCCATCTAGTCCAGCTTCCTGTATCTCACAGCAGCGCACCAAATGCCCCAGGGAGCATGCAAGACAGCAAGAGACCTGCATCCTGGTGCCTCCCTTGCACCTGGCATTCTGACATAGCCCGTTTCTAAAATCAGGAGGTTGCACATACACATCATGGCTTGTACCCAGTAATGGATTTTTCCTCCAGAAACTTGTCCAATCCCCTTTTAAAGGCATCCAGGCCAGATGCCATCACCACATCCTGTGGCAAGGAGTTCCACAGACCAACCACACACTGAGTAAAGAAATATTTTCTTTTGTCTGTCCTAACTCTCCCAACACTCAATTTTAGTGGATGTCCCCTGGTTCTGGTGTTATGTGAGAGTGTAAAGAGCATCTTTCTATCCATTTTATCCTTCCTCTGCATAATTTTGTATGTCTCAATCATGTCCCCCCTCAGATGTCTCTTTTCTAGGCTGAAGAGGTCCAAACGCCGTAGCCTTTCCTCATAAGGAAGGTGCCCCGGCCCAGTAATCATTTTAGTCGCTCTCTTTTGCACCTTGTCCATTTCCAACAGAAATGGTTTAAGACAGCGTTTCTGATTTCTCAGATAGATCTCCAAGGAATGGCAATAGCCAGCTACTGCTCTGCCTGAAGTTTCAGAAGGCTGCCAGTTTTTTTGCTCCCTGTAGGCAATGTGCACACTTAAGGAACAACAACCACAATTAAAAAAGAACCTTAAAAGGACTGTAGGCGCAGCTGCCAGCAATATGCAGATGAGACACTCATCAATCTGTCATCTTGAACAGATTATTCATTCTATTACCCTGGTATTTCCAAGAAATCAGCTCTTAGAAAAGTATCAGCTCAGCCAAGCTCCACCCTACTTAAGGTACACTTATAAGAACTAGACATGATTCAAGTTTATTCATGTGTTTGCCCCATTCATGACTAAAGCAGAGGGTGGACAACTTTTACATTCAAAATGGGCAAGAAAGCTAAAAAGGTGAGGGGGAGCTAATCTTTAACCTCATTATCTCTTCATGCTATCAGCCCAGACTCTCTTCTCCTTGTCTGGCTCTGATTCTAGAAGTGAGCTGGGCTAGAAGAAAAATTCCTGGGGCAGCCGATCATGAGAAGGTAGATTGAAGAAGGGTTGAGCTCTCCTCGCCCATCTGCTGCCTTACATATTAAAATAAGACACCAAACATCTGCTTCATACATTTACAGGGCAGACATGTGAACAACAAACATGGCTGGGATATGTCATGCCTAGTTTGGCCCTAACAGAAGCTCTGTTAGTATTAATTCTGTTCCATTTTTTTCATCTGAATCTGCAAGCCAGCCTTAAGAACATAAGAAGAGCCTGCTGGATCAGGCCCAGGGCCCACCTAGGCCAGTTTCCTGTATCTCACAGTGGCCCAGCAGATGCCTCAGGGGAACACACAGGACAACAAGATACTTGCATCCTGCTACCATTCCCTTGCATCCCTTGCATTCTATTTACCCTTGCAACCCATACCCCAGCTAAGACACCAGACTGCGGCATGGGTTTAACTTGGGCCACTTTATTAAACACAAGTAACCAATTTTTAAAACATGAAGCCTACTAAACATGCTGTCCCTTCCTCGCTGGTCAGGAGTAGGAGAAAAGAAAACTGCCATCCATTGCCAATTTGGATGACAGAAAAAAATACCTGCCTGGCTCTCAAGCTGAGCGACCAGCTAATCTCAGATTGTACATACCCATCACGGTGTGTACCTTGTAACCTGTGATGGGCTTTTCCTCCAGAAATCTATCCAATCCCCTTTTAAGCCATTTCTGCCCAACATTGCATGTATGCAACAGGGATCAAATGTGGGCTGGGCAGAAATGGGTTAAAGCAGTGTTCCTTGATGTTTGTCCTCCACTGAACCACTTCACATGGTTCTCCTATCCAAAGTACCACCGTAAGTAACTGGCAATTACATTATCACAAGTTACTTCTGGGTTGGGAGGCCAGATGCGACAAGACAACCAGTAAGAGGCTCAGGGTGAATCGGAGGGATTTTTTGAGAGCAGAAAAGCATGCTTTGGAGCTCTGCCCACTGAGCCGAGCCTCCTACCACTGTTTGTTGTGTTGTGTTCCTGGTCTCACTGCTGGACGACAGGAGTCCAGGGGTCCCAAGAGTACCACCAGACACACCGCAAGTACTGCTGGTGGTACTACTGATTGAAGGGCACAACCCTAACCCACTTCCCAGCACAGTCATAAGGGCAATGCAGCTCCAAGATAAGGGAACAAACATTGCCTTACTTCAAGGAGCCTCCATGACTGCCACCCAACTGCAGGATGCAACTGCAGGATGCAACGTCCCATTGGCACAGCTATGCCCATGCTGGAAAGTTGGTTAGGATTTGGACCTAAGAGGCTCAGGGTGAATGGGAGGGATTTTCTGAGAGTGGAAAAGCATGCTTTGGAGCTCTGCCTTCCTAGCTGAGCCTCCTACCACTGCTTGTTGTGTTGTGTTCCTGGTCTCGCTGCTGGGTGATGGTGGTCCACGGGTCCCGTGAGTACCGCTAGACACCACCGCAAGTACCACTGGTGGTACCCGTACTGCTGGTTGAGAACCACTGAGAGAACCTTGAGAACCAAGACATCCAGGCCAGATGCCATCACCACATCCTGTGGCTGGGAATTCCACAGGCTAATTCCGCGCTGGGTCAAGAAATAGTTCCTTTAGTCTGTTTGAACTCTCCTGATGCTCCATTTGAGTGGATGTCCCCTGGTTGCAGTGGGATGCGAGAGGGCAAAGAGCCCCCTCTCGAGCCACTCTGTCCATCCCTTGCGTAATTTTTGCTGGGGGTGGGTAGAGCGGGGGGCAGAGGGATGCTCTGGGGTGAGAGGGCAAAAACGAAGAGCATGGCTCTGCCCATCCCTTGTGCAGTTTGGCAGGGGATGCTCTTTGCAAGGCTTGTGCCGGCCACACGACGTCGCCCTCTTCCTGGAGCCGCTGCTGCATCCAGACTCCTGCCGGCTTGCCAGCTCTGCTTGGGGGGAGGAGGAGGAGGGAGAGAGGAGGAGCTGCAGCCCAGCAGCAGCAGCCCCAGCAGCAGCCAGAGGCCGGAATTATTTCCTGGGGAAAGCGCAGCAGGCTGGGAAAGCGTTTCCGGAAGGCTGCCTGGCTGCCTCTCCATCCCGCAGTCGGGCTGGGAAGGGGCTGGTGCGCGCAGGCTGGCAGCGATCGCGGTGGCGCAGCCTGGGGGTGAGTCTCCCCGGGGTAGCCCGCGCGCGTGGATCCCTTCCCCCGGGGCAGGGCGGGCGAGGGGTGCGTGGAAGGCGGAGCTGGCTGCTGCTCCTCGCCCGCAAGGAAGGCAGGCACCGCTGCCACATCTGCAGCAGCCGGAGCGGAGGGGACGTGGCCACCACCTCTCTGCGGCGCCTGGAGGATGCTGTGTGCCATGCGGGAAGGGGGAGGGAGGCTCAAGCCAGAGGCTGCTGGCGGGGTGGAGGAGGAGGCAGGAACCCCCCCCCCCAAGCCTTCCCCTGCGTTGGAGTCAGAGAGGTGATGATGAGGATGATGGAGGGGAAGAATGCACTGGAGCCCAGAATCTGGTGTGGCATGGAGAGCTCCAGCTCCTGGAGCTGCATTGGACCCTGGAAGAGACACCACTGGAGCTTGCAGTGGTCTCTCCAGGGGAAATGCCTGGCCAAGTGGGAGTGATGCTAGCCAGCCAGCCAGCCCCTTGGGAAGTCAAGGAAGAAGGGCTGGGAGGGACCACCAGGGAGGAAGGGAGGAGGACACCACACCGCAGGACCGTTGCAGGGTGAAGGTAGCTGGGCCATATGGGGATGGAACAGGGAGCAATCCCCACTGGCTCTAATGGGATTGACTTCTGAGTAGATGTGCATAGGATTGGGCCCGGAAAAGAATAGGAAGGGGGAACCTCTGGGTTCCTCTTGCTCCGCTGACAGGTTCCACACATTGGTCTACCAGGACTTTTTGACTGCTCTTCTCAGCAATTTTCCCCTGGCTTTGAATGATTGCAGGCTTTAGGTAGGCTGCAGTTCATGCATTTCTCACGCGGCTCAGAAAAGCACACTGGCATGATCACAGCTGGCTTCTCATTGTTATCCATTACAAGCATTCTGTTCCTATTGGATGCTTGGGTTTGCTTCTCAATTTCCACATGATCTCTCTCTTTCTCTCTGGGTGTGTTTGAGAGGAGGATACACCACCCCCAATAGGCTCTGCCACCCTTGGCGACGTTCCTGGGAAGAAACATGGTTATATTATGATGCGCTGTTGGAGGATCTGATAGGTGCAGTTTTCTCTGCTTCAAAGGCCAGGATTGATAGTAGCAGATGAAATGTGGAAGATGGAACACCATGAAAGATGTTTAACTTACAAATAAGGGGACATGGAAAGCTCCCCAAAGAGCATGTTAATTTGTTGTACTCTGTAATCCCTTTGTGACACCCTAGTGGAAAAAGTGGGTTGCGAAATTCTGCATCTGGGAACTCGATGTTGGAGAGACTGTGAATGTAGATTAAGTTGAGCTTTAAACAGCAAGATGAATGCAGAAGGAAGTGACATTTACAAGATTCAATCCTTGTTTGTCCTTAGAGGATGCCTATTATTTTTAGATTTCATTTCCTTGCCCCTCAAAAGCTTTTCGATGTATGCTGATACAAGGAACAAAAGTGCAGCCAGTATTCTACCAAAATGCTCAGTAAGAAATCAAACTTCTTCTAGTTTTCCAACCAGTGTGTGCCAAGGCCTGGGTAGATTGGTGAGCATGTGGACTATATTTAAACCATTAGGTAACTTGTATCTAAGTTTTTGCTGTTCTGCATTGACTTATAATGTCCCTTCCCACATGTATCTTTAGGCCTCACCACAACAGCCACAATATGTGGTTAATGTACGTTTCTGAGAGTGAGACTTTTGTCAGCGGAGATTTATGCTTTCAAATGTCAAGATCTATCTTGTTGCTGACTGACTTCATGCTTGTCTTTTATGCTGCAAGCTGCTTTGTGAACAGTTTTTAAATAGGAGTATACATTCTTTTGGCTAATTCAACAATCTTAACATCTTGGCTGTTATTAAGCTTGCTAGATGCCTTTCAAATAAAGTAATGTAATTCTGGAAGCTATTACTCCACAGGGCTCGAGCCATCTCCCTTATTTTAATACATCCCAGATCTGCAGAAACACAACAAACTATAGGCTTACAGTTATTCCCTATATCTTCATTATTTTTCTTGTAACTTTAGAAATTGTACAAATTTCCTGTTGGTCTTCATGTAGTTACTATACTGAACCATGGAATTAGCTTGGATTCTCCCAGGCCTTCCATCATGTGGCTTCAGAACACTTACCGGTATCAACTTAATGTTCCTTTAATGAGAATTTTTTAAATTGTGTAATGAAAAGGCATGTTTGGAAATCGTAATATGCCACGATGTGTCTGATGGGACCCATCTTAAAACTTTAATTTAAGCCCATGGAAACAGAGAAACTTGCTAATTAAAAAGCAGATGGGGGGGTGTTAGTTCTTTATTGCTAGTACCTTGGCCTCCCAAATGAGTCACATACAAAGTAGAAATAATTTTGCATCCTGAATAAAGATTGCTTCCTTTTTGAAATTGTGAAGGGCTAATTTCTAGGACCTTGATGCATTTTATTACACTTAAATTGAATCGTCAGGATGTGGGGAACATTGAATATTTTTCAGAGCATCAGTTTGAAATTTGCCTCCAGCTGTGTTGTCTAAACCCATGCTGGTTGGTTTGAACATATGTTATAATTTGCTCCAGCTGGAATTACACTAAGAGATTTCTTGCCATGACACTGAAATGATAGGAAGACTGTAATGCGATGCCTGAACAATTTTGGCTGGCTTCATTGTGTGACCTTAATCCCCCCCCCCCCGCACTACAAGTTCTCCCTACGCTTGTTGCCTTTGCTTTGCTTTCTTCAGCAGTGCTATCCCCACTGCCTCTGGGACTGAGCTCTGTGAATGTGTCAGCTTTGTCAGGCTGATTGGTGAGACTTGGCGAGACTTGGCAGCATTGCCATTGCTCCCCCTACTGTCCTCAGCATGCAGATTTGGAGTGACCCATGTTCTCCACAGGTGGCTACTGTTTCTTGTTTGCAAGGCTGAGTTGGTTGATTTGGTCTTACTATGCTATTGGCATTGTTTTTACTTGCTGGTATCTTAACTATAGGAGGCTATTGGATTACTCATGCAGCAGCACAAATCTATGATCACTGAGTGCAATGGACCTTGTTCTCTAGTAAGTGTGTTTAAGATTGCAGCCCCAGGTTGATCCATAATTTTGAACCAGATAATGTCCAGTAAACTTCTTGGCTTGGGAACAATTGTTGTAATTTCTAAATTCTAAATTATGTGCCTGAAAGTAAGCATGGCCTACCCAAGACAGTTTCATACTGTAGAAAATCCTCATGGAGTTCCAAACCACTACTATAAGTTTAATCTGTTTCCATTACTGCTATGTAGCGCACTGTAGATGTGCTTAGGAGTGTAGCCCAGGAACCTAATCACTTCTGTGGAGTAAGTCAAAGGAGAGGATTGCCACAGTGTTATACAACCTCAAATGAAAGCTTTGGAGCAAATATAACTTCTATTCATTGGGCTGGCTCCTGCGCACTCCTGCTGGAACCACATAACGGATGGGACTCGGATTGCACAAGAGTTCTGGTGCCCCCACGTCCCTTAGGATTCTGAAAGCTTGCAAATTCCTATGTGGGATTCTGGTATGACCCAGTTTTCAGTACAGGGTTGACATTCACATAATGACCCATTATTTTTCGTAAAACGTGATGTTTTATGGGCATGTTATGTTTGTACTTTCCTCCGAATTCAGTACTCTATATAAACTATTGCTTAAAAATAGTCTTTTCTGTTGCCTAATGATCGTAAAGAGAGGAAAAAAAACTTTTTTTAATTTGTCAAGGATGTTTGAATGAATTTAGGATATAGGCTATAGTCAGTGGTTCTCATACTTTTATCACTGGGGCCCACTTTTTAGAATGAGAATCTCAGGACCCACTGGAAGTGATGTCATGACCACAAGTGACATCATCGAGCAAGAAAATTTTTAACAGTCCTACCAACTGTTACCCAGGAGTAACTCCCATTTACTGTCATTGTTAAAATAATATACATAGTAGCCTGTTAAAAGTAAAAGTCTGTAACATTTCCCCAAATGCAGTCACATACCATGGGAGCATCAAGTCTAATATATTAAAAATAAAATATTGAAATGAATGGGGACCCACCTGAAATTGGCTTGTGACCCACCTAGTGGCTCCCAACCCACAGTTTGAGAAACACTGGAATATAGGAATTTAGGTTATAGGCTCTGATTGGCTCTAGTTGTTTTTTTTTGGGGGGGGGGAGTGTAATCATCTTTATATGCTGATTCACAGCTCAATCCTAAGCTTCCCTAGTGCCCAGGGTTACAGCGGCGCCAAATGGCAACCACTATATCCTATGGGGCAGGGAAGTAGAACCCTGTTTCCGGAGGGTAAGGGAACAAACATTCCCTTTTCCCATGTAACACCCAGGCAGTCCCAATGGTTCTCCTTGGATCTGCGCCAGCTATTGAGCTGGTGCAGAACCAAGGAGGCGACCTGTGTCAGGTTTCCCAGCCTGGGAGATGGGTCAGAATATGGCGGCAGAGTCTGAAATAAGAAAATATTTTATTTTATACATTGATTTTAGTTTGCTTGTATTGGTTTTATGTTTTAATATCTGTGGTCAGCCATCCTCAAGGCCCTTGTGGAGATTAGAAGGGCATGTTAGGAATCTCTTATACATATAATACTCTTATGTAGAGCAGTGATAAATTGAGTTGAATGTAGTTATCCAGTGGATATTACTGGTTATGAAAACTCCTAAGGGTTCAGTCCTGTCCAACTTTACATTGGTGATGTGGCTGGGCCAACAGTGCGCCAGCTGCATCCTGTGATGGGGGGCCAGTGATGTTTGTTCCCTTACCTTGGAGCTGCATTGTGGTTGCACTGGCACTGAAAAGATGGTTAGGATTGGGCCTTTAGTCTAACTGGGGCCCATGATATCGAATTAAGAGGAAGGTCTGGGCAGCTATCTGTAATGGTTGAGGTTTATGGAGCTTTTTGCTCATAAACTTAAGCACTGTGGCTTTTAGTTTTGATCTATATGTGCTGTGAACATTACCTGCTGATATAGCCTGTTTGTAGATTTAGTATGGCAGTTCTATGGCCCACAAGTCTAAGTTTTTAATATTGTTGTGCTGTAGCTTGTTAACAGCACTAGTGGAATCGCATCAAAATACAGTAGCCACTTCATACATTATATATCTGTTCCCTTAGTCTGGCTCTTAGTTGGGGGAAAACCAAGCATTATTTTTCCTAATCTGTTATAGCTAGAATGTTTGCAAGTTGATTTACT
The DNA here is from genome assembly GCF_035046505.1 of Tiliqua scincoides. Classification (NCBI taxonomy): domain Eukaryota; kingdom Metazoa; phylum Chordata; class Lepidosauria; order Squamata; family Scincidae; genus Tiliqua; species Tiliqua scincoides. The sequence goes on from NC_089826.1 coordinate 70,737,827, forward strand.
AGTATAAAAAAAATTACTGTATTTAGTTTTAAGATTCGTATACTGCTTTTCCGATGTTCTACACTGGTATATGTGGATTTTTTAAAGGTCAGACTTCCTAAAATATCATTTCATTAAGAGCTTGAAAACTTGACAATAGCTGAGATTTCAACAGTTAATACACACTTACAGCACAATTCTATGCACTTCCACTTAGAAGTAAGTCACATTGAATTCAGTAGGACTTACTCCCAGGACACTGTGTATAAGATTACAGCCTTACCTGGGAGTGAACTCAGTCGACTTACATGTGAATAGACATGCATAGGATTGTGCTGCTTTACTCACTGCTTTACCCCATTCTTAATAGTGTTTTAAAAATGGAAGGTCTATTGTTTTTGTTTTTTGGAGTGGGAGTTTGATGCTGTGATTTAAAAATGCATTGTATTGAGATGCTTCTCATTCTCGCATATGGAAACATAACATACAAACATAAGAGCTCTGCTGGGACAGGCCCAGGACCCATCTAGTCCAACTTCCTATATCTCACAGTGGCCCACCAGATGCCTCAGGGAGCACCCAAGACAACAACATATCTGCATTTTGTCACCACTCCCTCACACCTGGCATTCTGAGGTAGATTACTTCTAAAACCAGGAGGTTGCACATACCCTTTTAAAGGCACCTAGGCCAGATGCCATCACCACATCATGTGGCAAGGAGTTCCACAAACTAATTTCACACACTGGGTAAAGAAATATTTTCTTTTGTCTGTTCCTATTCTCCTGACACTCAATTTAATGGCTGTCCCATGGTTCTGGTGCTTGTGGGAGGGAAAAGAACATCCCTGTATCTGCTCTGTCTGTCCTCTGCATAATTCTGTATGTATATGAAACTTCTTCATACTGAGTCAGTCCATTGACCTGCCTTGCTGTGTGCTGCCTGCTATGATTGGCAACAGCTCACTGTGTTTCCTCTTAAGACTTGTTGATTAGTTTACTGTAATGTTGTGCTTTCTGCCTTTGGAATAAGTGCCAGATGCAAGGCAATTGGTTTACTTTCCAAAGGGATACAACCTGGTGGCCGTCTTTTGTAAATGTATTAATGTAAAAGCAGGGTGTAAATTTGTTTTTTTCAGTGGTGGTGAGTGACAATTATTGGATAACGTACAATGTTCCTTAGCTGTGGGTGCACGTTGTTTTTTCCAGTTCAAAGAACATTTTCTATGAAATCACCCCAAATTACTAAATTGTAATAATTTGGACTGACTGACTTTGGCATAATTTGACTAAACCTTTTACCGTGAACTAGTCAAATCCATTTGCTGAGACGATGGGAAAGAGAACTACCATGTGGAGTATTTAATTGACAGAAAATCTGCAACTTGAACCAGGCCATGCAGTATTCAATACATAATTATTTTAAAAGGCTTGGTCAGTGAGTACATCCAGTGTTATGAATGAAGACCTTTTATTGCAAGCTTACTTTATTATTATGGCAATATAATGCTAATCCTTCCTCCAAATATGTTCTTACCAACACATAATTGGCAATTTGGCAATTATTAGTCTTCTCGTGACCTAGTTGCAAAATGGCTTGAGCCCCTTCCTCCACGAGCTGAAGGGTGCCCTGTTGCTGGAAGGAACAGGAGGCTGTAGCTTTAACAGTTTTGGGGAAGGGGGGGGACTATGGCTCAGTGACAGTGTACCCACTTTGCATGCAGAGGGTCCCAGGTTCAATCCCTGGCATCTCCAGATAGGGAAGAGGAAAAATTCCTATCTAAAACCCTGGAGAGCCATCTGTGTTGATAGGACTGCCTTAAATGGGCCAATGGTCTGGTTCAGTATAAGGCAGCTTCCTGTGATTTCCTGACAGCCATCAAGTCTGAAAAAAGGGAAACTTATGTTTTGTATTTGAAAGGCAATTCTTACCGGCTTAATGCTACGATGGTGGGACACTGAGAGTTCTACAGACAACTTGGGCTGCATTCAGCCATACCTCTGGTAGTATCAAAGCCGTTTCACCGTGGAAAGATCCACTCTACAGTGGCATGGACTCTGTGGGCAGAGTAGGTCCTATTTTTGTTTTCTTTTCCATGTGCTTGCCTCCTGGGCAGGATATCAGGTTATCAAAATTGCCTGACACTTTACAACTTGGCAAAGAAAGACCAATGACATGTACCTTCCCCTGTATCGCTCATTCTTTTAATCTTCAAAACATTTGCTAGATAGCTGATGTGTGATGCAGGTGAGGTCAGCTGAGCAGGAAGAGAAACTGCTAACCTTAAATGTCACAACTGCCAAGTCAGGGTCTGCTTCACAAGAGAATGGTGAATATCAAGGACTTGGTAGAATGAATGGCTATTGCAGAACAATGATTGATGATCAAACATTCCCCCCCCCCTTATTTGAGTCCAGCATCTGTAAATGAGAAGTAAGTTTGCCCAGGGATAAACTGACTGTTGGGTTACTGTCTAAATGGTTTTGGATGTTTAGTGATACTTGTGCTTGTGTGGGTTATTAGTTAATTAAATGTGCATCCCTAAAGTGCCCTTGGGCCAGTACAAGTCCCTTGTGCCCTTCGGGCTAGTACAAGCCACCTTGGGTGCCCTTCAGGGAGAAAGGCGGAATACAGATCTAATAAATAAATAAATTGTGCCAGCCCAGGAGGGTCACAAATGTGCTGTAAAACACATTTGCACTTCCATTTGAGTCACAGAGGCTAGTGCAAGGATGCTCCCAGGCAGCCTGGTACAACTCCAGCCTGCTTGGATTTGCGCCACCTCTATAGGTGGCATGGATTCAAGTAGCCCCATTGGGGCTGATGCAATGTTACCCAGGGTAATTATTTCCCCAAACTTGTGCTGGATACAGCGCAGGCCTGCTGGCCTGCCTGTTCCAGCGCAAGTTAGGATTGCGCTGTAAATGAATTTATATCCCACACTCAAGGGCACTCATGGCACTTATTAATGACCAAATACATAATTTCACAATGTTATGCAGCAATGCAGGGTGTTGTGCAGGGGTGTACTCCCTCCTCCCTCTGCCTTGGTGCACTCAGCCGAGCAAATGCCATCATACCTGGAATCCAGTGCCAGGGACTCTGTTGTAGGCCAGGAAGGAAATGTCAATAGAATTCAGACAGGAACCACATAATTGCTTCTTTTGGCCACCCCAGCATCCTTAGAAGGTACATGACAGCAGTCCTTTGTTGGTTTCCAAACACTAGACCAGACAGCAGCTCATTAGGACTGCGGGGAGTGTCTAAATATCATACTATGGTGATTGGACCCACACTGAAAAAAAATCCAAAGCCAAAATCTACTAATACCTTTATGTATTAAGAGCAGCCAAAAATGATACACAAAATTCTATGTTGCGAGCTTTTGTATTGCAAGAACCCTTAACCAGAGTGGGTGTTAAGCAGTATGAACTTTCTTGAATATGTACTTAACTTCACAGGATTTTTGGGGGTCGTTTGTGGTTGTCCCTGATAAATAAAGGTATTACTAGATGTTGACTTTTGCTTTTTTTTATGGACCATCATGGCTTGCAATGATTTTAAGTGAAAACACAAAAGGAGTAATGGTCAGATGTGTTTCTGGATTTACCTGCCAGAAGAACACTTTATTATAATATGCTGAACAATGCAATTATTCAGGAGATAACAGTAAAAAAAACCCCACACATAACAAAGTAGAAGTGTTAAGTAGTCAATTCCATAAGACAGAAAGGGGGAAAAAAGCCAAGTGATAATAGGTACAACAAAGGGAAGTGAAGTTGGTTTAAAGACTGCAAGCTTGAAAGGAATTTTTGAGTCCGCGTAGTCGCACAAGAAATCAAAAGGAACTCCCCAGGGACCGGTACATTTTCCATGCATGTGGGGAAACCACATATTAAAAAGACTTTGCTGTAACACTTGAACAAGCTTGGTAAATAGGACTGTTCAAAGTTAACAGTCCTCTGGATGACTTATATTTCACCATTAAGAAGGATGTTATGGGGAGATTGTATACCGTAGCTTCTGGTTCATACTGATGCTGGAGGAAAGCAAGACAGTGGAAGGCAAGCAGTTGCTTAGTTCTCATCATTAGAAAGTGAACCAGGTGGGCCCAGACTTTACTGGAACGAATTGAAGCAAAGGTGTCTTGTCAGAGAACACAGTGGAACGTAGGATTGGGTTCCTGAATCTTATGAACCTAAACTATCAGAGCACAGCATAAAGTCTTGTGTTGACCATTTATTTTCAGTATACAGGCGTTCACCTGTATCCACAGGGTTTCTGTTCCTCCCAGTGGAAACTGTGGATATGGGGAAAGCCTATTTAAATAGCTGCTCCTGCGTGCCCCCCATGTCCATTACCTTGATTTTTGTTTATTAGTGTTGGAAGCACTGTTAACATTCCTGTTAACATTCAGTTAGTCTCCTCCCTCTAGTGTGCAGGTTGATTGCCTGCACAGTGTGGTCTTCAGTGAAGCAAGAATGTTGCTTTATTAAACAAGAAACACCCATGCTTTTAGCACTGCTAAACAATCATGGAGGTAAATGGGCGTGCCCCTTCCTGATCCATAGATAACTGAATCTGTGGTTAATGGATCTTCGGATATTGGAAGGGGAGCGGGCTCTGTACATTTCCAAAAGTCTCTGAGTGCATGTCGGTAATTCAAAACACTGATGATGGTAAAGACGATAGAATAAAGGCTGAAAAACAATATTGACTGAAATCTGTAGGGGTTTCATCCTCACATATAAACCTGCCTAAAAATTATACTTGATTTCAGAATGAATGTTGGCGGGTGACACTGGAAAGTCACTACCTGGCCTAAAATTCTGGCTAATCTTAATTCTGGAGAAGTTACATGGTCTGTCTGCCATCTGTAGTGACCAGGTTCCAATCTTGAGAAGCACAGGTGCAACATATTCCCCATAACACAGGCCAACACACATTTTGCTTCCTTAAATGTTACACTAATTCCTGGGTATATTTGGTGTGCTGATTCCAAAAATGTCATCCGTTTTGCCCTATCATGTCTAGTTTTGGAGACATGGCATAGCCTCTTTGGTGAATGGTTCAAGCAGCTTCCTCATGAGGAAGCCTACACCATGGCTTCCTCACAAGGAAGCTGCTTGAACCATTCACTAATGAGGCTATACTATATCTCCAAAACTAGACGTGATAGGGCAAAACGGATGCCATTTTTTAAATCGGCACCCCAAATTCATATCAAATCACCATAAAGTTTGGGAAAAACTTTTCTGACCTCCAATTTTGTAGGCCTGTGATAACAGATATTTTTTGTTAGCTGACCACCTGTATCCTATATCAGCCCAAACTTTTTGAATTTTTCTGATTTTTTTTCTTGACAAATACCATCAAGGAGAACACAATGGGGTACTTTGGGGGTTCTCAGATTTGCAATCTGACTCCCCCACCCCGTCACGCAAAGAAGCTGACCAAACTTGCTGTAACACAAGAAAGAGTCACAAAGGTGTGTGTTTAATGCGTGATCACAATGCATTTGCACCCTGTGGAGGCTGTACTCTTCAAGGGAGAAGGAAGCTTGCATGTGATACATTTACCACAGGATTTTCACCATAGTTATAAGGTTTTATTATGCACAATTGCAAAATGTTTTCTAGCAAGTAAACGATGCAGTTACTGCCCACCAATTTGCAATGTAGTAAACTTGGTACAAAATGAAAAAAGGGAGACAGAGGGAAGAGTGAGAAATTTGGGACTATAATGAGACTTACTTCTGTGGAGACATGTATAGGATTGGGCTCTCAGTGGTGTAATTATTGTATCAGCCAGGTGGAATAGTCATAGGAGGAGAAGAGGAGCTACCGTATTTTTCGCTCCATAAGACGCACCTGGCCATAAGATGCACCTAGTTTTTAGAGGAGGAAAACTTACTTTTAAAGTAAGCCTGCCCTCCCCCTGTGGCGCCTGCGCAAATGAGGACCTTGCCCCCGGTGGACCCTGCCCCCTTTGTTCTCCGCCTGCCCTCCCCCTGTGGCGCATGTGCAAATGAGGACCTCGCCCCCGGTGCGGACCTTGCCCCCTTTGTTCTCCGCCTGCCCTCCCCCTGTGGCACATGTGCAAATGAGGACCTTGCCCCCGGTGTGGACCTTGCCCCCAGTATTCGCTCCATAAGACGCACACACTTCCCTCCCCCCACTTTTTTTGGGGGAAAAGTGGTCTTATGGAGCGAAAAATATGTTAAATAGCAGTTGGTGCCATCCGAACCAAAAAGAGGGCATTGCTGTCCCACCTCATTCTCTGATACAGCCAGGTGATCCATCTTAACACAAGGTAAAGGCTTGGCGGATGCTCATCCTGGAGCCAACTTTTCAGGCAAATGTACCACAAAAGTAGTCCAAAACTTGAGTGTAGGTCACGCTGTTGTGCACCATATAACATTTGCAGTCCCTGTGTGGTTTTCTAGTCTACTGGGTTGGGATGCAGACTGCAGCATCTGAAAGGACAGTAAGCCTGATTGTGCTGCATCATCTTGAAAAGAAAAACAAATCTCAAATAACAAAAAGAGATTTGTTTTCCATTTTCCATATACAGCGTGGGCAGCCCAATCCTGAGCTGCCCGCAGTGCCCAGGCTCGGCGGCTCCATGGAGAGCTGCCGCTGGATCCTGCACCGCCTGCGCTACTGCAGGAGGCACCTCAGGAGAAGGGAACGTTTGTCCCCTTCCCCCGAGTAAGGGAAGAAGTCCCGCAATGGGGCTACTCTCTTTAGTGCCGACCAAAAGGTCAGCGCTAAAGTAAAGGCACTCGTGTAGGGCGTGCAGCCCTCCACGAGTGCCTTGGATCCTGCAGTGCTCAGCTCCGTGGATCCACCTCTCCCCCTCCCCCCGACATGCTTCCTGCCCGCACCCTGGCATGCCTCCCCCTCCCTGGAACACCTCCCCCACACTCCCGACCATGCCCCCACCTCCTGTTCCACAGCCCGGTGGTCTGGGCGACCGCCGAGCCACAGAATCCGGGCCACCGCTGTGCACTAGCCCAGCTCCGGCTAGTGCTGGGCTAGACCTGGCGGGAGCCTGGCAATAAACCCCGCAAACATGCCTTACAGCACCTTTGCAACTGTGGTCCGCGGCGTGGAGCTGTGCTACGGACCTCAGGATTGGGCTCACAGTCAGTCAGTGGAACAAGGACAGCTCCCCTTCAGTTCCATTCCATTCCTTCTTGGGTTTGAGAGATGTTGAAATACAGGTGCAGCCTATTTATCCAAGGATTTTTTATCTGCCCGAATAGGGTGGAGAAACCAAAACACACACCTTTCCCTCCTTTGCCCTGCACTGGCATCTCGCTCCATTTCCAGGCAGCCCAAAACACTGCAAAAAGGCTCTGCCTCACCCAGGCAGGGAAATAGCCCTGGAGCCCTAGAAGAGGTTCCCCTTGCAAAGCAACAGTAACACTCCTGGAGCCCCTGAGCCAGCGAAGAGGCTGAAGAGGGGAAGGGGGGGCCGAAAATCTCTGTAGCCAGAACACGTGCAGTAAGGTGGAGCGCTCTCTCTCTCTCTCTCTCCCTCACTCACACAGGGGCAGGTGTGGTAGCAACAGAGGGGATTGCTTTAAAAAACCCAGGGAGTGTTTGCCAAATTCCCCCCCCCCATTGAGATGGTGCAGGCAATCACCGACACAAGCAAACCCCCCCCCCCCATGGTGCAGGCTATCATGGACGCAAGCAAGCCTTCCCACCAAGCAAAGCATGAGATTTAGCCTACAATCCTCTCCACACTTTCCTGGGAGTAAGCCCCATTGACTACAGTGGGGCTTACTTCTGAGTAGAAACGCATAGGGCTGGACTCTTAAAAGATCAGCATCCCATGTGAAAGAAGCTGGGCAGCTGGCAATGGGAGGGCTGAGTACGGAGGGGAGGGGATTGATAACAGCTACCTTAGTTTCCTTCCATCCGGAAGCGTCAGGCTGCAGTGTATTTGCCTAACTCTATGGAATTTAGCACAATGTGTTTTTTGTTAATCACGCTGAGTCACGGAAAGAACTAATGCGGATAAATAGGCTCCACCTATACCTCTCAGTTATTCAGAATCATTTTTGTTTTTAAAGGTACAATGAGATAAATGCACCTTCAAGTCCTTTGAAAATTCTGGCTTTCATTAGCTGAATAACACCTGGAAACTTCGAACTTAGTCAAATAATAAAGCTTGAGGCTACCCCTGTTGTAATAAGCTAGCATTTGATTTTCAGGTACCATAAGCTAAAACTGATAATGCATTTGGAATTGGAGCCTTTAATTTCTGTTTGATAAATTGCATCACTCCTAAGAAACATTTACAGTCTGTTTCAGGAAGTACAGAGGAAGTCTGTGCCTTGCAATTTTTAACAGTAGATTCTTTCTAGCAAGGAGTTGGAGCCTTAAAAATTTGGATTGTTGAAGGGGCTTGGAATTTTATAATTAGACATGTGGATTGAGGATTGTGGCCACTTTATTTTAGTGAAGATAGTTCCACTGAGGATTTTAGCTTTATGCTTTTATGTCGTTGCTGCAGTGTGTGCTGTGATTCTCACAAAGTAGAACCTTCCAAAGTAACCTGAATATGATTCAGAACAGAAACACAATTTTAGTTGGCCAATAAGTAGTGAAGAAGACTGAATATTGGCAAGTGATATGTTTAGAATAAGATGCACAGTTTTGTGAGTTACATAATAAGACGATTCACATCCAGCTGATTAGCACTGAATGTTTGACTGAGAATTGATTTGACTTTGCATCTAGTTATAAATGCTAAAAAGAGAAAGCAGAAGGGGAAAAAAGGCTGAAGATTTAAAAAGACCATGAAGATCTTTTATACATATGTCCTTGGTCAGTGACAAATGTTTTAAGTGTCAGAATGGACTTTGTTCTTGGGTGTGCTTTTTAAAGCACAGGGGAAATCTCCAATCACCGACAGGCTAAGAGAAGCCTGATTTCAATAATCCAGCCACATTCTGCGCACTGTCAGCAATATGCTGGCACAGAAGGGCCCTCAGTTGGAGGTCAATGACAAACGACCAAAGGGTTGACTGAAGCAGCACTGGCTTGACACACTTCATGGGGACATGAAAATCACCCACCTACACCCAGACCAAGCCAACGATTAAGAGAAATTGTGACTCTGATCCAAAATAGCGGATCCCGCCACCACAGGGGACAAACGCTAAAGAAGATGTGAGCATGGGGGAAATCTATTTTGTGAACTAGGACCATGTACAGTGGCTAATCACGCTGCTTAATGGTTCATCAGGACAAGGGAGGTAAGGATGAAGGTGCAACAAGCCAACTTTTATAGTGTCAATACTTTTACAAATGAAAATATAGGGAAATTAAAAGAGAAAACAGTTTAATATCTCTTATTCAGGCCCTTAAGGTACAGTTGGAACGCGGTATCCATGGGTCTGGCACCAGCAGATTTGAATGACTGGGATGCCACCGGAAACCAGGGCCCGATTTTAAATCCCTTTTAAAAAAACCAAAGAACAAACTTCTTACTTTTTTGAGACCAAACCGCACCATTTCCCAGCCTGTAGAGCTATTTTTAGCACTGACTTTTGGGTCACATGGAAGTTCCTTTCTTCTCCCAAGTGTGCCCGAGAATGCATTACGAAAAAGCTGCAGAAAGGTTGGAACCCTGATTTGGGTGCTTTTTTGTTTTTAAAGGGATTTAAATTCAGACCTCGTTATCTGCAGATTCCATATCTTTGGGAGTTCCAGATCAGAACTGTAAGTGCTTGCTGACTGTAAGTGCTTGCTATATTATAAGACAAAGAGAAAGCAAGAAGAAATTCTTCAAAGGGAAGAAGTGCAAGTAAAGAGGGGGGGGAAGGCCAGAGAGAAGGGTGTAGGGAAATTAGGAAGGTTACATGGGGGAACTGGAACTGAAGAACTGGGGGGATTTGCAGTAGCAAGAAGGGAGAGAGGAGAAGCTCTGGGGGAAAGGAAAGGAATGAGAAGGGTTTCCAGGGTTCTGGACTTGGCCATTGACCGTGGCTGAATTGTGGTTCTCTTTGTCACATCTGGTTTGGCCCTGAGAGTTACATCCAGCTGTTGGCAATTTCATCTTTGATGCCTGCCACCTTGATGCAGAATGTAGCAGTTCCACAATTGGTCTTTGATCGACTGCATCATTTTATGTGATTCGTCAGTGGTTTTTTTTTTTAATTTATTCAGTGGGCTTTGTGGCTTAATTTAAAACAAAAATGTGTGTGATGTTATCTACACAGTTGCTTTCAGAATACTTCAAGAAGAATTAGAAGCAATCAAAGATTTTTAATAGAAAACCTAGAGAGTAGCTCCAGGGCATTTTGCGGGTACAAACACATTACCTTTGCTAATTACAGATTTGATCTGAAAACCTGCACAATTCTTTATTTTTTTTTTCCCTTCTGTATTAACTAGCGCTCTCCAGGGAGGATATTACACCTATGGAGCAATTTAAAGCTACACAAATAATTTCAGGTTTCTGTGTCTCCTTGTGCTTTCCTAGCTTCTAATAGTACTACCATCCTTTTTATTAGAGCTTTTCCTTCAAAACAATAGCAATGGGGAATTTTTGGATTTGAGGCGAGGGGGAGATCTACCAAGGTCAGAAGACCTGCTCCTGAATTAATTGAAGCTTAAATTATTTTACTTTAAAAAACAAACCCAAACCCAAATGTGTGTTAAGATAATTTGTTAATCACAACATTTTTTAATACCTCATAGTAAGTATTGTGGTATTGTCAATAAAGGATAGACCCCCTCTTTTGGGGGGGCACACATATGTAATATATAGGTTGATATAATTGTTTATAACTAGTTTCACTTGGGGCAATGCTACAGTCCACAGTTGATGTGGGGAACACTGGTTCCCCCCCAGAGTTTTCTGCATCAAGACTGTGAAGTATGACAGTAATGCATGCACATACTCCTTTTGAACACTTTACTAGGTGAGTTTCTTAGACACATGTACACAAGTGTTCAATGACGAATGTATAGTATGACCTTGGACATACTTTCATCGTGATGAAGGACTTTGGAGACATGGCTTTAAGGAAATTCTGTGAATGTATCCCACTTTTTTGTTCTATTAACACTGCAGAACTAGAAATCGTCCTAGGAAGAATGTTGCATAATGGAGTTTGTGAAGGGGCAATTGTGTTTTAACCCCAGCAAAAAAAATTGTCTAAAAGCTGTGGCTGCATTACCAAGCGTGCTATAATAAAACAGACTTGGGCAGCAATCTTATCCACACTTACCTGGGAGTAAACCCAATGGACTAGGACTTACTTCTGAGTGGACATGCATATGATTTGGTTTTCAGCTTCGTTCCATTTTTGTCTCTTCAGAGACTTGCGATATGTGGTAATTTAAAAGAGAATCCCTCAACTTGCATAAAACTTAACGGATCCAGCTTTCGCCTGAGAGATATTTTCTCAGTGACAGGCCCTCAGATTCCAGGGGTACAGTTATTTTTAAGCTATAGCTAAAAATGAAATGAAACTGTGTCACAGCTACATTTTTTGTAGTATAAAAAAATCTCATTTTGGGCTGGGTAAGTGGGTGAGCTATTCCCAGGACCTCAACATTGTTGGGTACTTCTCTAGGGATTATTCGGGAGCAAACACTTTACATCTCTACTGTTCATCATATTTTAGATGCAGGGCTACATTCGTGCTCTGAGAACAATCATATTCTGTTATGTATATCTTAGTATCCCCTCCTTTTTTTAAGAGTAGCCTGGCAGAGTTCTCTGGTGTGAGAAACCCAGTTCTGATAATACTCATACGAATGAAAAAAATTGAAGAATGTGGCTTTATGCTGTTCATCTATGCTTCCTTCTTGCTTTATTTCATGTACCTAATGAGAGAGGAGCATAAGAATACATGTTGAATGTTAAACTCAACTAATTTGTTGGCAGTCCCATTTCTGCCAATTCCCCACTCCCTTTCATCCCACAGACCGGCCCTACTCTGTCTAGTTACTGTCTAGGGTTGAACATATTTACTTGAGACTCAGTCCTATTGAAATTGGTGTGACCTACTTCTGTGAAAACCATGCATAGCACTGGTTCTCAAACTTCTTGGCATTGGGACCCACCAAAAAAAAAAAAGTATCACTTTACTACTCAGGCCTCTGTGGCTATAATGATGATTGGGCCACAGTGCTCCTCCTAGATATCAGTTTGTTTAACCCTTGATGCATATAGCCTAATCTGCCGTGTCAGTTTTGCAAAACCACCAAAAATTGAGTTGTGATCCACTGGTGAGAACTGCTGATGCATATGACTGTGCATGTGACCCTCGCAAATGATGGAATGAATTAATATTGTTGGTTGCAATCTCCGAACAATGGTCTGTGAGACACATCCAGCCCCTACATTTTGAGGAGGCTGCTGAACCCAGTGGCATTATAATTATATGCTCCCTCCCCCACTCTTTCCTTTTCTCCCTCCAGCCCTACCTGCCATCTTGCACCTTCTTTCTTCTGCTGTGTTGTGCTCATTGAGGGTTCAGCTTGAAAGAGAGATAGCAACTTGTAACTTCAAACTCTTTTTTATGCTATTAGGAAAATAACATTAACAAGTATGTACAGTTATGTGCAAAATGTGTATACAGAATATAACCTAATTATCCACTGATTTTTCACCCTGGTTCTGTCTCAATGAGATGAGAAATTAAAGAGAAACAAAACAGCTTTTTAAAACAGCTTCACATACTATTGTAATGGGGGAGAGCTGGCAGCAATCAAACAATTAATCTCTCTCCAGGCACTTAGAAAGGCTTCACTCCTAGGCAAACAACCCCTGCCTTCTCCCTAGAGCACATAAAAATGCAAAGTAAAAGTGATTATCACTTCTGCTTTGCATTCTCTTTGCATTCTTTCGGGAGCGCCATGTGAAGTTAAGATAGGGGTCACTTGCCTTGAAGTGAAACCTTTCTAAGTGCCTAGAGAAAGAGAGATTGATTGATGTCTGCCTACTGCCACTCTTGTGCATTACAAAGGTAAGCAAGACTGCTTTTAAATTGCCGAGCAAGAGAACATTGTTTTTTAAATGGATTTCCTTTAAAGCGATTTTTTTGGCATCCCTGATGGTTCTGGGAACAGAACTCTTGCGAATACAGAGACAACCTGTATTTTCTATAGTTGACCTGTTCTGGTCCACCATAAAAAGAAGACTGAATGATGGGGCCCTGGAACTTAAACATTTGGGATTCCTGCTACACATGCTTATGTAGAAATTAGTCCAAAAAGAGCTTACTTCTGAGTAAACATGCATAGGCTTGCATCATCAGTTGATTAACTTCTTTCAGTGAAACATGGCTGTAGCTGGATTAGGGCCTTTTATCTCCCTGTGAGGTTTTACCTGTTATTGCCTTGGCTCCAGGGAGCTCTTGATACCCTTGATCTCGTTCTGTTTCATTAATCATTAGATATATGTTTTTCCATAGTAAGATTTTTGTATAACATTTCTGCCTTTGTAATTTGGGATTAGCTTTTAAAAAACATTTCTTTGCATTTTTGATTACTGCTTAAATCTCTTTCTGAAGTTATAGATCAAAAATGGGTGTACAAACCATGCCAAATATATTACAGGTATAGTAGGGGGAATTTTGATATTTCATTACCTGTCAAAAAGTCCATATGTGAGCAGCGAAAAGAAACTAGTGACCTTTTGTCATGTATCTCAACCATCTTCTGTTTCTCTAATTCTTTCCGTCCCCATCTCTTCTCCATTGCACATGCTGTCTCTCTTCCCTCATCGCATATTCTGCCCCACGTCAGTAAACCTTCGAGATCCCAAATTCTTCCTCTTGTACAGCAAATACAGTGGGGTAGCTGGTTCGTTAATGGGCTGCATGGATCAGAACTTGGTGCTATCAACTAGGTAAAGGAATTAGTCGGACTTGCAGTTATACGCAACTTACTTGTGTACCATTACGCAACTTGCTTGAGAAGGTAAATCTGAGATTGTGACAACCCACCTTGCTGGGTTAAGAGAGTCAGATTTTGCAGTTGCTGTACTGGATCCACCTTTTGGAATGCCTAGAAAATCTGGAAAGTTAGCTAAGTTGTTGTAGGTTTGAACTGCCAACTAGAATTAATGTGAAAATATAATTGATTTGGAAGAAAATATTAATCTGTCCCTATTATGAAAGACTTGTTTGCCATTGTACATATCCCCTGTAATTGTACAGAGTGTGTGTACTGTATATCATAGGGGCAGCGATTGTGTTAAAACAATTAAAATTCTGCATCAAAAAAATGCTGAATCCTGCAACCAGTATAAACAATGCAAATGAAGTAAATGTACTTGGCACTTCTTAGTTTATGTGGTTTACTATTATCTAAGTCAGCTATTTTCAACCACTGTGCAGTGGCACATTGGTGTGCCACGAAAGGGGGTGTGAGCCCCCCACCAGCAGCATGGTGTGCCTTGTCAATTGTCAAAAAACTGGTGGTGTGCCTTGACCATTTTAGCACCTTGTCAGTGTGCCATGAGATGAAAAAGTCTGAAAATCACTGTTCTAACTGATTTGCTTAATTGTGAAGTTGCTAGTCCAGGAGGAAGGGTATTTAGCAGAGCTGGAGGAATTTGACTTTTGAGGTTTTTGGCTGATATTGCCTGCATACTTTCAAGCATGTGTTTTCAGCTAAAAAAGTCAAAATGGGTTTCTTTTTTAAAAAAAATGAAAGAAAAACAAATGCTGAGGTTCTCAGGAAATGGAATTCTGCATCCACTACTACCCTCTGAATTTCATCTTTTTTTCTTGCATCTCGTTCATAAAATACAATGTACCTATTTAGTGAGTATAGTGTAGCCTGGTTTAATGTAAGCCATTATACTGATCTTTGTACAAGCCCTGGCCTTTAGATTCAATTGTGAAAGCTGCCTGAAAAATGACCAGCTGTTAAAGTGGCACCTTCAACAGATCCATAGCTTTGGAATTTGCTCATTTTGTGATGTAGCTCTTTATATCCATTTATTTCCCCTTGTTCATTGATCTACAAGTATGTTGTTATGTTTGACAAATAATTCTCTTCCCAGAATTCATCCTACCCATCTTTGCTTTCTTATCTCTCACTCATAAGCACTTGTCTCTTACCCTGTCCATGAATTTGGAGGGGTATAGAGAGGATGTCACCTAAACTTGTTACTGCCACCCTACTTTGATCTGCCAGTCTTTTCCCTTTCCCATTTTGTCTCAGTTTCTCCAACAACACAATCCAGCATCCAGCTCCTCTCAATTGCCAGGTTCAGCAAAATGCAAGTTTTCTGTTAAAACTGTGACAGCTGCTCATCTGATCAGCTTCTGTAAAGAAGACTTCTGCCACAGTGTTCAGTTCATGTGTGCGCACCCTTCCAATGAGAAATAGATGAACTGTGAAGGTTTACTGAGCGGAATCTATTTTTGGTCTTGCAAATTCCAGACTTTGTCTGTTTGTTTTGGCATAGGGTGGTCAACGGCACTTCCTCTCGGCCCGCCTTGGCTGCTAAAGCGTGCAGACATTCTGTGCTATAGCTGCTTTGGGGATAAAATGATCAAGGGACTATAATAGAGTTTTGTTTCCTTTTTCCAAGTAATCTCACTGAATTCAAGGCAGAATTGTGATTTGTACCTGGTCGCAGAACTCAGGCTGGGTTTGTCTGTTTTAATATAAGGGCATGATCTAACCATGGTTAAACCCTTTAAAGCAGGGGTCTCCAAACTATGGCTCAGGGGCCACATATGGCCCGCCACAAGATTTTATGTGGCCCGCTGCAACTTGTTTTGTTGTCAGAGCATTTGCTAATATTCGACATTTTTACTCGTATCATCTCTTAGTTGAAGCATGGCATTATTTCTTTGTAGTTGTCACATTTCTCTTTTGTTCTGAATCATATCATGCTGGTTACAGAAAAGATCCAAGTAAAACATATTCATTCATTTTAATTTCATTTGTTCATTTATAAATCTGATTTTTTCGACCTGCAAAAATGTGTAAAATATATGATGTGTCCCTCCTACTTGAAATGTTTGGAGACCCCTGTCATTTCATTGATAATTAAATATAGGTTTAAATTCTTCCTGTTGATATATGTGTGATTTAACAGTGTTTAATTTTAACTGGATCATGCCCATTTATCAGTATTATCTCTTGTGATAACGAAGAGTTGTGGATGTATGAACCTGTTCCTGGCTAATATGAATTAGCCATGTTGTCAGAATGTGCATGTTCGTTTGACCTTGAGCTACCAACCGGGACGTCCCTTGTTCTGCCATGTACACATGGGGAAGCTTTAGGCTAGCTAGCCAGTCTGTCTTGGTCTCAGCTCTCCACCTGCAGTACTGAGATAATATTTATCTTCCTTCAAGTATTCTTTTAAGGATTAGTGAGATAATGTATGCGCTTCAGAAGGTCTATATATGTATTCTTATTAGAAGAGCAGGTGCAGGTCCAAGTAGCCCCACTGGGCAGGCTGCAGCATTACTCAGGGCAAGGGGAAAAATATCCCCGTACTCCAAGGAGACCTCCGGCCTGCTCCTGAGTTGCTCTGGATAGGCCATGTGGCAGGCTGCACCAGCGCAGGTTAGGATTGGGCTGCCCATCAACTAATTTACTAAGGCTGCAACCTTATATATGCAATCCTGGGAGTAGGTCCTATTGAAATAAATGGAACTTACATCTGAGTAAAAATGAATAGGATTGTACTGTAAACGTTGCAGCCCTAATTACAGGCGTCCGCCGCTTAACAACCTTTCGCTTAATGACAGACTGCATATATGACAGTGGCCAGAGCACAGCAAAGAGGCTCTTAATGAGGCAGTCAGGACTCCCATAGCCTGCTGCAGAGTGTCTATTTACACAATCAAGAGGTCCTTAATGCAAAGAAGAGACAATCTATCTCCAGTAGCCTGTGCAGCCGGCTAATTTCTTCCAGGGAATGTCTGTTTACACAACAAAGGCACTAAATTGGGCTGAATGATCATTTAACAACCGAATCACATAACAATGGGGATTGGAGAATGTATCCCATTGTTAAGTGGTGCACACCTGCATAACTAGCATATTTTTTCCCTATTAACATTTATTGTTGAAATGCGGCCTAGTTATGTTCCAAGTTCCTTGAAGAAAGAGCTGGATGCAAATATTTTAGTGGAATGTAAACAGAATTAAATGTAGAGTATTACTGTTGCAGCCACAAAAAATTTGCAAACCAGAAAGGCATCTTTTGAAGACCAGCATGCCTGCAAAAAATTAAGTCTCTTCATCCATTACAATAGCAATGTGCTCTTTAAACTTGTTCTCCCGAGGCTTAGCGGTTTGTTCTGTGTAATTTCTGGCTGGGGTTCTATCGGAGAACATAAACCCAAGTAAATGATAAACATCTTTGTGATGAAAGCAGCAGCCTTAATAGTTTCGAAACATCTTCTTGTCTGTTGACAAAAGAAAATGAGCACCAGTCTTATGATCACACATGTATTTTTTATTTTTTTGAGGCTACTGGTGGTTACACTTCTTGAAAATTATAGCTTTGTTTAGTCCCCAACACTTTCTGAAGGCACATGAGCATTTCTTTCTAGACATTTCAGTGATACTGTACAATGGAATGGCTGCCAGCCTCATTTCTGCATATGTTTTCATTGCAGTGCTTTTAATTGTTTTTTTGGTTTTTCCTTTGCTCATATAATGGCTGCTAGATTAATGGTCCTGTTCACATTTCCCACTTAGTGCAAATATCTCCCCCTCCTTCTTCCTCATTGTCTCTTCCACTGTTGAAATTTGGATTCTAGAGCATGGCTCTGTTTTTTGTTTGAATGAAATAATGATGATAATATGGGTAGCCCAATCCTAACTTGCGCTGGAAACAGAAAGGCTGGTGTGCCTGCATTGTATCCAGTGCAAGTTTGGGGCCCAAAGCAGCACAGCTCAAGGCAAGGGGAGTTGCTTCCTCTTACCCCTTGTCATGCTGCAGTGGCCCCAATGAATCTACTCGGATCTGCGATCAGGAGGTGGCGCAGATCCAAGCAGAACAAAACAGCCAGTGACTACTCCGCGCCACCTGAGAACGGGGGTCAGGATCCGACATAACTGCCAGGTCCTGGCCCCGCCTCCACCAGCCCCCAGGAACACCCACCACCCACCCTGCCCCACCCCGGAACGCCTGCCTCTTCCCCACCCTCCCCATTCCCCCCAGACCCCTGCACTGGCTGAGCTCGGCCGCTGCAACTCACCGTCCTCTGGGGGCCGGGGTGGTGTGGGGAGGCCGATGCACATATGTGTGCTAGCCTAACTCCCTCCAGAGTGGTGCAAAAGTGCTTTATGGCACTTTTGTGACACTCTTGGGCCAGCGCAAGGAACTTGTGCCAGGCCAACTCTTGCTTTGGATTGTGCCCTATGTTGTTTGACTTCCTGAGAGCTGTTCCACACTTTATCCCACCCTACAAATATGGTGCTGTTCAGGGAATAAATATGCTGCAGGAGAAGTGTAAAGGAAAACCACTCTTCCAATGTGCAGCTGATCTCATTGATGGCCACTGTGCATGTTTGGGGATGCACATCTCTTCACAGGTTTATGTGTTCACTTGACAAATATTGATACAACGCTGCATATCCACAGTGCTCAGCAGTGTGTGAAATTGCTCTTAATGTAGTGGGGGTGGGGGTGATCATTTGTTTAAGTCATTGGCTGTACCAAGAGCACACTAAACCATTCATTAAAACATGTACCTGTATGAATAAATGATGCAAAGCAGTTGAAAAACCTGTATCTTGTAAAGAGCTGTGTTCAGGTGCTGTTCAACAACCTGTGTCCAGATTGAAGTCCTCTATGTGCAGGTCAGAATAGATTTGTTGTTGCTTTGCAGCTGCCAACACAAAGCTGGTTGCAGTTCATATAATCTCCTTATTCTCACTAGCCAACCGAAATCCAATTTTCTGATTTGTCCAATGTCTACAGTCTTTCAAAAATAGATGAAGGAATCCGTTCCATACATTTTCTGAAGTAATCTACTGAAACACAGAATGGGGAATGTCTTCAGCTCTCTCCTTAACTGGAGGTAAACAGTACGTTTTGGCACTGTCTGTCTAGAATGGCATAGGGCCATGGTTCAGGCTTTCCTCAAATTCAGCTTGAGTGTCTCCAAAATAGTCTTCCATGCCGTGAATGAATTTTATCCTGTTATAGTAGGATGCTGATCTGAACACTGGCTGGAGAGGCTAGATCAGTTGTGTCAAACATAAGACCACCAATGTGGTCCCCAGAAGCAGTTTATCCAGCCCCTGTTATAATTGGGCTCTCTCAGCTTGATAATGGGGCTCTTTCATATCTTGAAAACAGGAACAATATTTGCAGATTTTCTGTTCTGTCTTTTGCAGCTAATGAGTTTCTATGTGAGAACAAAGTGCTCATTTCTGGCCTTCATCTGCTTAATGATCTCACTTCTTGCCCTCAGCAGGCACAATGAATGCTAACTTCAGCTCTCTGTATGCAACGAGTTTGACACCCTGGGATAGATATTCTTATACAGGCATGCCCTGGTATCCGTTCCAGAACCTCTCGTGGTTAAGTGAAATCACAGATACTGGTGAACATTCCTTGCCTCCGGAGGGTTCTCTGAACTCAGCAGTAAAAAAAAGTTCTAAACCGCTTTGTGAACTTTTAGTTGAAAAGCGGTATATAAATACTGTTAATAAATACTATTAATAATTATTTCTCCACTGGTGCATATGTGCTGGCATACATGTATACCCCTGCTAATTGGGTAAGAGGCACTTTTTCAAGTGGGTGCTCCTTTTTTTTTTAGCAGGGGGAGAGTAACTGGCCCACCTCACCCCAGCAGTGTCTGTTCTGGTGGCTGTCTGCTGGTATTCTTTTGCATCTTTTTAGATTGTGAGCCCTTTTGGAACAGGGAGCCATTTAGTTATTTGATTTTTCTCTGTAAACCGCTTTGAGAACTTTTAGTTGAAAAGCGGTATATAAATACTGTTAATAATAATAATAATTCTAGTTTCTCCATGAATTGAGAATTTTAGTGTCTATAATACATTGAGGTCCAGGGGAAGCTTTCCAGGGAGGTAGCATTTTTTAAACTACTGGTCTCAGTTAAACATGTGCAGCCTCTGCTGGGCTCAGAGGACTTCCAAAGGTGAGGGAGGCCTAGCTCCCTTACCTCTGGGGGAGGCATGGGACGTGTGGACCTGATCCACGGATAAATGAATTCACGGATACAGGATCTGGAGATACGGGGCCACGGTATTGTAAATATTCCTGAGTGTTTGTTCTAATTGGTGCCTGCTATTTCTAATGCCCTATTAAAGGGTAAGCACTTTAATTCCAAGCATTTTCCCATCTCCTTAAGGTTTTTAGAAACATCAAACTGTAGTCTTTCTATGCTCTTTCTCCCACCTGAAAATAACTTACGTTGCAATGCAGAACCATTGAAATCCAAACAACGAATGTGTTCACACTACAAATGCTTGTACACTACACTACACACTACTTGTATCATCCAGAGACGCAGAGAGTGTCTATCCAGAATCGCAGTGTGGATTCCGAGCCAACAGGTCCACCACTGATATGGTATTCTCCCTTAGACAACTGCAGGAGAAATGCAGGGAACAACGACAGCCACTCTTTATAGCCTTCATAGATCTCACAAAGGCTTTCGACCTGGTCAGCAGAGACGGCTTCTTCAAGATTCTCCCCAAGATTGGATGTCCACCCAGGCTCCTCAGCATCATCAGATCTTTCCACAAGGACATGAAGGGCATTGTTGTCTTCGATGGCTCCACATCAGACCCTTTTGACATCCGAAGCGGAGTGAAGCAGGGCTGTGTTCTTGCACCAACCTTGTTTGGGATTTTCTTCGGTGTCCTGCTGAAGCAGGCCTTTGGAACTGCAACAGAAGGCATCTATCTCTGGACCAGATCAGACGGAAAGCACTTCAACCTCTCCAGACTGAGAGCAAAATCCAAAGTCCAGCTGAAATGTCTGCGTGACTTCCTCTTTGCCGACGATGCAGCTGTCACTACCCACTCTGCCAAAGATCTCCAGCAGCTCATGGATCGTTTTAGCAAGGCCTGCCAAGATTTTGGACTGACGATCAGCCTGAAGAAAACACAGGTCATGGTTCAGGATGTGGACTCACCTCCCTGCATTACAATCTCTGCGCATGAACTGGAGGTTGTCCATGACTTTGTGTACCTTGGCTCAACGATCTCCGACACTCTTTCTCTCGATACCGAGCTAAACAAGCGCATCGGTAAAGCAGCTACCACGTTTTCCAGACTCACAAAGAGAGTCTGGTCCAACAAGAAGCTGACGGAACATACCAAGATCCAGGTCTACAGAGCTTGCGTCCTGAGTACACTTCTGTACTGCAGCGAGTCATGGACTCTTCACTCACAACAGGAGAGGAAACTGAGCGCTTTCCACATGCGCTGCCTCCGACGCATCCTCGGCATCACCTGACAGGACAAAGTTCCAAACAACACAGTCCTGGAACGTGCTGGATTCCCTAGCATGTATTCACTGCTGAAACAGAGACGCCTGCGTTGGCTTGGTCATGTCGTGAGAATGGATGATGGCCGGATCCCAAAGGATCTCCTCTATGGAGAACTCGTGCAAGGAAAGCGCCCTACAGGTAGACCACAGCTGCGATACAAGGACATCTGCAAGAGGGATCTGAAGGCCTTAGGGATGGACCTCAACAAGTGGGAAACCCTGGCCTCTGAGCGGCCCGCTTGGAGGCAGGCTGTGCAGCATGGCCTTTCCCAGTTTGAAGAGACACTTTGCCAACAGTCTGAGGCTAAGAGGCAAAGAAGGAAGGCCCATAGCCAGGGAGACAGACCAGGGACAGACTGCACTTGCTCCCGGTGTGGAAGGGATTGTCACTCCCTGATTGGCCTTTTCAGCCACACTAGACGCTGTGCCAGAACCACCTTTCAGAGCGCGATACCATAGTCTTTCGAGACTGAAGGTTGCCAATACAATACTTGTATCATCCTTAGAGTAGCCTTTTCTTTGAAAGCAAAACCAGTGGCATTGCATGTACATGTAGAACTGATATGGTTGAAAACAAGCTCTTTTTGTATTCAACCAGGAGACGGTTTTGTGTGTTTTCCATCAAGCACCTTGCTTACTCTGGGCCTGGTTTCTCAAAGCACAATATTTTGAGATTGTTTTGCCCCTCCGGTGCTTTTGGAAAGCCAAAGAATGTGTGACTCTGATATAAAGTAAGTACCTGGCTTGCCTTTAAGTAAGAGATGATGGAGGGCAAATAAAATCTGGAGATTTTAGCATGCCTGTTTCTGAAAGCAGAGTGACTTTAAAGAATTTTTGTGAATCCCTTTTCGTTTCCTAGAAATATTAGTTCCAGCTGGTATTGCTTTTATTTCAGAGAACAGCATCTAAGTACCCAGCTAGGTGTCCTCTAATTCTGCCTCCAATGGCATGTAAGCATGATTGGAATATAGACCCCTATCGTGGCTTTTTTGGTTTCCTCATTGAATGTAGCACAGTTGCGACAGAGAATAGTGATTCATTTTCAAGCTAATTATTTCTTCACTGGTACAAACAACAATAAACGCCACCTGAAAGTCACTGAACTCTGAACATGGATGCGTTTCTGGTAGCTGCTGGACCATTGTAAAGTAACTGTTAGTCTGGCAAGACCCGGAGAAGAAGCATGCATCTTGCTTCAGCTGAAACGGGTGTGCACGGGTTCATACAGAGCTGGGAGAATATAAAATTCTCCCTTTTGGGTAGAATGTGGAATTTGCAGGGGTTGATCACTTCTGAGATTTTGCACACCATTAAACATGGATAGAAGGAACAGGACCATGCCGTACATTGGAGGAGCCTTTAAAAAAGGACATCTGCCATTTGCCATTTGGGGATTCTGTCAGGTTTTTGTGGCTGGCTGAAATGTAGGTCTGTATTTATTAATGTTCTTATCCTACTAATGTTCTTA
Source organism: Tiliqua scincoides (assembly GCF_035046505.1). Taxonomy (NCBI): domain Eukaryota; kingdom Metazoa; phylum Chordata; class Lepidosauria; order Squamata; family Scincidae; genus Tiliqua; species Tiliqua scincoides. Next base: position 70,760,757 of record NC_089826.1, read on the forward strand.
TCCAGAAGTGTCAAACATAAGGCCCGTGGGTCGGATACAACCTCCAGAAGCTTCCAGAATTTCTCCAGCCGCTGTTATGTGGGCTCTCCCAGCATGATGATTGGATTCTCGCATATCTTGAAAATATGAACAAGATTTGCACATTTTCTCATCTGTTATTTGCAACGAATAAGTTTCTATGTGAGAACAAAGTCCTTATTTCTGATCATCATCTGCTTAATGATGTCACTTTTGGTCCTCAGCAGGTGCCATGAATACTATTTGATGCACTATATGAACTGACACTCCTGTCCATACCTGTATCTTTGATGCAAAATGGAAGGCATTTGTCTGCTTGAAATTAAAACAATTGGAACCATAGAAGATGAAGTGAATTTCCATCGCATGTCTGGACAGACCTTCTCTATTAAGAACAACAAACAAATCATCTTGTAACATCCACAAGGTTGTGGAGCTTGTAACATCCACAAGGTCGCCAGTTCGAGGCCACCGGCACCGTGCAACCTTGGAGCAGCTGATAAGCTGAAGCCAAGCAATTCCATCTGCTCTGAGCGTGGGAGGATGGAGGCCAGAATGTGAAGCCAGATCGGAATGAAACACCTTGAATGTAGTCGTTCTTGAAAGAAAGAACCTTCTTTGAAATTGTAAAAATCCCTATTTAATAAGGGATTTAATAAAGCCTGCCTATGTAAACCGCCTTGAATAAAGTCTTGAATAAAGACCAAGAAAGGCGGTATATAAATACCTGTTGTTGTTGTTATGATGATGATGATGATGATGATGATGATGATTATCTCAAACTTCTATTTATATTTTACAACATTGTTTCTCACACATTTAGCACTGGGACCCACTTTTTAGAATGAGAATCTGTCAGGGCCCAACGGAAGTGATGTCATGACCGGAAATGACATCATCAAGCAGGAACATTTTTAACAATCCTAGGCTGCAGTTCTATCCAGGATTAAGTCCCATTTACTATCATTGTTAAAAGAATATACATAATAGCTTGTTAAAAGTACAGGTCTGTAACATTTCCCCAAATGCAGTCACATACCATGGGAGCATCAAGTCTAATGTATTAAAAATAAAATATTGAAATGAATGGGGACCCACTTGAAATTGGCTCATGACCCACCTAGTAGGTCCCCACCCACAGTTTGAGAAACACTGTTTTACAGGAACAGTTCTTTGTTCTTTGAGCTTGTCTATGCTTAACAGTAAGCTGTCAAAACCTGGAATAAATGCCCCAATGATGTTATTGGAATTCCTGTTGTGGTTTGCTGGAATGTCAGTAGGTTTGCTGGTAGAGTCTGTTCTGGCAAAGATCAAAACGTGGATTCTTGGACACAAGAGGAGGGATGGAGGGTGATGGCAGATGGGGCAAATGCAGTTGGAGAGAGAAAAGGGGTTGCCATGTTGTCGGGGTCACCACAACAAAGAGACTTATATCTCCTTTAAAGGCTAACCAGTTAATTTTAGAACGAGCACATGTGAAATATAGTCACCCAGTCCTATCCTGGAAATAGTAAGAGCTAGGCCTGATTAGGGAGTACCAATGAATGTGAGGGACTGGGCCCCCTTGAACCTGAGCATGAGAACTTGCCTCTCCTGCTACAATTTTATAGCTCAACATCACAAGGAGCCATTGTGAAAGCTTTTTGGGGGGGGGGGGACGGTTACTGACTCTGGTGTCCTTATGATAGAAAAAATGACTTTTACTTATCCCTTTTAATAGCTCAGTGTATCAGAGCGCCTGTTGACACCACAGAAATTGTATTGTATTGAAATAGTCTTCCAGGTTTAAATAGGAAAGGGAGAGAGTAGAGGATGAGTTTCCAGTGAGTCAGAGATGTCTTTCAAATGAGAGATTTTCAAACTCATCTTAAGCCAGCTGGTCTTAGCAGTACATTGGCAAACTTCCAGTACTGAAATTGCCTTTGAAATTGCAAGTGATGTTTTTATTGTTAATTAGGGAAATGCATATGAGTTGTTGGAGAAGAAATAATCTTGGAAACCTTTAATCAAAACTCTGTGTCCTTTTCGGAAAGTTCAGAACGATAATAACCACAGGACAGGATTTCTGACATGGAGAGGAGCGGCCGTGTTAGTCTGTTGCTGCAAAAACAAGTCTCGTGGCACCTTAAAGACCAACACATTCACTGGCAAAAACGTTCATGGATTGAAGTCTGATGTATGAAGTATTCTCCTCAGTTGGTAATAATTGTAAACAGTTGGGTGAAATAGCCATGAAACACAGGAGTCATATTCTGTGACAATTCTCTGAAAGCTTAAATGTCCATAAATAAGCACTTTTCAACAGCAGTTATTGGTTATAACAAAATCTTCATAGCATCACTAAGTCTGCAATCCTGTACTCGTTTTCCTGGGCATATGCCTAACTGAACACAATGGGACTTACTTTTGAGTAGACTTGTCAAGAATTGTTCTGAAAGTTAACCCATTTCTGCCCAGCCCACAGGTGTACACATTTGTACATATACACATCCCTGTTGTGTATATGCAACGTTGGGCAGACATGGCTTAAATTCAGTGGTTCTCAAACTTTTAGCACTGGGACCCACTTTTTAGAATGAAAATCTGTCAGGACTCACCGGAAGTGATGTCAAGCTGGAAGTGACATCATCAAGCATGGAACATTTTTAACAATCCTAGGCTGCAATCCTGCCTATGTGTACCCAGGAGTAAGTTCCATTTACTTTCATTGTTAAAAGCATGTACATAGTAGTTTGTTAAAAGTACAGATGAGTAACATTTCCCCAAATGCAGTCACATATCATGGTAGCATCAAGTCTAATATATTAAAAATAAAATATTGAAATGAATGGGGACACACCTGAAATTGACTCGCGACCCACCTAGTGGGTCCTGACCCACAGTTTGAGAAGTGCTTCCTTAATTGTGGCCCAAATCCTAACCAACTTTCTAGGACTGGCATAGCACTGCCAGTGGGACGTGTTCTGCATCCTGCAGTTGGGTGGAAATAACGAAGGCCTCCTCAAAGTAGGGGAATGTTTGATCCTCTCCCTTGAAGCTGCATTGCCCTTATGTCAGTGCTGGAAAGTGGATTAGGATTGCATCCTTAGTGTTAAATAGATTAGCATGAACTACCAGAATTAACATTTCATGCTGGTTTGCTCCACTGTTTTCTTCCTTTTTGACTTGTTCTTGAGGCAGCCATGTTGCTTTTTCCAAAATATCTGGATGTTTTTAAGAATCAAGGAAAGCAACATTACAATATAGGACCTGAATCACTCAGGACTGCACAGATCAGTGAAAATGTAAGTAGGGCACCTTTCAGTTTAATCCTTTCACACATCCAGCTGCAAGAAACAAAACGCTAAAAAAATCAAATGATGCACTTGCATACGTAATTTGACTTCATTGTACAGTATTGCATTGATGGATTATTCTCCCCTCCCTTCAGAGGTCTTAGGTAGTATACATGCCCCCCCCCCTTTGTTGTTGCAACTATCCTGTAGTTTTGGTTGAGTGATAATCACCTAATGAGCAAGATTTCCCAGTGAGCTTTATGGCTGAATGTGGATTGAAAGCTGATCTCTCTGGTCTACTTGTGGCTCCGTTTAGTGGTGTTGTGGTCAAAGTACAATGTCACTACACTAGTTCTCATGATATTCATTGTCTCAGGGCACAATCCTAACCAGGTCTACTCAGAAGTAAGTCCTATTTTGTTCAATGGGGCTTACTCTCTGGAAAGTGTGGTTAGGATTGCAGCCTCAGTAATCTAATATTATAATAACCTGGTAAGGCAGGAACATAGGAAGCTGAATTAGACTGAGTCAGATCATTTGTCCATCTAGCTTAGTATTGTTGACAACGACTGGCAGACAAAAATTTTTCTCTACCCCATCTAGAGATGCTGAGGATTGAACCTGGGACCTTATGTATGAAAAGAAACCAGAATTGGCTAGGTTCAGATGCAACAATAAACTGCAGTTTTGTTTCAAAACTGATCAAAAAGGAAGCTGCAAATTTCCTTCACCTGCATGTGAAGGGGAGCGGAAAGCATACAAGGCCTAGGATGATGCTGTAACACTAAACCATGGTTTAATCATGGTTAGTATTACATCTGAACTGGCCAGTCTTAGTGCCCTTCTTCCCTAAATCAAGTGGGGATGATATCAGCCCAAGGGCCACAGTTCAGTGAAGGAGCAGGTGAAGGAAATTTGCAGCTTCCTTTTTGATCAGTTTTGAAACAAAACTGCAGTTTATTGTTGCGTCTGAACCTAGCCAATTCTGGTTTGATCTAGCCACATCCTGTGATCAGATCATGCTTGATGCCCTAGCTTGTTGACGAATGATGATGAGAGCAACCTGGAATTTGTCAAGTTCAGTCTGTGTAATGACAAATCTCAGTTTGTTTGAAACCAGGCACAGAAACCAAGAATTTCCATCTGTCATATTCAAAGGAGAGGTGGGAAGGAATGAACATATTTGTGACTTGTCCTGGGAATGCTAAATTGTGGTTCAACCATTGTTCAGTGTTGCATCGAATCTGTATAGCGACTCTTAAGACCTCCCAATCAGTCAATAGCTGAGTCTCCCCTGAGATTTGAAAGCTCAAACTCATGTTCTTAACCATTATTTTATGTTGGTGCTTTCCAGTGGAACTTTCTATCCACTACCCCGCATATAAAAATGTGATGTATACATATCATGTATGTATAAATGAACATGCACGTGCTTATATATATTTTATGTCTGTCTTCATGCAGAGATGAGTCTTGTTTTGTATGGTTGAAATTAAACATGTAGCCAATTTCTTCATGCTAATCTCAAATTTAATATAATAACTGTTGTGATGGTGTTTTGAATGGATCATGTCTTTTGCTTTCATGAGTTAAATCTGATTACTGTTGGGTTGCAGAGTGCGGAAGGGAGCAGCTGTGTGTGGGTGTTTTTGTAGAGAATATGTGGATCAAATTACCTATTGCTGTACCTGTCCTGATTCCAGATTGAGCCTTGCAGCTATCATGTGGGTGCTGCTGTCTGGGGAAAAAAGGGGCTGTTCTTGCTGGGTTATGCCATTTTGCAAATGCTGTTCCCCAGCCAAAGGGAGGGTCTGTCATCCTTGTAGAACAAGGTGAACAGCTGCCTTATTACACATTTGAAAAGATGTGATGTTCCAAACCTGTTTGAAATGAGTGCCTGCAAAGTACTTGGTAAACACATGTGGCTCTGAAATAATACAGTGACTAATTATGGGTTTGTTATGTTCTAGGCATTTGCTTTTGAGGTTCTTTGGCAATATTTTATGGGCTTCCTAGAGCAAAGTTTATCATCATGAAAATCTGTGCCTTCACAGGACCTGTAGTACTGCAAGACCAGATATCACTCAAGAGCAATACAAAATTGCTCAAGGCTCTAGGTGCAGTTTAAACATCCATCCAGGTCATCATTTTGTTTAAATAATACAGGGAGAACAGGATTAATGTGTCCATTTCTATGCTACATGGTCTTCTGTTTTTCAGTGATCACATCAACCTTGCGAATAAGCCCACACAATATTTTTCCTGGCCTGTCTGTCTTCATGTGCCCATGATCTAACAGGAAAAAAGAGCCAACTTCTGAAAAGTCTGCCTGGTCACCTGAAGGCAGTTCTTATTTGCTACAGAGAGCCAGGCCTGTGGCTGTTTGCAAGCCTGGATTGCATTTTAGTTGTTCCAGATCCATTACTTCATAAGAACAGCCCCACTGGATCAGGCCATAGGCCCATCTAGTCCAGCTTCCTGTATCTCACAGAAGCCCATCAAATGCCCCAGGGAGCACACCAGATAACAAGAGACCTCATTCTGGTGCCCTCCCTTGCATCTGGCATTCTGACATAGCCCATTTCTAAAATCAGGAGGTTGTACATGCACTTCATGGCTTGTAACCCGTAATGGATTTTTCCTCCAGAAACTTGTCCAATCCCCTTTTAAAGGCATCCAGGCCAGATGCCATCACCACATCCTGTGGTAAGGAGTTCCACAGACCAACCACACGCTGAGTAAAGAAATATTTTCTTTTGTCTGTTCTAACTCTCCCAACACTCAATTTTAGCAGATATCCCCTGGTTCTGGTGTTATGTGAGAGTGTAAAGAGCATCTCTCTATCCACTCTGTCCATCCCCTGCATAATTTTGTATGTCTCAATCATGTCCACCCTGAGGCGCCTCTTTTCTAGGCGCCCAAACGCCGTAGCCTTTCCTCATAAGGAAGGTGCCCCAGCCCAGCAATCATCTTAGTCGCTCTCTTTTGCACCTTTTCCATTTCCACTATGTCTTTTTTGAGATGTGGCGACCAGAACTGGACACAATACTCCAGGTGTGGCCTTACCATAGATTTGCACAACAGCATTATAATATTAGCCGTTTTGTTCTCAATACCTTTTCTAATGATCCCAAGCATAGAATTGGCCTTCTTTACTGCCGCCGCACATTGGGTCGACACTTTCATCGACCTGTCCATCACCACCCCAAGATCTCTCTCTTGATCTGTCACAGACAGCTCAGAACCCATCAGCCTATATGTGAAGTTTTGATTTTTTGCCCCAATGTGCAGGACTTTACACTTACTGACAGTGAAGCACATCTGCCATTTTGCTGCCCATTCTGCCAGTCTGGAGAGGTCCTTCTGGAGCTCTTCACAATCACATCTGGTCTTCACCACTCAGAAAAGTTTGGGGTCGTCTGTAAACTTAGCCACCTCACTGCTGAACCCTGTCTCCAGGTCATTTATGAAGAGGTTGAAAAGCACCGGTCCCAGGATAGATCCTTGGGGCACACCGCTTTTCACTTCTCTCCATTTTTAAATTTATATTTATATAAATTATATTATATTAAATCCATTATATTAAATTTATATTATATATATTTATATTATATAAATCCATTATATTAAATTTTAACTTTGATTGCAACTGAATATTGCTATAGGCAAATATGTTCCTGTAGGTTTGAGATGTGCTAAGTCTTCCCAGAACCTGTTACTTTTTTGTGAAGAATTGAGCTGCAACAGAAAGCATCTTTGTTTTTACTTTGCACCCTTAAAAATTTTTTTTTTTAAACTCTTTTGAATGGGATATGCATTAAAATGGCATTTAAAAAGTTGTGGTTTTTTTTGTAAACCACTTCTTGCTTAAAGATCCCCCAACAGCATAAGGGACAAAAGAAACATAATAAAACAACCGCAGGTTGTCAATCCCAAATGCCTGGTGCAGAGACTGGCCACACTTTGGAAACTCATAAGGGATGAGGTGGTACAGGCCTCCCAAAGCAAAGTGTACCAGAGCCTGAGCAGGCCAATGAGAATGCCCTGTCCTGTACATTTTCCAATCTAACCTCTGTCAGCATCGGCACATGGAGTAGAGACTCACCAGATGATTTGAACAGGCAGGTTGATAAATATGGGATCCTGGATCCATTGGGGACTTGGGTAACAACTAGCTCCCTAGACTGGACCCGGAAGCAAGTTGGACTGACAAGTGTTTGGTTTAGCGTTTAATATGTTTACTTAGAATTAAATTTAATTTAGATTCCAATTTAATGGAATTGACTTATAATTTGTTTGCTTAAAATTGCAAGAGTTGATCTACTTGTTCAGGAGAATATCCTAGTAGAGTCCCTGGAGGGCTGCGTGGTCCGTTGCATGTTGATCATTCTTTGCACTTGCACACATCTGGGGACAGTGGTACATGTGAAAAATAGATGGAGGTATATAAAGATTAAATTAGAGATTTAAAAGGGCCTGTCCAATTTGAGAGAGCAGTGATACGGACCTTGAACAAGACCTTTCTGAACAGCAAGACTCACACCCACCCACAGTCCTGCTGGTGTGAAAGTGAGCGGACTTGAAATGTCTCCGAAGGGCACATTGAAGCTGAGACTCTCCATGTCATAAAATTAGGATCAAGCTCTTCTAAAGAGTTTCTGCCATTAGTCTGCTTCACTGAGAGCAAGTGGAGTGGATGGCAAGAATGTTTTTATAGAAAGTGGAACGAAGAGTGATTTAGGTGAGTGACAGATATAACCTTGTGAGGACGTTGTATTACTCCAGCAGTTGCCGAATGGCGAACATGTCAAAGGTGATAAAATTCATCTTGTCTGTTTCCACCTCTCCACCTAGTCGTAGCTGCCATGTGGTTGCTTGGCAACCAGAGAGACTATAATAGTGAGTGACTTGGTGGAAAACAATGCATGTAGTGACAAATAATGCCTTGAGTTTTTATTGCTGTTTAGCCATGGACTCTGGCTTTCGCGGCATTAGTAGGACAGATAAAGTTGCCGTTTGTAACTGGTGATATGAAGTGGATCAGGTGAGTCAGGATACCTATAGACCTATGAATAAGGTCCCGTTAGTCTAGAACAGTGTTTCTCAGCTGGTGGTATGAGTACTACTGATGGTACACTAAGCGGCACACCTGTAAACCTATGTATGAGGTCCAGTTAGTCTAGAATAGTGGTTCTGGTGGTACGCTGAGTGGTGTTGGGTGGTACATAAGAACATAAGAACATAAGAACAGCCCCACTGGATCAGGCCATAGGCCCATCTAGTCCAGCTTCCTGTATCTCACAGCGGCCCACCAAATGCCCCAGGGAGCACACCAGATAACAAGAGACCTCATCCTGGTGCTCTCCCCTACATCTGGCATTCTGAATTAACCCATTCCTAAAATCAGGAGGTTGCGCATACACATCATGGCTTGTACCCCATAATGGATTTTTCCTCCAGAAACTCGTCCAATCCCCTTTTAAAGGCGTCTAGGCTAGACGTGCAGCACCCACCGTCTGCCTGTGAGTCAACGACGGGAGCTTACAGTGACAGTACCCAGAATTGCTCTTTTGGCGAGTGGGAGGGTCTACTTACATTGTGGCGCCTGCTGTACTTACCGTGCCGTCCCCCATCCTCAGTATGCTTCTGACTTCTGGAGATGCCGGGGACAGGATTGTAGTTCATCGATACAGCCCATGGTGAAAGTCCCAGATCAGGCACAGAAGGGAACAGGAGTGTATAAAATTGGTTCCTATGATTGCCAGGTGTTACTGAAACTATGGATTGTCTAGACCAGGGGTCTCCAAACCCCGGCCTGGGGGCCAGATACGGCTCGCAGCAAGCCTCTATTTGGCCCGCGGCCAGCCTCTTGTCCCCTGAAAGCCTCTGGCCCACTCAACTGAACGTGACCAGAGCTGTGCTCTGATTGCATCTGGAGGGTGTTCTGAAGGCCAGAGAGGCTGAGTGAATGAGCCCACTCATTCATTTATTCGTTCAACTAAGTTCCATCTCTAAATTATTTATTTAAATTTTATATTTAAATTTTTTTCCGGCCCTCAGCACTGCACCAGATATTTCATGCGGCCCTCTGGCCAAAAAGTTTGGAGACCCCTGGTCTAGACCTGCAATAAATGCTGGTAGTCTGGCTTTCTGCCCTTGCTTGGTTAGCAGGGCAGAATTGCAGCCTCCTGCATTTCAGGGCTAGCTCTGGCTTGGCCTTAGCTCTTCCCCAGGCTTATAGTCACTACTTTCCAGCAGTGACTCATGTCCTGAATTCTAAGACCCGCAAATACCCAAGCTAGAAAATGTCCACTTTAGTTGTGGATTTAGGAACCTGTGGCCAAGCCCTGGCATACCGCTAGTGGTTTTTCATACTGAACAGGAATGTTTTTATTATCCTTTGCCACAGCCAAAAGGGAAGGCATGGAGTCAGGAAGCTGACATAATCCCAAAGCTGGTGGAGTGTGTAGCTCATAGGCGGAAGAAAAGGATGAAAAGGAAGGTAGAGTGGGGATGAATTATGTGATGTGGAAAAGTCCAGGATTAGTAAGACTCTTCAGTCTTATTCTCCACGGGTCACTTGCAAGTCTGCTTGTCTGGCATTGCCTCGGTGCTTTAGTTTCTGTAGTTGGATATTTATTATATTCAAGAATTCCACAGCGTGAGTTCGTACAGAACTTTTCCACCCATTCTCCTTGTTAGAAAAGGTCTTGAGTTCTTAACTGTACAAACTCCCACTGCCAGTATTTTGAAAAAAGTAGGAAGAGAAAAGTAGGAAGAGAAGCAAGCCAAAAATTTGAGTTCTTAATGAGAAATGGACTCTTAAACTGGAGTTCTTAATGAGAAATGTAATTTCTGATTCACTTCTTGCTGTTCCTTTGCTTTGCAGCTGCTTATGTAGGCTATTATGCATTTTTCTTATAGATCTGTTTTGTTGAATATGAACATAAAAGTACTTATTATTATTATTATTATTATTATTAACAGTATTTATATACCACTTTTCAACTAAAAGTTCACAAAGCGGTTTACAGAGAAAAATCAAATAACTAAATGGCTCCCTGTCCCAAAAGGGCTCACAATCTAAAAAGATGCAAATGAATACCAGCAGACAGCCACCAGAACAGACACTGCTGGGGTGAGGTGGGCCAGTTACTCTCCCCCTGCTAAAAAAAGGAGCACCCACTTGAAAAAGTGCCTCTTACCCAATTAGCAGGGGTTATAAAGAGCCAGTATCCTCTAGTACAGTGGTTCTCAAACCAGTGAGTAATGACTCAGTTTTGGGTGGTTCACAAAACTGACAGGGCAGATTAGGCTGTGTGTGTGTGAAGGGTTAAACTGGGGGGAGAGGCTACTGGGGTGGAGCACTGCTGCTCAGTTACTGTTATAGACACACCCCTTGGCATGCAGTAGCCTCTAGGGCAGTGCTTCCCAACCATTTTCAACTGGTGACCCCTTGATCTACTGGGCCATTGACCGTGGCTCTCGATTAGGGCTACAATCCTATACACTGTATTGGGTGATGGGTTTTTCACAAGGATTCTGTGGCTCCCCTGACTGGTTTCTGTGGCTCCCCAGGGAGCCACAAGTCATGATTTGGGAACCACTGCTCTAGTAGATGAGTGTTTATCTTGGAGACCTGCATCCAGATCGTATCCTAGTCCCGAAGTTCACTGGGAGAAGTATCTTTTACCTTTTGGCTGACCCTACTTCACAAGTTTGTTGTGCGGTAAAAACTGTATAACTCCACCCCCCCTTGGTTTCTTGAAGGAAGGGCAAGATAAAAATGTAATGAATAAGTGAAATTATATATTGTAGCCACTTATGTGAATAACATCATATGTTATACTATTTTTTTCCCCTAAACTGAACTGGGGGAGCTCGTGATGCAAACACGCGCAATTCTATTTAGTTTTATTTTCTGTATTTGGCGTTAATATTCACATTTTATTTTCCCATCTTCATCCACACATTGTATTAGTCTTTACTCCCTTGCTTTTTGTGTGTTTGAAGAAAACAGCTTTGACTTAATAGCTTTTTGAGCTATTAAACTACCCACCCATGGGGTCTGGTGACGCTACTGGACTTGCAAAATAAATGAAAAGGAAAGCAAAGTTCTAGACTGTTGCACTAACTGGGAAAGATCAGTATGGGTGGGATGGTAAAAGCAGATCCATTTGAAAAATTAGGTCTGTGCACCTTCATCTTTTTTCAGTGTCAGTCTTTTTGCAACTCTTTTGAAATGTTGATTTACAGATCTTCAGTTGGAAGGCTATAACATTTGTGCTACGGAAATACTGAAGTGCTGCTTTTCGTTATGGGGTACAAGCCATGATGTGTATGCGCAACCTCCTGATTTTAGAAATGGGCTATGTCAGAATGCCAGATGCAAGGGAGGGCACCAGGATGCAGGTCTCTTGTTATCTGGTGTGCTCCTTGGGGCATTTGGTGGGCCGCTGTGAGATCCAGGAAGCTGGACTAGATGGGCCTATGGCCTGATCCAGTGGGGCTGTTCTTATGTTTTTATGTTCATTATTTCTCCTTGTATTTGCACAGCCCAGGGTACAGAAGGTCAAATATGGCTACACCAAGGGTTGCTGCCCTGCTCTCCAGTTGCAAATTTAGAGACAAGAGTACAGTTGGACCCTGGTATCTGCGGGGAATCCGTTCAAGGACCACCACCACCCCTCCCCCCCGGATACCAAAACCCATGGATAATGAAATCCACTGGCTGGCCCTCCCTGTACCTCCTGGACATGACTGGAAGAGTCTTCTGGTTGCGTCCGGAAGGCCCTGCCAGAGGCCTCTGACAAGCATTTTCAGTCTTTGACCAAAACCGAAGTACCTTTCAGAGGCCTGCCAGAGGCCTTCTGAGGCATGGGAATGCCTTTCGCAGCCTCCCCTGGCCTCAGAATGCCTCCTTCCTGGATGCAACTGCAAGACTCTTCCAGTTGCATCCAGGAAGGAGGCATTCTGAGGCCAGGGGAGGCTGCGCAAGGCATTCCCATGCCTCAGAAGGCCTCTGGCAGGCCTCTGAAAGGCCTGGAAAGTCACGTCTGGAAAGGTTCTCCTGACCCTTGTTGGGTCACATGTGCGGGTCCTGAACCTGCAGATAAGGAGGGGCAGCCTGTATTTGTATTCCACCTTTCATGCCAGGGCCTTCTGAAGTGGTTTGCTTATAATTAAAAGCAAACACTCAATCACCAGGTTTTCTCCTCTACTGGGCTGCAGGTGTCACAGTCCCTGCCCGATGCCTCTTTTTCCTCACGCTGCAGCTCTAAGCAGCAGTAAGAGCAGTGAGGAGAAAGTCGTCTGTGGCAGCAGAACTTTTTGGCAGCCACTTATGGGCTGGATGTTGAAATGCTGGCCCATTGCTCCTTGTCTGCCCTGCGTGCCAGCTAGCCAGAGTGGCTCTCCAGGAAAACTAGTTCCTGCAAAGTACAATGTGGTGCACTTTGAGATTCTTAAAGAATCACAGCCCTTATTTCTTGTACTTTTGTTCACACTGGACAGAGAAATGGCTAAAGAAACCAATATGCAGCTTTTTAAAAGAATGAGCAAAATGGAATAATCTTCATTTGGCCCAGAGTTTGCGGAGTCTTTACAGCGATGTCCCTGTCATGCTGCTTCCAGAATGGTAGATTCATTAAACTTTGGCACTTCTAAGAAACCTGTTTGCTCTGTCTGCATTTTTACCTTCAGGCAATGTATTTCTCCAGGTTGCTGTCTAGGGAGAAGATGATGGAAAAGGAAGACAAGAAGAGAATGCAGATGTATTCCCTGCACATACTTTTTGCCATGGAATCCTTTGCATGTTTATTCAGAAGTAATCTTGCTATGCTCAATGAGACAGAGGGTTGCAGCCATGCCACACAGTCCTAGAGGCTCTCCTCTGCTGTTACAGGACCCACCAAAAATCAGGCCCTGACCCACAGTCTGGGAACCACTGCTATACATTTTCACTTGGAATTGAGTCACACTCTGTGTTAGGATTGCACCTTTAGTAAATACTGTTCTAACCTGCTTGTAACTAGGATAAACAGTTTTCAGTGATATTAAGAGATAAGTAAGATCTCTGGCATGAGATCAGAATTGGGTTCCACGTTCCCTCTTTCAGATAATGGGTCTTTTCATTCAGCATATGATTAATTTGGGTATAGTCAGCAAATCAAATCTCTAGTCATTCATGCATATTTTAAATTTGTATTGCTACTTTTCCCCCTGCTCTCCAGGGCAGATCACAGTACTGTAGCTTCAAAGACATCTGAATATGAACTTATGTTTACAAATGCCTGTATTGTACAGATAAAAGAAGCACTGGCGTCATGAGCTATTGTATTTTAGCCTTTGGTTCTGAAGGTGCATTTTGTTCAACCAATCTTTAACTTTTTAACAATGGCGTTGCTAGGTGGGTATGGGGGGTGCGGGCCACACCGGGTGACACGCCCGGGGGTGTGACGCGCTAAAATTGTGGCTGTAGGAGCTACCCCATCATGCCATAAACCGTTGAATGCGGACTTCCCAGTGGAATGCAATACAAAAAACAGACTTTAAATAGCTCCTTTCCTTCAAAAGTTATGACCAAAAAACCGGAAAGAAAAAATGAATTGATCCCTATGGAAAGTGAAAGTGAGCCATATCCCATGTTTACTCACGGGTAGGCGTACTTGCCATAGTCCTTCATAGGCTGAGAGGAATCCAACGACACCAGAATGGTCCCGATCCAATGAATGCAGCCCAAAAAAAACGCCCGAGAAGGTCCCTCCCTCCCTCCTAGCTATGAGTCTATTGAGCCCGAAACGAAGCCATATGGCCGTGTTTACTCACGAGTAGGCAGACGTGCCTTGTCTGGTGGTCAGGTCAGGCAAAGAGAATGTAAGGACACCAGAATGGTCCCAAAGGAGTTGGAATGCAACAAATGCTCCAGAAGGCAGCCCCCCCCCACACACACACTAAAAAGGACACAAAAAGAGGCTTGAACTGGTAAGGGGAAAGTCTTCTATTTTGCACTTGCAAAGCCAGGTGGGTCTTTATCTTGATATGCTTGAAATAGAAGAACTTTAAACTGGGCACTGGGGAGGGCTGAAGATCTCACTGATTCTTTTGGGGGAGTGGTTATTGCAGGCAGACTACAGAGTAAGCTCTATTGACCACTCCATGGGACTTACTTCTGAGTAGACATGCATAGGCTTGAGCTCACAGGCTGCAATTCTACCCACACTTTCCTGAGAGTAAGCCCCATTGATCACTATGGGACTTACTTCAGAGTAGATTCACTTGGTGGAACAGGACTGCCCCCCCTATTTAATTATTTCTTTTATTTTAATTTAATTATTTATAATTATTTATTTTAATTTGCTTTAAGATGTCACTTCTGGCCATGACATCACTTCCATTGGGTCCTGGACAGACTGTCATTCTAAAAAGTGGGTCCCGGTGCTAAAAGTTTGAGAACTGCTGCAATAAGGTGTTAGTAAGTTGACACGGGGTGCGTGTGTGTGAGACTCTACAAGTTTTCGAAATCACTAAAATCAGAATTTGGAGGAATAATACCATCATGTTATATAATAATCAATGCGTAATTTCATGCAAATGCAGTGAAACAAACCACATTGAAATATTTGTGTTCTAACAAAAGGTACAGCAAAAAACCAGTGGGGCAGGGCGATGGTACATCACCACGCCCACCACCTGGGGCGTTGCCCCGTCCACTGCATGGGGTGACGCGCAGGCCTCCCACACCGGGTGACGCGAATCCTAGTGATGCCACTGCTTATGATTCTTTGAATGTTCAGCCAATCATCACCCTCCAGTCTGCACCTTCAGAATGTCACTCAAAGCTCATAGCATAAATTTACTCCAGAACTCTCCAGCATAGGTCGAAGTTGTCCATTGACTTTCAGATTCAGAACGAAAGGATTTCCTATTGCCCAGAAACAGTCAGCTGTCCACACTTGCAAATGATGTCCCTCTGTGACATCTGAATAGCTGTGCTAAAGTGATCGGAGAGATTGTGAGAGTGGTAGAATAGTATTACAGACCCATGTTGACCTTGGAGCTTATAATCAAATTACACTGAGAGCCAGAGGAAGGCAGTGGGGAACACAAGGACCACTAGGAAGGAGGATGGACAGTATTTTCAAGTCCATCATAGTGATGAGTATTTTGCTAGTTATGTTTGGAAAGGCTGGACAATTGGCATTTGGAGCTCTTGTTAAATTGTCTGTTATAAATTGGGAGAATCCAACTATGCTTCTGAATCTCACAGTCCTCCATTTCTCCTCATTCATTGAAGCATAGAGTACTTAAGAATATTAGGCATTTTATTCTTATTAGAGAGTTTAGGAGTGGAGCATTTCTGGCTCTGGCTGTTGTGCCTTGCTCTCCTGTAGTCAGAACTGAGAGAAATTGGATGTTTTAATCTAGGGCATATTGATTTCTCAAAATTGTTAGCCAAGGATTTGGAACTCTCATGTCATGTGAACATACAGCTCCATTGAGGGAAATGGTCTTTTCCAGCACCAGACTGGCTGAGAAAATGCTTGAGGAACATTAGGTGCTTCTTGGTGCCAAGTTATGCATTTTCAAAACAATTCCAGTTATAAATGACTAGTGAAAGCTGGACTCCGCAATTGGCTTTTTCCTCATCTATTTCTCTTGCATCCCGTCCTTAACCAGTCACAGGAAACCTCTCAAATTTTTGCAGCTTAGGCATACTTTATCTGAGTATATCCCTGTATATTATTGAATAAA
The DNA here is from genome assembly GCF_035046505.1 of Tiliqua scincoides. NCBI lineage: Eukaryota > Metazoa > Chordata > Lepidosauria > Squamata > Scincidae > Tiliqua > Tiliqua scincoides. The sequence goes on from NC_089826.1 coordinate 70,776,803, forward strand.
TATTTATTAGTGAATATTTTGTGTAGCTATGTTGGGTTGTTGCTGAGTCAGTTCCTGAACTTCATTATGTAGTACTTTGCCTTTTACAAACTTGGCTAAATAAGAACTGTACGAGCCCTGCTGGATCAGACAAAAAGTGTATGTAGTCCTGCACAGCAACGGATAAATAAATACAAATATAATTAAATGTTTTCGTCTATTGCATTTTTCTAAGTTTACATGGTTTGCCATGCTCTTACTTCACTCCAGCTTCCATGCTTCATCTTTACTCTTTTTCCATACCTTTAGCTCCTGTTGCTTGTCACTGCCTATATTGTAGGTGCCACTTCTACCCAGCCTGTCCATCCCCTCTGAAATAGTTGTGAACTCGTTTCCAACCTGTTCCTGAATTGTGATCCATCAAGTCTTTAGTTCAAACCTCAACTTTGCCATCAACTCCATAGATGGCCTTAGAACATCACTCTAAGTTTTGGGTCCCCATCTACATACATACACAGGTTGCACCACTTAAGAACAGGGATATGTTCTCCAATCCCTGTTGTTATGCAGTTAGGTCATTAAATGAACATTCAGTCCAATCTATTGCCTTTGTTGTGTAAGACTGGAGGATATCTCTACTGGAGATAGATTGCCTGTTCTTTGCATTAAGAGCCTCTCTGTTGTGTAAATGGACACTCTGCTGCAGGCTATGGGAGATGCGATTGCCTCATTAAGAGCATCTTTATTGTCTACTTTTTGACCACTGTCATATACGTGGTCTGTTATTAAGTGAACTGTTGTTAAACGGCAGATGCATATAATCCTAAAAACAATTAATAATAATAATAATAATAATAATAATAATAATTAATAACAGGTATTTATATACCGCCTTTCTTGGTCTTTATTCAAGACTTTATTCAAGGCGGTTTACATAGGCAGGCTTTATCTAAATCCCTTATTAAATAGGGATTTTTACAATTTCAAAGAAGGTTCTTTCTTTCAAGAACTACATTCAAGGTGTTTCATTCCGATCTGGCTTCACATTCTGGCCTCCATCCTCCCACGCTCAGAGCAGATGGAATTGCTTGGCTTCAGCTTGTCAGCTGCTCCAAGGTCGCACGGTGCCGGTGGCCTCGGACTGGCGACCTTGTGGATGTTATCTTCAGGCAGACAGAGGCTCTACCCTCTAGACCAGACCTCCTGCCCTTAAAACAAGCAATGAAAACAAGCACCCAGTGTTGCAAGGTGCAAAAACCAAGATGTTACAAGAGATCCTAGATGTTGCACGGTAATCCCAGGTTCCAAAGCAAGCTCAGTAGACAGTGGTGATCAAATCCAGGCCTTCATTGTAAATCCATCAGCAAAAGGTTGTGCAGCTATTAAAATATATATCATTAAAAGTGCCAGACCTCCAGTATTAGTTTAAAGCCTTCCTAAATAAGAAGGTCTTGAAACCCCACCGAAATTCTTCAGGGAGGGAGCCATTCTTAATTCCAGGTGAAGGGAATTCCATAAGCAAAGAACGACCATCGAGAAAGCCCTATTTCTACCCACCACTCCCTCATCTCTACTAGTTGTAGCACAGTCAGAAGGGCTCCCTCAGATGACCTGAGAGGACCAGTAGGATTATATGGCTTATATATTATTACATAGAATAAATAATCTATGCTGACATGTTCAGACACTTTAAAAGTAAATTAGGGGGTTGCTTTAGGAATAGCTACAATCTGCTATAAATTCTTTTCCCAACGAGGAACCTCTGACAGATACCCACTGCTATAATCATTTGGAGCATAACTGAGCTATGCATTTTGTGTTGATCAATGTGTAAGGATTCTTCTCTAACTGTAGAAAGCTCCCATAGCTCTATTATAGTCTTCCCCCCAAAAGGTGTCAGCCTGATGAGTACTGATTGATTGATATATTTCGTCATGTTGCTCTCCTTGTAAGCAGTGACTAGTCAACTTGGGTTGCTAGTCACTAAGGTGAGAGCACTGCACATTGGGTTTGCACCACTGACTGAATGGGCTTGGGCTGACCTAGGTGCTTTGCACGTCAAGGGGAAGAAGCAAAACCATGCCTGGGTGTTGCATCCAACCATCCTGTTGGGAAGCATGGACCACTGCCATTCACCTCCAAGGTGGCTATGTGACAAGTCTGGAGCTTCTGGAAGTCTAGAAGTGCTCTTTTGTTTTACCTTGATTCTACTTCTTGTGTATCCTTTCTTCCTCTGCATAAATAATCAAAGACATAAGTTAAGGAACTGTTAAACCAGATAAAATGTCATCAGCACAATGAAATTTATCTTTTTCAGGAGTTTCTGTAATGTTGGCTCAGTTTACTTGCCTTGTGCTGAAAAACTTAGATGTCTAATCCCCTGGCTTTCCTTATTTATCTTTTATTTCTTGGCTTTCAGAGACTTCAATCTGTTCCCCTCTGGGTCTCTTAGGCGTGATTCTTTCCAGTAGCCGTTGCTGGAACAATACAGCACTGCCTTGTACAGAGGATAGATTGTTGTACTGTATCAACAATATAGCCCATTGATGTCAGTGAGCCTGTTCAGGCAGCATGATATTGCTCAGCATTAAAAGGTGTACATAAGAACATAAGAACAGCCCCACTGGATCAGGCCATAGGCCCATCTAGTCCAGCTTCCTGTATCTCACAGTGACCCACCAAATGCCCCAAGGAGCACACCAGATAACAAGAGACCTCATCCTGGTGCCCTCCCTTGCATCTGGCATTCTGACATAACCCATTTCTAAAATCAGGAGGTTGCGCATACACATCATGGCTTGTACCCCATAATGGATTTTTCCTCCAGAAACTTGTCCAATCCCCTTTTAAAGGCGTCTAGGCTAGACGCCATCACCACATCCTGTGGCAAGGAGTTCCACAGACCGACCACACGCTGAGTAAAGAAATATTTTCTTTTGTCTGTCCTAACCCGCCCAACACTCAATTTTAGTGGATGTCCCCTGGTTCTGGTATTATATGAGAGTGTAAAGAGCATCTCCCTATCCACTCTGTCCATCCCCTGCATAATTTTGTATGTCTCAATCATGTCCCCCCTCAGGCGTCTCTTTTCTAGGCTGAAGAGGCCCAAACGCCGTAGCCTTTCCTCATAAGGAAGGTGCCCCAGCCCCGTAATCAACTTAGTCGCTCTCTTTTGCACCTTTTCCATTTCCACTATGTCTTTTTTGAGATGTGGCGACCAGAACTGGACACAATACTCCAGGTGTGGCCTTACCATAGATTTGTACAACGGCATTATAATACTAGCCGTTTTGTTCTCAATACCCTTCCTAATGATCCCAAGCATAGAATTGGCCTTCTTCACTGCCGCCGCACATTGGGTCGATACTTTCATCGACCTGTCCACCACCACCTCAAGATCTCTCTCCTGATCTGTCACAGGCAGCTCAGAACCCATCAGCCTATATCTAAAGTTTTGATTTTTTGCCCCAATGTGCATGACTTTACACTTACTGACATTGAAGCGCATCTGCCATTTTGCTGCCCATTCTGCCAGTTTGGAGAGATCCTTCTGGAGCTCCTCACAATCACTTCTGGTCTTCACCCCTCGGAAAAGTTTGGTGTCGTCTGCAAACTTAGCCACTTCACTGCTTAACCCTGTCTCCAGGTCATTTCTGAAGAGGTTGAAAAGCATCGGTCCCAGGACAGATCCTTGGGGCACACATCTTATCACCTCTCTCCATTGTGAAAATTGCCCATTGACACCCACTCTCTGCTTCCTGGCCTCCAACCAGTTCTCAATCCACGAGAGGACCTGCCCTCTAATTCCCTGACTGTGGAGCTTTTCAGTAGCCTTTGGTGAGGGACCATGTCAAACGCCTTCTGAAAGTCCAGATATATAATGTCCACGGGTTCTCCCGCATCCACATGCCTGTTGACCTTTTCAAAGAATTCTATAAGGTTCGTGAGGCAAGACTTACCCTTACAGAAGCCATGCTGACTCTCCCTCAGCAAGGCCTGTTCGTCTATATGTTTTGAGATCCTATCTTTGATGAGGCATTCCACCATCTTACCCGGTATGGATGTTAGGCTGACCGGCCTATAGTTTCCCGGGTTCCCCCTCTTTCCCTTTTTAAAAATAGGCATGACATTTGCTATCCTCCAATCTTCTGGCACCATGGCCAGTTTGAGGGACAAGTTGCATACCTTAGTCAAGAGGTCTGCAACTTCATTCTTCAATTCCTTAATAACTCTTGGGTGGATGCCATCAGGGCCCGGTGACTTATTGATCTTTAATTTATCAACGAGGTCTGAAACATCTTCTCTTTTAACCTCTATCTGACTTAACTCCTTGGTCAGGTGGGGCCGTTCGAGCAGCGGTATCTGCCCGAGGTCTTCTGCCGTGAAGACAGATGCAAAGAACTCATTTAATTTCTCTGCCATCTCTAAGTCTACTTTTATCTCCCCTTTCCCTCCCTCACCATCCAGAGGGCCAACCGCTTCTCTGGCGGGTTTCCTGCTTCTAACATATTTGAAGAAGCTTTTATTATTCCCCTTAATGTTGCTGGCCATGCGTTCCTCATAGTCTCCCGTGGCCTCCAGTATCACCTTCTTACATTTCTTTTGCCACAGTTTATGTAGCAAAAGAAAAAGTGTAGAAAAGAAAAGTGTAGAATCAAAACTTCCATAAGCTTCCTTTCTCTAGAAACTTAAAGGGGGTGGTATAGTAGTGGTGACCAAATTCTGTGTTCTTTGGGGCTGTTGTATTCCACAGATGATGGTCTGGGTCTTTAAGATATATTTAGCTGTACATTTTGCTGTGTAATAAAACTGTAATAAAGTATTAGTTTAGATATTGGCAGGGAGAGAGAGAGCCAGGGTAGTGTAGTAGTTCTGGTGTTGCACTCAGTGGTGTCACTAGGGGGGTGCAGGGAGTTTGGGCCACACTGGGTAATGCACATGGGGGGGGGAACACCATTACTGACCAAAATTTTTTAAATCTTGGTATTTTGACTATCCAGAATGCAATGAAAACCGCATTGAAATATCTCTGTTCTATCAAAAGTTGTAGCCAAAAAACTAGCATGGCAGGGCAATGATGCATCACCACATTCCTGTCGAGCATGTTGCGCCACCCACTGCATGGAAGGAGGTCCAGCAAAGGGGTAATTTGCTTGCGTCCTGCACCTGGTAATACAGACTGTAGTGATGCCACTGGTTGAACTTAGACCTGCAAGATCCAGGTTCAAATCCCTACTCAGTCATGAAACTTCCTGGGTGACCTTGGGTCAGTCACACTCTACCTCAGCCTAAGCCAGTGTTATTCAAACTGTGAGGCGTGGCTATTTAGGGAGGTGCCAGGAACTGAAAGGGGAGGCGCGAGATGTCCTCTCGAAGCAATACAGTCACACCCCTGGGCAGAATACGAGCCCGTCTTCTGCCCGTCCTCTGCACATTTTTTTAAAGCAGAAGAAACGGGAGTTGCTCAGCTGCGAGAGTGGCTGCTGCCGCCCCGCCGTCTTCTCCCTCCACTCCTGCCGCCTTCTGTGTTTCCAAAGCTCTTCGACTCCAACCCCAACTCGGTAAGTACTGAGCATGCTCAGCTTGCAGTACTGAGTACTTGTACTCAGTGTACTTGCAGTGGAGGTTTGAGATCAGAGTTTTCCTTCTCTCAGATGAGCATGCTCAGCTTGCAGTCCTTAACCCTCGCTGATCCTTGTCTGGTTGGATCCTAGTTCCCAGCCTGGGATCGCTTCTCATCAAAGTGAAATCTCTCTTTTCAACCCCTCCCTCTTCCACTCCCCCCTTTCGATCTCCAAACCTTCCTGCTTTCCTCCCCCTCCCCAAATAAAACGCTTCCTATTTTACTAGTCACCAGGACTCTTAAAATTGCTTCCATGCAGTTGGCAAAAGGGGAGGGGAGGGGAGAGGCAAGCACACCCTTTAGTTGGCCAGGAGCAGAAAAAGGGTACTGTTTTTAAAGTGATTTCTTAATCTTGTTGTTTGACTGAAGAGGAAAGGCTGTATTTTTAAAGTGATGTATCTTGCTATTTGAAGGGAATATTTATCAGCCATTGATGAAGTGATTGCCAGCCTAATCCTATCCACACTTTCCTGGGAGTAAGCCCCATTGACTCTAATGGGACTTACTTCTGAGTAGACATGCATAGGTTTGAGCTGTGCATTTCCTAGTATAGGAGACAAATCAGCTTCCCAGCCTTATCAGCTCTGATATATTTTCATGGTCTATTTTTGTTTTCCCCACCAGCTGCTGGAAAAATTAATAAAGAGTTCAATCCTATCTAAGGAGAATGGGAGAAATGACTAGTTGGATTGAGGTCCACGGGGGTGTGTGTGTGTGTGTAATGTTGGTCAGACTGGTTGTTCACAAAGTTCATTTGATAAAAATTCTATTGGTATGCTTACAAAGATTTAAAAAATGAGTCCTCCTGGACCAGACAAAATCTACCTACTCCAGCATCCTGTCTTCAACAGTGGTCAGCAGCTGATCATTTATAAAGCATGTATATTGCTTTGTATTAATAATATATTTTTAAGATCTGCATTTAATTAATGATATGATTAATATAATTAATATTGATATAGTTAATATATATTTAATATTATATTATAATAACTCCCCTGGGGGCTGGGGATAAGAATAGGCCCTCAGCTGTACTTGTCGTAAGAGGCGAATAAACAGCCACCGGGTAGATGAGACTCGTTAGCCTGGGAAAGCAGCTCATCTGAGAGATGGAAAACTCTGATCCTCAAACCTCCACTGCCTTGTGGCTACATCCAGTTATGGAAAAGGCTTCAGGAGTCAACCTCGAGGCAAAATCTGGAGCCGGAGTCCCTGAGGCAGTTCACGGCTGAACAGTCACATTCTAGCAACTCCTGCAACGCTGCTGGAACCAACCATATTGGCTTCTGCCTTTCCATTGGCCCATTTCAGCGACATGGAGAGGGGGGATTTGCTGCATGGGAAACAGTCTGTCCTCCATATCTACTTTACCCAGGCTTCGTGCACTGGAGAGGACACTCTGTCCCAGAACCAGCATTCAGAGCGTGATACCATAGTCTTCCGAGATTGAAGGATGCCAACAAACATTATAATAAATATAATATTATAATATTATATCTAATATATTTAATATAGTTAGTATTTGGCCACTTCCTGTTTAGTGATGTCACTTCCAGCCCTCAGGAACATGATGGGGAGTCATGGCCAACAACCATGGGGGTCAAGAGAGCCACTGGCCAGAAAAGTTTGAGTACCACTGGCCTAAGCTAACTCACAGAGTTGTGGTGAGGACAAAAGGATAAAGGAACCATGTACATAAAAATGTGGAAAACAAATACATTATATAAAAAAATTTTAAAAAGAAGCCGGGGCAAAATGTTTTTGTTTGTTTGTTTATTAAAAATCCATGCCTTGACTCGGTAGACCTGTTGGTCTGGAGGTTTGGTAGTCCTTCTGGAGGTCTGATTTGACCCTTGATGTATTATTTGACTACCCCTTGCTTAAAGTAATATTCTCAAGAAAAAGCGCCCTTAGAGATCAGTGTATAAGATTGTAAATTTGAGTATGGATTGTCAGATACTTATGGCAACATATTTGCATGTATGATTGACTGCAGTGCAGTTTCGGTATAACATATCTAATCTATTGCTTTCATAGTTTTAATGTTCAGAATCCTTTCTGGATAAAAACCTCAGGTTTATACCTGACTCTTAGGCAGGTGACATGAAAGAAACATTTTCCTTGTTTCTAGAAATGCTCTCTACTATAGCCTCATTCAATACTCCTACTTTCCACTTCTGACTTGACAGGAACGCCCTTCCTTGGGACATTTTATCACTTCCAATTTGATTTCCGAACTAGCCAGGAAGAGGATGCCTACACGCATAGAGGAATAGCACTTAAAGCAGAGCATTCTTCTCAGACCTCTGGGTTCATTTCCCAGAGACATGCTTTAAAAAAAAAAAGCTTGCTTATTCTTCTAGATAAATTGCTCATTCAAAATGTCATCGAGAGAGAATGTGAAGGAAAGCAAATAAGCATAAAAATATCTCCTCAATAACATTGACTCTCACGATAGGAATAATAACTGGAAGTGGGAGTGATACAAACAAGATATTTGCATAATATGTCAGCCAGTTCCTTCCACAGCAGCTGTACAATAGTTGCATCTGCCCTTAGAAACCTTTATTGGCATATAAACCCTTAGTTTGCATTCCATATGGTATAGAGCACGGGTGCTCAATAAGTCGATCCCGATCTACCAGTCGATCGCCAGGCAAAATGAGTAGATCAAAGGCTTCTCTCCCGTCCACGCATCCCTGGGAGTGAGCTCCTGTCCACGCATCCCTGGGAGTGAGCCCCGTTGACTCTACTGGGGCTGACTCGTGAGTAGACCTGGAGAGGAGCTGCTGGCAGGCTTCTCTCCTGTCCACACATCCCTTCCATCTGTTGGTTCTGTGTGCAAGGGGTTTTGCACTGGTCTTGCTGTGATGTCTATATAGAGATCTTCCCTGCCCCACACCTTTCCCTTGTTTTTGCACTGGTCTGTATAGAGATCTGCTCCCCCCCCCCACTTATATTGGAATCGAGGAAGATCTGGTGAGGAAGCAGATGTGGTGTCAGCAGTGGCCCCTTTAAGGGTAAGGCCTGGGCATCCAGCAGAGTGTGCTGCACAGCTGCAGCCACTTGAAGGCAATAGGGCCCTCAGGGATATAAGAGCACCTGAGGCAGGAAGGGCTCCACTTATTTATGTGAGTCAGCCTTTTCCTACAAGAAGATCTTTAAGTCCAAGTACCATTCCACCATGACTGATGAACATTTGGAAGTGTGCTTGAAGCTGGCTGTCAGCAGCTACTGTCTGGGCTATGCATCCTTGGCTGATTCACTTCAGTGCAAGTCATCAAAGTAAATTCAAGTAATTACAAAAAATGTTTATAGTTAATTATGTTGTGTTGTGCAATATTGGCTCATGTGGTTATGCAAGGTACACCAACATACATTGTACACATAAATGTTATATGTTATGATGGCGCGAACATTGTAAAAAAAACTCTGGTAGATCTCCGGGCCTTGCTGGGTTTCAAAGTAGCTCTGGAGCCAAAAAAGTGTGAGCACCCCTGGTATAGAGCCATGATCAGCAGTTTCACATGACATTTACACACACACACACACACACAACACTTATATAATAACTTACACACAAGAAAACCTTATATATATAATTTTAATGTTCCTGAACTGTTCCACTTCAGGCTGTAGGTGGAGAATTTAAATATGGGAAAACTTCCCAACATAGAAAGCTCCCTCCACTGCTATGTCTAGAATCTCAGGTACATAAAAGGATAGGTGAGAATCTTCTCTCTACTATTTGTTTATTAAAATATTTATATATCACCTTTCTACCTTTATAGGTACTCAGAGTGGTGAACAATGCACAATATATGTAAAAAATAAAAATTTAAGAAGCCAGCATAATAAAATAAAAGCACAAGTCAGCAGCCACAGTATATAGGAACCAAGTAAATAGCATGGTCATTCCCTGGTGAAAAAAGTTGCTCTTGGAATCCACTGGAAGACAGTAATAGTTTGCAAACTGGGCAAACTTTGCAGGGAAAGGAACTGCACAGCCTGGGAGCAGCCACAAAAGAGGCACTGTGCCAGGGCCCCCTTGACTCCACTGGCAGCACAAACTGGAACAGGGCCTCCCCGGATGATCTCAGAGCAGTGGTGTAGTTAAGAGGGGCAGAGGGTACATTGCCTCAGGTATCACACCATTGCCCCAGGTACCGCAGGCATCCTCCAGAGGCAGATCCTGAGGCAGGCAGGTGTCCAGGAAGCCTTTTGAGACCTGGAGAAGCCTCAGAAGGCCTACTGGAGTTCTTAGAAAGGTGCTTCCAGTTTTTGGCAAAAACCAAAGGTGCCTTTCTAAGTACCTCCAGGAGGTATTCTGAGGCCTTCTGAGTTGCAGGGAGGCCACATGTGCCCCCTTGACCTACACCACATCCAAAATTTCCACCACATTCACCTATGCCAAAACCAAAATTTTGGTGCCCCCTTGACCTACACCACATCAGAGGGCTGTCACTTCCATAACCCCTGCTAACCCCCTGTTAACCCCTGCTAACTGGGCAAAAGGCACTCTTTCAAGTGGGTGCTCCTCTTTTTAGCAGGGGGAGAGTAACTGGCCCACCTCACCCCAGCAGTGTCTTTTCTAGTGGCTGCCTGCTGGTGTTCTTTTGCACCTTTTTAGATTGTGATCCCTTTTGAGACAGGGAGCCATTTAGTTATTTGATTTTTTTCTCTGTAAACCGCTTTGTGAACTTTAGTTGAAAAGCAGTATATAAATACTGTTAATAATAATAATAATAATAATAATAATAATAATAATAATAATAATAATAATAATAATAATATGAAAGCCAGCAGTCTCTCGTTTGCATAGAACCCAGACCAATTAGTGTTTGAAAGGTGAAAGCCAGCACCTAGAATTGAGTGCCAAAGCAAATTGGCAGCCAAAGCACTTCATTCATAATTGGTGTCATATGCTCTGCAAAGCATGTTCTTGATAGCCAGGCAAGAGCATTCTGGTGCAGCTTCTGAACGGTCTTTAAGAGCAGCCCCATATACAGTGCAGTACATGCAAGTTTCACATGTGCTTTCTGTGTAAGGGAGCAGTCAGAACTTTCAGCCTTCTAGCTGCTGTGGTACAGATGAACATGTTGCTTGGCTCCCAAGATGAGTACTCTGAAATTTGCTGCATCCATCTTTTCTTGCTTCTTATAGTGCTGAATATCTTTTTATTAATATATATATTTTTGAAGTTCGTTTTAAATGTGTGTTATTGTCCAAAATTTTAAAAGCAGCATATAAATAAAACTCTTTTCAGGTCAAGTAATTTTAGAAATGTGTTGATCAGCTCTCCTCTCTTGCTTGAGTGCGTTAACACTGTTATTTTGCTCATCTTAAGGTTGATTTTATAGGATTTTAACTACTACTTTTTGCCATTTTCCCCTTGATGCTTTCTCTTCCTCTCTGTCTGCATTTATGCCTGAAGCTGTCAATTCTGTCATGCTCTTTGGTTCTGTCTGTTTCTCTTGCTCCTTACACTGATTAGGGGAAGCAGGGAGAGTTGAGTGGCACCGCTACATAATAGGACTGTTTTCTTTGCCTCTTCCTGCCCTTTGACATAACGTCGCAGTCAAGCATTCTTTTCAAGCATGTGATACTCAGCTTGGCATCTGGGCTCTTGTAAAAAGAATTGTTTGCCACTGACAGCCAGGAGGCCCACTGTCATGTGAGACAATGGCTTTTCTGCATTGGGAAGCTTATATTTTTCAGATCAAACACTACTATCCTAAATCTATACTTAAAATGCGGGTGGTGTAATTTTCAGATATGATGAGCATTATCCAGAAACTTATCCATAGGAACCTCAGCAAGTGTTGGTGCTTGAAGTAAGACTTTAATAATCTCATAATGGGGATTTAGCTATAGAATCTCAGACTGGATATACTGTGCAGTTGCATGTCTTGTGGGGATGATAGTATGGAGAAATTGTGGCGTTGCTGCTTTGGTGTGTATTTTGTTAGCACAGCTGGCTGCTCGTTTGTTTCCAATTCAAGGTGCTGGTTTTAACATTCAAGACCTTTACAGCCTGGGATCAGGGTATTTGAGGGACCACCTTCTACCATAGATTCTGGCTCACTCCCTGAGATCACCTGAGGGTGCTTTCCTGTGTGTGCCACCCTTAACTGAGGTGGGGTGGAAATGGAAGGGAATTTTTTGTGGTGGTACCCCAGTTATGGAATTCCATTCCTTTTGATTTGATATCTGTGTTCTCACTGCAGTCTGCCTGACAGGACTTGAAAACCTTTCTCTTTTTGGTGACTTCTGAGGTTGTTTGGTGGATTGGGTTGGGTTATGCTAGTTTTTTTTGGGGGGGGGGATGCGAATTCTTGATCTGTGCACTTTTAGATTTATGCTATCTGGAAGCAAGGTTGATTAAGCCAGGTTGCTTTATATTGCTGCTTTGATTGTTGTTGTATCTGTTTCCCCCACTATTTTATGTTGTCTTTTGATCTCTTAATCAGTTTTTATTGCATTATTGTATTTTGCTGTTTTACTGTATGTCTTGTATCTATAAGCCACCTTGGGCACCCCTGTGTTTGAGAAGAGGCATAGTAAAAATTGATTACATCAACATGGCTGTAAGATTGACCCTTTGCAAACATATTATGTATATCATACAAAGCCAGAAAACAGTTTGTCCTGCATGATATTTGAATAGACCTGTAATCACTGTGTAGGCTATGGAAATTCATATTTCCAGTTTCTTCTTTTGCTACCCTAAAACCCACTTATGCATTTACTGAATTTAGTCTAAATAGGTCTTTTGCTGTTTGTCCATTTCTGCCTACATGGGGCCAAAGTTGTCTCCTTGTAGCAATATAGATCAAAATACTTCAGACCATTTAGAGCAAACCAACCAAAATTTGGTGAATTTGATATAATGATGGAGTAACACATTCTATGCAGTAAAGTCCTTATTGAACCTACTTATCATCTTCCCTCAGAACATATGAAAAACCCTGATGGATCAAGCCAAGGGCCCATCAAGTCCAGCTTCCTATATCTCATATTGGCTCACTAGATGCCTCAGGGAGCACTCAAGACAACATGATACCTGTATCCTGTTTCCACTCCTTTGCATCTGGCATTCAGAGATAGGCTACCTCTAAAGATGTATAGTCATCATATAGTCATATGCATATAGGAGATGCATATAGTCATCATAGTTTGTAATCTGTGATGGACTTTTCCTCCATGAATCTGTCCATCCTCTTTAAAGACATTGAGGCCAAATGTCATCACAACATCTTGTGGCAAGGAGTTCCCTGGATTAATTCCATAGCAGAGCATTTTCTGCTGCTGTGCCATTTTTTTGACTTCTTGTTTGTGTACTTTTTGAAAATTCTTGGTATGCCCTCTCCAGCCTTGGAGTGCACATTCCCTAATTTGAAGAAGTGACTTTGTTTCTTCTGCTGGCTGCAAGACACTACTTTTACTCCCTTGAGTCCCTTGCAGGGTGACATAGGGCCAATCCTATCCGACTTTGCAGTACCAATGCACTCATGCCATTTGCATTGGGGCTGCATCGGCCCTGGAAAGGTGGATAGGATTGGGCCCATAATGCCATTGGCATTGTACTGGGGCTGGTGGTAAGGTAGTGCTAAAGATAAAATTTGAATTTTTCCATTGTCTGGAAATGCTTTTAATCTTGAGGACTTTCCATTTTTAAATTTAAATCCCTACAGTTAAATGATGCTCAGTGCCGATAACTCTGGAGAAAGAATTTGTAATCAAGCCTTTGAAAAATCCATTCATGGGGGTGTTCTCAGTAAATGGTACATGAATAGGTTTTCAGAAAAAGCACTAAAAAGCAATGCAGGTCTCCCCATTCTGCCTTGAATACCCATTCAAATTCTGGACTAGGTTTGTATTCTGTGCCAAAAAGTGTGAAGGGGGGGGGGGGAATTGTCCAGAAGCATAGAATTCTGTATAGCTGGGAGATGTAACAAATAAGGGTGATACTTTGAAGTCTGAAGGAGAAATTTTAATTCAGCCTTGTAAATAACCACTCATCTGGCTGTCTATTGTAAGAGTATTCCCCAGGCAGCCAGACAGGGGAGCATTTGTAAATCAGAACTGTGGTAGTTGTTTCCATTTGTTTGTTTTTTTCCTTATAGATCACTGGTGGGCAAACAAGTACATGTGTGGCCAGACAGGCTTGTGACTTTGCAGACCTCTTTGGAATACAGTTAGCCCTCGGTATCCGTGGGGGATCCATTCCTGGACCCCCTTCCCCACAGATACCAAACCCATGGATGTTGAGATTTGTATGGGGGGGGAGGGTGCGCAGAGGAGCTCAAGATGCAATTGGAAATGCCTTCCAGTCATGACCTTCTCACTCCTCAGAAGGCCTCCCAGAAGTACCACTTTTGTTATTAATACTGTTAGTAATGATTTTGGTCTTCTTGTCAATTGCCCATACAGAAGTTTCCCAACCCCACCATGTTATAACTAGTGCTGTTACCCAATTAAAGAAATCTTAGCAGATTGAGAAATTATGTTTGCGTATGAGTAAAATCAATAGTTCTGAAGCAAAAGACATGCTTTTTGTGACTCACACATCACCTAAAAATACAGTTCCTTCTTAGAAGCATTCCATCCCATGTGAGAGTAAAGGGGGATTGTCACCTCTGAGATTATGTTTGCCATCTGCAGGTTTATTTTTTAGTCTGCTACCTGACTGAGGCTGCAATCCTCAGTCTTTCCTGGGAGTAAACCCCACTAAACACAGTGGGACTTACTTTTGAGTAGACATGCATAGGATTGGTCTCTAACTGGGACACATTTTAGTCTATTAAAATGTTTTTAATCAATTCATGTAAATTGTAGGTTAACTATGATTAAAACAAAGATGAATTTGTAGGCTGGGATTATGCTTCTGCTAGACATCAGGCAGAACAGCAGATGAGTCAGAATCATCTGGGTTCCTGATGCGGGAATGTTATTTGTTGTCTTCTGTACTAATCTGGATATGTTTAGCAGTCACATTGGGGAATAGGAGCAGTGGAAGAAAATCTAGGAAATACTTTACCACCCATTACACATGAGAACTAAATGAGAAAGTAGGCAGGTTTTTCTTTTAGTCCAGTTATACAGAAGAGTTTGTGTTAACTATAATTGTTAAATATTTGTGAACATATGGATGTCATCCAAGTATTCAGTCCTCCTAGCTCAGCATTGTCTACACAGATTGGCAGTAGCCTTCCAAGGTTTTAGGGATGGAGCTTTCTCAGACCCCCCCCTCCCCCGGTATGTCCAGGATTGAACCTGCATGCAAAGCATATGCTCTGCCACTGTGTTACAGCCCCTTCCTTGTGACTAAAGCAGTCTACTAGGGATTGACAAACCAAGCCTCTTGGTATCTTTTTTTTTAAGTGACATTCCAGTGCTGACACCTAAAGTTGCAAACAGGATGTGCTACAAAGCCCCCCAAAATGTTTCATGATTTGGGGGCTGCACTACTCATTCAACAGATGTATGTATACGTGTGTGTGTGTGTGTGTGTGTGTGTGTGTGTGTGTGTGTGTAGATAAACAATCCTTGGGAAATGCAGGTGTCCCTTAATATCCACAGATTCAGGATCAGTGGTTTCAATTATCTGCAGGTACCAGGGAGGCCTTTTAAAAGATAGAGAATATGCATTCTGAGGTGACATGGGGGAGGAGGAGGAACCTCCAGCAACCAGGAAAAGGCTGCAGTCAGTACGTCCCCAGTATCAGCGGATCCCTGATATCCGCTGCACCTATAATTTATAGGTCTGCGCCTATAATTTACCCATTGTGCTGAAGTGTCTGTTTTGGGATAAATCAGCTGTTAGATTGCTATTATTCTTCATCTTAATTAAACAATTCTGCAGTCCCATACATATACCCATGAACAGTCTCTAACTGCACAAAAATGGGTCATTTGCAGAATAGGGCTGTGTGTTACGGCAGTAAGCAAAGCATTTAGTCTTTTATTTGCTTTGGTTGTTAATGGCATAAGAAGTTAACTTATCATGAAGCAGCACGGAATTTATTACGATGTTTTTAACAGGCAGTTCAGGAATGGATTGATTTCATAGAAGACTAGAAGTATTTCCAACATGAGGGTAAGTTGCAAAAGTAACCACACTAGCATGATTATAGGCACATAAAAGAGGGAGTGGGGGGGGGAAAGAGTTGCTGGGGGATGTGGGGGACTTTTCTGCACTATGAAATTGCCCCTAAATGGTCTTGGGAAGAAAATACATCTGGCTTGCTGTTATGATGAAATTAGGGTGTAATCTTTCATTCTCAAACAAATACAGAGCAGTAATAGCAGGCTTTCGGAATGTGAGAAATTGAAGCCAGATGTTTTTATTACCTACAAAAATAGCATTAAACTAAACAGAAAAATCATGAATCTGGTTACTCACTGAGACATCTCAGAATACTGGGATCCTGATGATTGACACAATGAAGCAGGGCCCTCTCCTAGTTTTTCTGTATACTGTGTTTCCCCAAAAATAAGACCTACCCCGAAAATAAGATCTAGTGTTTTTTTTGAGAATTGCTGAAATATAAGACCTACCCCGAAAATAAGACCTAGTTATGATTAGGGGTGGGACGGGGTGGGAGGGGTCCTCGGGTGGGGCAGGTGGACAATGTGACCTAAACACTGCACTCCCATGCGCGCCACCTAGAAAGCGGCTGCTGTGCTGCCTTGGGCAGAGGATGTTGAGGAGGAGCTGAGGCGGGAAGCCAGGCAACCCTGCCTACTGGGCTCTGAGGCTCTCCACATGTTCTAGGGAGTAAGTCCCATTAACTGTAAAGGGACTGACTTCTAAGTAGGCAGGCAGGCAGGGATCCTCCTGGGTGATTAGGGAACACCCTCTGCACACCTTCCAGCAAGTAAGTCCCATTAACTATAAAGGAACTGACTACTGAGTAGACAAGCAGGCAGGGATCCTCCTGGGCGATTAGGGAACACCCTCTCCACACCTTCCATGGAGTAAGCCCCATTAACTATAAAGGGACTGACTTCTGAGTAGGAAGGCAGGCAGGTATCCTCCTGGGTGCTGAGGTGATATTTTTGTACATGAATGACTGTGGATTGGTGTACATTTAAAAAAACAAGACCTGCCCTGAAAATAAGACCTATTGTGTTTTTTTGAGCCAAAAAAATATAAGACAGTGTCTTATTTTTGGGGAAACACAGTACCTTTCCCAAGAGTGTAATTTCTGCTGTAAAGCAGACCTGCTCCCATTCCCCCTTTCAAACAGTCAGTTTCAGTCAGTCACCCTTTGAAAGGGGGCTTGAGCAGATCTACTGCTTTTGGTTCAAAGACATATCTGTGGGAGATGCTTTCTTTTTCTCTTTACCATGAACTTTGAGAAGGAGAGCAAATGTATCTCCCTTGCTTGCTTGTAGACCTCTTGGAAAAAACTGTGCAGCACAAAATGTGTCAGAAATAAAGAGTCCTGCCTTTCCTATTTCATAAAGGGAATAAAAGCCATTTATCCTGTATTTGATGTCTTTGCTTTATTTCTCTCTGTGTGCTGTGGCCTGCCTGGCCATACAGATGTTGGTGTTCTTTGAGGATGCAACTTTGGTCTTACGTTTGAAAACGTTAGAGAGTTCCACAATTCAGTGTTGTTGTTTTTTTAAGAATGAAAGACAACCTCTGGATTCTGCAATTGTAAATATTTTGAATTACATCAGTAAATACTGTAAGGCTGCAATCCTAACCACACTTTCCTAAGAGTAAGCCCCATTGAACAAAATAGGACTTATTTCTGAGTAGACCTGGTTAGAATTGTGAATTACAATTCACAAGTGAATTACAGCACAATCCTGAACAAGTCTCCTAGAAAGTAAGCTCCATTGAGTTCAATGTGACCTACTCCCAGGTAAGTATGTATAGTATTGCAGCCTCAGACAGTTCTCTACCTGTGTGGTGCTATTCATTCACATTCTTATTGCCCAGTGATTCTAAACAACCTTCCAGATCCTGCCACGCTGCTTGTAGTTCATGCTAGGGATCACAGACATTAACATTCCTTAAACCCACTCCTTTTGCTGCTACTGGAGATGTTATGTTTGTAAATTCCCTGTCAACTTGGTTTATTCAAACCATGCCTCTTATCCCTTCTGCTTTCTTGTTGTATGACCAACCCCCTGCAGCTGCTATTGCAGCTGCTGCTCAGTAAGCCCACCTGGGACCCAGCTTTCTTGCAATTGCTTATTAGCAGCAGACCAATTCTATGTGTTGTTGAGCTGAGCTGTTAGCATCCTTCAGTCTCAGAAGACTATGGTATCACGCTCTGAATGCTGGTTTTGGGACAGAGTGTCCTCTCCAGTGCAGGTAAAGTAGATATGGAGGATAGACTGTTTCCCATGCAGCAAATCCCGCCCTCTCCATGTCGCTGAAATGGTCCAATGGAAAGGCAGAAGCCAATACGGTTGGTTCCAGCGGCATTGCAGGAGTTGCCAGAATGTGACTGTGTTCAGCCATGAACTGCCTCAGGGACTCCGGCTCCAGATTTTGCCTCGAGGTTGACTCCTGAAGCCTTTTCCATAACTGGATGTAGCCACAAGGCAGTGGAGGTTTGAGATCAGAGGTTTCCTTCTCTCATATGAGCTGCCTTCCCTGGCTAATGAATCCCATCTACCGGGTGGCTGTTTAGTCGCCTCTTACGACAAGTACAGCCAAACTGAGGGCCTATTCTTATCCCCAGCCCCCAGGGGTTATGTGTTGAATCTTTTAATGCCATGCCTATAACTCTCCTGTCAGGGTTATCCTTCAGTGGTTGTAATATGGAAATGTGGGTGATGGAACAAACCCTGGCCCTGGGGCCACTTGCAGCCCTCGAGGCCTCTCAATGCGGCCCTCAGGGAGCCTCCAGTCTCCAATGAGCCTCTGGCCCTCTGGAGATTTGTTGGAGCCCGCAATGGCCCGATGCATCTGCTCTCAGCATGAAGGCGACAGTTTGATCTCTCGCATGAGCTGTAGGATGAGGGCTTCCTCCACTGCTTGCTGTTTCACTCTGTGATGCGGTAGCGGCAGGAAAGGAAAGGCCAGTCTTGTTTTGTGCAAGGCCTTTTACAGGCCTTGAGCTATTTTAAGAACTTCAATCATTCATATAAGTTCATCTTTAATATAGTCATTTATGTAAACATATGTAAATTTATTCAAATTTTAAATGTAAATTATTTTTTTCTCTGGCCACCGACACAGTGTCAGAGAGATGATGTGGCCCTCCTGCCAAAAACTTTGGACACCCCTGCTCTGGGTGAACATTAGCTCAGTATTGTCTCCATGCTGTGGTGCAAATAAAGTGAACAATGACTTGGACTTGTGCAGCATTTTAGTCTCTCTTCTAGACTGTGTACGGAGTAACAAGTAAGGAGAGTTATTGCCAGTACATTTGGAGCCTGCTTGGTTGCAGGGATTTGCTTATAGCCTGTTGACTTATTGCCCTATGAGGCCCCGCTTCAATTTTAGTCCCAAAATGAGCCCAGAAGGCGGTGAGTGGGGAGGCAAAGGCAGCCTGCGTTTGCTGTGTCACTTTGTCCTCATGGGGCTTAATTGTCCCACTCAACTTACTGGCAGAGAACCAGTTATTCAATTAGTGTTACAGCAACTTTTCTGTCTTTAGCATGTGTCAGAAAGAGGTACAGCTTCATGGTTGTCTATCTGTAGTTATATTTGTTACAAGGAATGACTCCTCCAAGATGCCCACTTTGACACTGATTTGGGTGTGCTGCTCAGATTGATAGAAGTGCTTGTGTTTTCATAGCATTAACTTGGCAGTGCTCAGACTGTGGGTCTGGGACCCATCAGTTGGTCATGACCCAGTTTTGGTGGTTCGCAAAACTGACAGGGCAGATTAGGCTATGTGAGTCAAGGATTAAACAAGCTGCTATTTGTGGGGAAGAGGCTGCCCAACACCCTTATAGTCACACCCCTTGATATTTATAAATTGGGCAGCAGCCTCTAGGGTCCCCTGCAGTTTGGAGGAGGGTCATGTATTAGTACAGCCATTGGGGGATGTGAACCCCCCACTGGCAGCACAGTGTGCCTTGTAATTGTCACAAAAACTGCTGATGTGCCTTGACAATTTTTGTGCCTTGTCAGTGTGTTGTGAGATGATAAAGGTTGACAATCACTGCTCGAGGGTCTCTAAAAAGTTTGGGAACTACTGCATTAACTGTTTCTGAAAAACACTTTGTCAGCTTTGCAGAATCATTAGACTGTTTTGGATGATTTTTTAATCATCTGACTGGCCCAATACATTCAAAATACATTCATATTTACAATGTGCACATATGCAGCCCCTTTCCATTTGCTTTTCCAGTTTGTGTGGGTTCAGATGATCAAAGCATCATCCAAACCAAGGTCTATTTTGCAGCCTTCAAGTATGCAATCTTTTGTATATAATACAATAATGGTATTTAATACTGTATTGTCTTGGTATTTACTATTTTAAAAAGTAAAATAAACAGAGGGCCAGCCTTTTGTTATCTTTTGTGTCTTGGGATTGAGGCCAGTGCTGTGTGTGCCTTTTTTAAACAGTTTACAGTATTTTAATGCTTAGAGTGGTGGGCTTAAGTTCCCACATCAGCTTTCTGAAAGCGAGCTCACAGGTAGCAAAAGTGATTTACCAACTGATGAACTTTAAAACACCAGCCACGTTTTTGGCACTTTTGATTTGCTGTTTGACCTTTGGAGACCTCTGCATCTTTGACTGAAGTGTATCAAATGACAGAGGCCAGTCGATGTTCCTTGTATTTTTTTTTTTTGAAGAAATGTTTTAATACTGGTGTTTGAGTTATGCTTTACTGAAGCTTAAAATAATCAAGAATCATAAAATTAATGATGGAAAAATAGTTGCTAAAACTGAAGCTGCACATTTTTCAGTGCACTTGAGAGTTGAAACTTTCACAGATGTTTAAGTTAGCCTGTGATATTTAAGGGCTATATATTTCATATCATAAAGAGATTTTGCTGTGCTTGTTAAAAAGAAAATCTGAAAAGTCTGTCTAAAACATTGATAAACCTTCTGTTGTGTTAAACCCAGATAAGGTATAGCTGTTAATTTCAAGGGTTTACAAACTGGTAGGCAGCCAAAATGTGTGGCTTGTAATAGACTTACCCTCCCCATTAGTTCCAGGCTCAGAAGAAAAGCAAGGGGTTCTCTCTCTCTCTCTCTCTCTCTCTCCTCTTCTTTCCAAGAACCTCTGAATCCCACTGTGAAGGAATCTTTCCCATCTCTAGATATTACTGTTGTGGGAATGACAACAAACTGAGCCTTACGTATGAAACTTCTTGCACTGTATGAGAGTTTTGACAGCTTATATACAAAACTGACTACACGTAGAAGCTTGTGCTCTGTTTTACCAGCTAATATGAAATTTGCGCTATTTCTTTCCCATTAAAGCAAGGCTATAATAATAAAGTTTATGGTTGCATCCGAGAGCTAAAGAAAACATTCCAATAGGTAAAAAATTTCCAAAAGGACTTGAAGTAATGGATTGTAGGCTCCTAAATTGCTTTGGAAATGTTATGTCAGTGCCTTAGAAATGCTGCGAAAGTCATTGTGCTGCTGGCATCTGGATCCAAAACAAATTGGGGCGAAAGAAATCCAATTTCTTTCAATGGAATGTTCTCGCACATAATGTCTGTAGGATCACAGTGTTTGATGTCTAACACAGTTGAAAAGCTCATACTTTTTTTTTTAAATGACTCAATACATCTTGATTACTTAAAGCTGCAAAGAAAAATTGAGAACTTAAGGGTCTTCTTTGGCAGCCACTAGAAGACAAAATTTTTGAACATGTTGTTCAAAAATTAGTCTGACCTGTGTCATCAAGCAAAGTATCTATTCTACTTTAATTCTGTGATGGAGTGGTTCCCAAACTTTTTTGACTTGTAGCTCCCTTGACCTACTAGGCCATTGGCCGTGGATCCCCATTAGGGCTACAATCCTATACATTGTATAGGACAGCGGTTTGTTTGTTTTTTGCAAGGATTCTGTAGCTCCCCTGGCTGGTTTCTGTGGCTCCCCGGAGAGCCACGGCTCACAGTTTGGGAACCACTGCTGTAATGGCTTAGCTTGATTTTCCTTTCTGTGAGTGCTGTACGAAGAGGGAGGCAGTCTTCTCCCTGCTAACATGGGCATAGCATATGGTGTTAGTTAAAGTGAAATTAGAGTGGTCTAAATCAGGCTGGGCTGGTGTTAATCTTGTGTTGTGCACAAATCAAGTCCATGCACCTGACACCAGGTTGTCAGGTGCTTCTTTAAACAAAAACTGGTTTAGCACAGCAGCTAAGAGATTGAGCTGTGAATCAGGACTTAGCCAGTTTGAGTCTTGCCCCTGCCATGAACTCATGAGGTGACCTTGGGCAAAGCACATACTGTAGTGTCATAAGTTCCTTATATACAATATGGAGATAGATAGGATTGGGCCATTCGTGTATTACTATCATCTGCAACAGTGGAGCACTTGCTTTGCTGGTGCACACTGTTGCTAAAGCATTGTAAAGCGCTTTACGACAGTGTAGTTCCTGCAGTTGGAGCATGTAAATCTGAACATAAGAACAGCCCCACTGGATCAGGCCATAGGCCCATCTAGTCCAGCTTCCAGTATCTCACAGTGGCCCACCAAATGCCCCAGGGAGCACACCAGATAACAAGAGACCTCATCCTGGTGCCCTCCCCTGCATCTGGTATTCTGACATAACCCATTTCTAAAATCAGGAGGTTGCGCATGCACATCATGGCTTGTACCCCATAATGGATTTTTCCTCCAGAAACTTGTCCAATCCCCTTTTAAAGGCGTCTAGGCTAGACGCCATCACCACATCCTGTGGCAAGGAGTTCCACAGACCAACCACACGCTGAGTAAAGAAATATTTTCTTTTGTCTGTCCTAACCCGCCCAACACTCAATTTTAGTGGATGTCCCCTGGTTCTGGTATTATGTGAGAGTGTAAAGAGCATCTCCCTATCCACTCTGTCCATTCCCTGCATAATTTTGTATGTCTCAAAATTTTGTATGTCATCTGGAGCAGAGGCGTGGGACAGCGGGTAAGGAGTGGAATGGGGCAAGGGGAGGGTGGCGATAGGGACAGGGGTTGGCAGATTGGGGGTGGGATCAGCAGTCCCAGTGCCCACTACATCTTTCCGCCTTCCCAGCCCTGACCCTTCACATGGATCAATGCGGACATGTACCAGCTTTAAAGTTGGTGCAGGTCTGAGTTGACCCAAGGCGACAAACATTCCCTTACCTCAAGGAGGCAAACAGCGACCAAAACTCCCCCAGGACTGCTGCATCACCAAGTGGGAGTTGAGTTAGAGTTGGGCAGTCAGTCCCTTTTATACAAATTGATTGGTAGCTTGTTACATTCAGCAGCTGTTGGCCCTGTGCTATTATGCCTGCATGAAAGCACCACTAAAGGACATACTGCACCTGAGCAAAATGCTCCAAAACAGCCACCCATAACTTGCACATCTGTAACTTGGGGAGTCAGTGATCTTCTCTTAGAACAGGGCTGTCCAAACCCCGGCCCCTGGGCCACTTGCGGCCCGTGGGGGGCCCCAATCCGGCCCTCCAGGGAGCCCCCTCATCTCCACTGGGCGCTCAGCCCCTGGAGACCCGCTGGAGCCTTCGCTGGCGACGGCTCTTCGAAGACAGCAAGGAAAAGGCTCAGCACTCACAGGAGAGCAGGAGCCCTGCTCTTCTGCAACCCTCCCATTTGGTTGGGGAGGCTACAGCTGAGTCCAGGCATCGGATGGGGGTGAGAAGTCCCGGGTCTGTTTGCCCTGCTGTTTGGGTTGGGGGGGTGGGGGTAGGCACTGAGGAGGGATGGGAAACTGTGTGTCTATTCGTGCTGCTTGCGTGTGCTGGTGGGTGAGCGCTGCAAGGGTGAAATCGTGGGATGCTTGAATGCAGCTGGAGAGCATGTCTGCTCGGCAGTAAATCCCATCAGACTCAGTGGAGTTTACTCCCAGGAAAATGTGGATCCAATTGGGCTGTGAGTGTGCTTGGGGTCGGGGGCTGGCACTGCAGGGGAGAAGTCTGGGGGGATGTTTGAATGCAGCTGGAGAGCATGTCTACTCAGCAGTAAGTCCCATAGAGTCAGTGGGGCTTACTCCCATGAAAGTGTGGGTTGATTGGGCTGTGAGTGCTCAGTTTTGGAGGTGGGCACTGCAGGGGAGAACTCACAGGATGTTTGAATGGGGAGGAAAACTACTGCTTTTGCTTGTTGGGGTTGCTGGCAGAGAGGGAGGAAGGTGGGGAATACATACAGCTCTCTGCCTGCTTCTAAGTTTGTTCGGTGCTGGGTGCATGCTGGGGAAGGGACTGAGAGAGGGAGACAGGCAGCTCCCTTCTCCGTGTGAAAGAGGAGAAACAAACTCCTGTCCTGAGGGGGCAGGTGCCCACCAGATTCCTAACTGATAGTGTTCCTTTGCTGCTGCTTGTTGCTAGGATGGGGGGGGGGAGAGAGAGAGTGTGTGTAAAAACATGCTCCTACATGGGGGGGGGGAAGGAGCCCATGCTGACTCCTCTTAAGTTTGTTCTGTACTTTTCCCTAGGAAGAGGTGTGTTGTATATGTCAGAAATTATTTTAACAACCCCCCTTTTCTGGATCTCATGTGTATTATAAATAAGCTCAGTAAAATTAGTTCATTCATATAAGATCTGTCTCTGATATATTCATTTATGTAAATTTATTCAAATTTGAAATGCAAACCCCCCCCCCGACACAGTGTCAGAGAGATGATGTGGCCCTCCTGCCAAAAAGTTTGGACACCCTTTGCTATTAGACAAAGCCAGCAGGGCTAGGTGAGTGCGCAGGTGCAAGGCAGCTGTTTGAATCAAGCCTTTGGATTTTGTTGATGTGTTTGTTTTGGTTCTGTGGGAGGAGGGAGTGGCAGTGAACTTCTTCAGTGATCTGTTTGTCACAGAAATGTATTTGGAGAGTTCCTTTCATACACCTTGTGAGTTACAGGTCGGTACTTGCAAACTGATAAAGACACTCAGTGCCTTTCCTTTGGGTTGGACGGCGCTATAGATTCAGGCTATTGTCAACCTACCAGTTTCCTACATGCAGGTGTGTTCACACTTGTTGCTCCCTGCCTGTAGTTCCAATAAGCAGAAAATGTATAAAATGTATCTGCAAGTATTTCGGCAGATACATTGTTCAGCGATGTCTCCTGTAGCGCTGTTTCATGTAGCACTTGACTGTTGGGAATATTTCCACCCCAATACCAGAGGTAAGACTGTGTATGTGTGTATCAAGAATGATAGCAGTTAGCATTGTATAGAGAACAGATTTAATAACTACTCCTTTTATAAATTTTCTGTGAATCATAATAACAGTAAACAAGAAGAGTTTTTGGCTCTGACAAGAGTGAAGTCTACTAATTTCTAGAAGGTGTTTTAAGATACAGCAATACCTTGCACTTTCATCTGGTTAGGTACCAGAGCATGGATGAAAGTCAAAAATGGATGAATGTCAAAGCCTAGCCTCATTGTGGGCCCGATCCTATGTTCATCTAGCGCCGTGTGATACAGTGGTGCCTAAACATCCACCACTGTACCCTGCAGGGCCAGAGCAGCAGCTAGAGGTCGCTTTGGGGTAAGGTAACATCGGTCCCCTTGCCTTGTGCAGAGCCCCAGCAGCCCTTATGGGACTCCTCGGAGCTGCACCAGATAGTTAGCTACCGCAGAACTGAGGAGATCCATGTCAGGCTCTGAGGCTCAGGAGGGGGGATGAGATTCAGTTGCAGCCTCTGTCGCCAACCCTGCCCCCTTCTGGGGCCGAAATCGTCCTCCCCCTGTCCAGTTTTGCTCTCTACCTGCCCAAAACTCCTTCCTGCCAGTCGGCAGGGCAGCTTACCACCTGTGGCTCCTACTGGTTGCCCCACTGGCAAGGAGGCCCAATGCTGAGTGGTGCTGGCCTCTCTGCCTTCACCTCTCTGCACCCAGCCACTGCAGCCTACCTTATGGCACATTTGTGATGGTCAGTGCAGAGGCAGCGCGTGGGAGGCTGGTGCTGCCCCAGAGGGTGATCGGTGTGTTAGCTTGCAAATTTATTTTGGCTGGTGAAAAACATAACTATATAATACATGCAAATGTGTGCAAAACCTAAATAAACAGAAATAATTGAAAAAATAATAAGAATGTTGATGAACACTGTGGAAGGTTGGATGAAATCGGATGAAAGAGGAAAGCATGTGGATGAAATTTGAAATGTGGTTATAATTTAGAACTGCTGAAAGAGCAAAGCTGTGAAAGTCAAGGCATTGCTGCATTATGTCCTTCTATTTCAGTGCATCCTGAGATCAAGAGTGGACCTTGGGCCAGTTGTGTGATCAGGTGATAGAAATGCATTAGTTGCGTAGAAAGCCAGTGTCTGGCCCGCAGCCGCCTCTGTCACCATGGAATTGCGAAGGCAGGAGAGAACAGTAGAGTAGCTTCATAGGAAGCTTCCAAGGCCAGGAAGGAACTGGGCTGGACTGATAATTGTCCTGACTTGGAACTGCCCACTTCCTGTGCTATAGTCCCAGTTGCACAGGAAGCAGGAAACCATACCTCAGCTGCACACTTCCAGTCTGAGCCCTGTAGTCATACTTAGTAGCAGAATTCCTCACCATTTCCTGGCCCGTGCTCAGATGTGAATGCCTAAATTGGAAGACCCTGCCTTTATCTGAATGTGGAATCTCTCTTGCATCTAGGCTTTGGACCGACTGACTTACTTAGTTTGGTATGCCGGTGTAAGCAATGGCTTGGGGATTCTTCCGAGCCTGACATCTCAACTGGAAATTAGGTTAGCAGGAGAGGGAGCTACTTACCAGCAAGCAGAGCTGGACAGCATTGCAGGTTGGGCTGGTCTAGGAAGGGAAAAGGCTGGTGGGGGGCAAAGAAGAATAGGTCTGGGTACCGGGGTTGTTTACCTCCTGCTTCATTTTCCATCAGTTCAGCTGAGATGAGACCAGACCTGCAGAAGTTCTTCATCAGCAGCAAATATCTTTGAGCAAACTGCGAGCCAAGGAATATCCAGACCATATATTGTCATTCCTTTTGAATGAAGGTAGATCTGAGGAGCATAGACTGCTCTGTGGCCTAACCCACAGCCTGTGAGAGTGCAGTGGAAGCTCAACCATCTTTCTAACCTGATGGGTTGCTCTGAGTGCTTCAGAATCGCTGATTTATGGAAGCAATTCAAGTTTAAGTAGCTTCTCCACTGGAGCAAGGAACCCTCCAAAGTTGTTTTGGCCAGCCAGTCATGTGGAATACATAGGTTTCTTGGATGTATCAGCTGCAGATCTAGGCTGGAATAGCTGTGAATCAGCAGTTCAAAGCAGAGGTTTAGCAAAAGCCCCAGAAGTTTTAGTGTCTTGTCTGATTGTGCTCTTGACCTGCAGTGATTCTGCTTTCATACCTCTGGGGCTGCTTCTGCCCTATAGTTATGTGAATTGATAGATTTTTTTATCAAGTGATTTTTTTTTCTTTTGGAGTGATTAAATGTTTAAAAAACAAACCTTCTGGTTGACCGGGGGACTGAAACAATAGTGGAAGCATGATTGCTGCTATGAGCACAAACCTATAACTTAGAGCAGTCTTGCAACCCCATCCTAACCTGCTCTGAAACAGACAGGCCACAGTGGCCTGTATCCCAAACAGGTTAGGTGCTGGCTGGAGGTCACCTTGGGGTAAGGGGATATTTTTTCCCCTTACCCCGTGTCAAGCCCCAACCTGCCCTATGGGCCTACTCGGATCTGCGCCATCTATTTAGTTGGCGCAGATCCCAGCAGCCCATATAAGACTGCTTGGGCCAGGGACAGGGGTTAGGATGCAGCCTACACTGCTGCGGTAGATCCTGCACCCTTCCAGGCCCAATCCACCTCTTGTTCTGTCCTTCCCTGACCCTAAACACCTTCCCCCCTCTGCCACCTGTCTCCTGTGCCACCAGTGCAAACATCAGGCTAGCACAGAATCTGGCCCTCGGAGGCCTTTGGGAGCCTCTGTGCAGCCCAGCCAACTCCCAAGTTGGCTTAAACATGCCTTAGGCATGTTTGCAACACTTTGGAGTCACCACAGGAGACCTGCATCAGCTCAGAGTGCTGTTTGGATTGTTCTTAGTTGCTTAATCATATGAGTAAAAAGGTTCTGAAATAAAAAGCATACCGACTTTGATTTTTAGGTGACGAGCATGTGTATTGTAGCCAAGATCCCCCTGGGATGAAGCATTCTGTATCATCCGAGAAATGGTGGAGGAGATGCCGAGGTCCAACCTGTATTGAGTTTCTGTAGCTGTATCTTCAGCCCTTTTGGTATCTTTATCTCTTCGGTTATCGGTATCTTTTTGAAATCTTCACAATAACTCTAAATAGGGCTTGGTGTTTCCATAAGTGATGTGGGATACTGCCAGTGATAGGCAGAGTAATGAACCTTTGCTTTAGATGACTTCAGAGCTCAGGTGTGAAACTTAAGCTGTGAACACTCTTCCTGTGACTCTTGTAGCTTTTTAATATCGACTCGAAGAAGTAATATTAAGAATATTAATATTAAGAATATTAATATATTAATATTAATATTGGGTAATATTAAGAATATTAAGTAAGAAGTAAGAAGTAACCCAAGCTTCCTCGTCTATATGGCTCTATTTGTATATTTTTTTCAGTTTGGTCACCTTTATAGTAAGGGAACATGTGGTAGGGTTAGGATGCAATCCTAAGGGAGAGTCAGCATGGCTGAGGGAGAGTCAGCATGGCTTTTGTAAGGGTAAGTCTTGCCTCACGAACCTTATAGAATTCTTTGAAAAGGTCAACAGGCATGTGGATGTGGGAGAACCCGTGGACATTATATATCTGGACTTTCAGAAGGCGTTTGACACGGTCCCTCACCAAAGGCTACTGAAAAAACTCCACAGTCAGGGAATTAGAGGACAGGTCCTCTCGTGGATTGAGAACTGGTTGGAGGCCAGGAAGCAGAGAGTGGGTGTCAATGGGCAATTTTCACAATGGAGAGAGGTGAAAAGCGGTGTGCCCCAAGGATCTGTCCTGGGACCGGTGCTTTTCAACCTCTTCATAAATGACCTGGAGACAGGGTTGAGCAGTGAAGTGGCTAAGTTTGCAGACGACACCAAACTTTTCCGAGTGGTAAAGACCAGAAGTGATTGTGAGGAGCTCCAGAAGGATCTCTCCAGACTGGCAGAATGGGCAGCAAAATGGCAGATGCGCTTCAATGTCAGTAAGTGTAAAGTCATGCACATTGGGGCAAAAAATCAAAACTTTAGATATAGGCTGATGGGTTCTGAGCTGTCTGTGACAGATCAGGAGAGAGATCTTGGGGTGGTGGTGGACAGGTCGATGAAAGTGTCGACCCAATGTGTGGTGGCAGTGAAGAAGGCCAATTCTATGCTTGGGATCATTAGGAAGGGTATTGAGAACAAAACGGTTAGTATTATAATGCCGTTGTACAAATCGATGGTAAGGCCACACCTGGAGTATTGTGTCCAGTTCTGGTCGCCACATCTCAAAAAAGACATAGTGGAAATGGAAAAGGTGCAAAAGAGAGCGACTAAGATGATTACGGGGCTGGGGCACCTTCCTTATGAGGAAAGGCTACGGCGTTTGGGCCTCTTCAGCCTAGAAAAGAGACGCTTGAGGGGGGACATGATTGAGACATACAAAATTATGCAGGGGATGGACAGAGTGGATAGGGAGATGCTCTTTACACTCTCACATAATACCAGAACCAGGGGACATCCACTAAAATTGAGTGTTGGGCGAGTTAGGACAGACAAAAGAAAATATTTCTTTACTCAGCGCGTGGTCGGTCTGTGGAACTCCTTGCCACAGGATGTGGTGCTGGCGTCTAGCCTAGACGCCTTTAAAAGGGGAATGGACGAGTTTCTGGAGGAAAAATCCATTATGGGGTACAAGCCATGATGTGTATGCGCAACCTCCTGATTTTAGGAATGGGTTAAGTCAGAATGCCAGATGTAGGGGAGAGCACCAGGATGAGGTCTCTTGTTATCTGGTGTGCTCCCTGGGGCATTTGGTGGGCCTCTGTGAGATACAGGAAGCTGGACTAGATGGGCCTATGGCCTGATCCAGTGGGGCTGTTCTTATGTTCTTATGTTCAATCCTAACCTACTTTCCAGCACTGACATAAGGGCAATGCATCTCTGAGGTAAGGTGGCACACATTTCTTTACTTTGAGGAGTCCTCTGTGAGTGCCACCCAATTACAGGATGCAGCACACGCCCCACTGGTAGCACTGTGCCAGTGCTGGAAAGTTGGTTAGGATTTGGGCCTCAGTCTTCTTGGGGGAGAAGACCGACTGGCAGATCTGTGTGTTTGGTTTAGTTATGGCTATAATTTCTTGGAATGGTGTGGTGTGATAACACCAGCTTTGCAATTATTCATTGTCTGAGCCTTCAGACAAACATCCATCAACACATCTGAACCTCAAAGCCTGTTTTCACTGCACAGTGTGAAGCAATAAATAAAAAAGTTTCTGAACATGTTTTGAGTAACTGCACCTTGCCTGCCCACGTGTAGTTAGATGAAAGGGTTTCCTGGTCACAGAACATGATTGTTATGAAACTTTAAACTCAGGAGCCCATCTCTTTAGAAATTAATCATTGGCAATTAAATTATGCTAGGTAGGAAAAAAATTACCCTGTTAAATGTTATTTATTTTTAAATTTGAATTTAAACAGGATCTTTCCCCTTCAGGATTAAATGTAAGTCCACTGTTATAAATCATGTCTACTGGATAATACCCAGGAATGTTCAATTTCCATAAAATTAGAGCTCTGAATTTTATCCCACAGTAGTGATTTTTCAGCCTCTCTCACTTCAAGGAATCTTTTCCATGTCCATTTGTGTGCCATTTCTGCATGTCTGGCATGGAATCTCTGTAAATTACCAAAAATGCTGTGGGACTGTTACCTGTATTCTAGAACTGAGCCATCTAAATAAAATGTAGGTTCTCCAGTGAAGACTTGAAGAATCCTGACTCACACAAAGTCCTCCTGGGATCTCTTGGCAGGTTGTACTTTGGAACATCCCTATTGCTTGCTAATTGGGTAAGAGGCACTTTTTCAAGTGGGTGCTCCTCTTTTATTTAGCAGGGGGAGAGTAACTGGCCCTCCTTGCCCCAGCAGTGTCTTTTCTAGTGGCTATCTGCTGGTGTTTTGTATCTTTTAGATTGTGAGCCCTTTTGGGACAGGGAGCCATTAGTTATTTGATTTTACTCTGTAAACCACTTTGTGAACTTTTGTTGAAAAGTGGTATATAAATAATAATAATAATAATAATAATAATAATAATAATAATAATAATATGGCATGCGTTTAGTTGGGGGGATGCCATGGTCAGTCTGTTGCAGTTTAGTATCGCTCATTAGGAACGGGAATAGTCTTTGTCAGTGGCATCGTTAGGGGCATGTGGGGAGGGGTGCGGACCACAACCTCAGGGGGCTGATACCACTAGTGGCCAAAATTTTGGAAACTTTTGGGAAAGTTTGTATTTATGAATAATGCCATCGTGTTATATATCTTTGGAAAGGTAATTTCATGCAGAATGTAATGAAACAAACCATGTTGAATTATCCCTATTCTATCAACTGTTATGGCCAATTAACAAGAAAACACAACTGACTTATGTAATAAAAAGTAGATTCCTTTAACTCAAAACTTATCAGTGAGACTGATTGTTCCAAGAGCCAATGAGGTGGTGTTATGACACAGCAGGTTACCAATAAGGTGTTAGTATGAGTTAACTCTCTTTTTCATGTATGAGAGCTAATACTCGTACAGGTGTGCATCGCTTAATGACAGGAATGTATTCTTGCATCCTCATTGTCAAACAACATTGTTGTTAAACAATGTCACCTGCTCAAAGCCTTCAGAGCCAAGGGGAGCTGTGTTCCTTTGCCTCTGGAGGCTTTTCTGAGTCCCACAGAGGCTGTAGGCATCCACTTGTGGCCCTCACAGGGCTCAGAACAGCTGAAACAGCTGAAAAATAGCAACTTCCCTGGGAAGGACTTCCCTGGGCCTCAGAATGCCTTATAAGGCAAAAACGTCACTTCCAGTTTGGAATCTGGAAGTTGCGATTTTTTTTTGCCTTTTCAGCCATTCTGATCCCTGTGGAGGCTACAGGCAGATGTTCCCCTCGGCTTCAGAGGCTTGGAGGGGACAGGGATCAGTGATGAACTCTTGCATATATGGACTGTTGCTGATCGGAACATTGCTAAGTGACGTTTACCTGTATTCACTTGTGTGAGTGTCATCAAGCTGGCCACTGGTTTTTTGTTGGTTATTGATTTGTTTGGTAAGCTGTATTGTTATATATTAAAATAAACAAGTATAGCTAATGGGGGGGTCACACCAACCCTAGTGATGCCACAGCATTTAGGCTGTGCGTGTGGCATTGTAATTTATTCTGTATGTTTTGGTGCGGGAGGAGTCGATCATGGGAGTGATACAATGGACTCTCATACCAGGTGACACAAACTCTCGTACTGGGTGATGCCTGTGGTCTCTGTGACAGGGTATTAGAGGACCATTGGTAATTGTGAGCAAAGGCCCTTCAGGGAAAGTTGCCCAGAAGTTGCCCAATATTTCATAGGGCATATAAACATATGTCGGGGTTTGTCCTGGGGGACCTCAGAATCTTATCAGGAAACTGAAAAATTGATAGTATCTTTTGACACACACACACCCTGTTATTATTTTTTTTTTCTACAGTGTATAGGGATATTTGCTTCTGCCAAATCTTGTCACTTCTTTGCTCTAGGTAGCAATAAGTGAAGCTATTGCAGAGGTGCCTGCATGACATGCTGATAGCATCAGGGAAGAGGAATGCATTGTATAACGTTTGCACACATAGTTTAATAATTACTGTGCTGCAGGCTCAGAAATATTATATCCAAAACTGTGAAAGTGCAACTTTCTTATGATGGGTACATTAGTAGAAAAAAAGATTGTATTTCGGTAATAACTCTCTGAAAAAACCTGGGTTTTATGCTGCTAGTTTTAAAACATGCAGCATAAAAAGCATCTTATTAACAGCTGGGGAAATTGCAGTCTCTGAAAACCTACTTTGGTCTCCACAGGTAGGTCTTGCTCATATGGTACAGTCATAGTGCAGATGGTGTCCATGGAAACCACAGTTTTTCTGTAGTCTTCATCCTGTACTAATCCTGTGGGATTTGGTGTGATGATTATAATTGTACTACACAGAGAAATCACAGACATTTCTTTATTTTCTTTTGCTTCCTTTTTACGGTGGTTAATAAAAAGATATTCCTTAAGTTACATAAAAATGTTTTAGACTCCAAAAATAACCCTAAAACACGTGCAGAGTCTTATTATTAACTAGCTACAGCCAACCGTCATATGCGTAGGATCAGAAAGCATGAGTTCCGTATCCAAAGCTGTGGTTTGGGGAAAGCGTCAGTATCTCTAATCTTAGAAAATTATTTGTCCTATGATTGGCCATGAAGTTGCTTGTAAGTTTTTGAAATGTTTATTTTATCTGTTTATACCTCTTTCTTTGTTTTTACACAGCATTCATGGTGGATTACATAGGCAGGCTAGTCTAAACTACACGTATCATTTTTCAATGGGATTTTACTGTATTGTTCTGTGAGAGGAACGCATAGAACCCTCAGCTCACCAGATACTTTCCACCCAAGTGCAGTCATCATTCTGTCTGTGCTCTGCATTTTCAAGCTTTCACAGTAGCTGTGTTCAAGAAGTTTTCTAACTTTACTTGACTCCTCACATTCCACACATTCCACATACTCTCACAGTATACCTTCACAAGGTCTGTCAGTCAGCAGCAGTCACAGAAGGGGAGTACAGTTTTGCAGGCACCTCAGTGCACCCTGTAAGTGGCCTCTGTCTCTTGCCTTTGGTGCCATTCTCGATAGCAAGATCAAAGCGGAGGTGTCTCTGCTTTGCTTTGTCACCTGGAATGGCTCCAAAGGCGAGGGGGAAGGACCGCTTACACAGCGTGTTGAGGTGCCTGCAGAACTTAACGCTGTGCTCCCCCTCTGCGAACACTACTGCTGTTAGCAGATTTACTGTCTCCATCCAAAGTTGAGACTGTAGCTGAACCTGTTTAGCTTTTTTCAGCCAGGCACTGGCTCAACCACCAGACCACAGAGGTGTCATTTTTTTCCTTAGGACATTACTGGGGTGGAATCTGGGTTCTTAGGTATTAATTATGGTAATAAATGTTAGGAATTTCTAGTTGGTTTTAAGAGAGCTGTTATATTTTTCTTCTAGGCAAGGAAACCAGAACTCTCAGGATCTTTGTTATCTGAAGCGGGCATTACTAAACATTGTGTGATGGTCATAAGAATGTAAAGAGAGCCCTGTTGGATCAGGTCAAAGATCTTTTTCACCTATTATCATGTTTCCCACAGTACTCCAACAGCTGCCTCTGGGAAGCCCAAGCAGGAGAGCAAGAGAGAGAGGAGAGAGTCAGACTTCTCTCCTATCACTGCTCCCTTGCAGCTGGTAATTTAGAGGCACACTGTCTCTGAAACTGGTGATGGAGCATAGCCATCATGATGAGTAACCATTGATAGACCTGTTCTCCATGAGTCATTAACTTACACTGAAACATGAGGAAGTTGATTATATGCATGAATACTTGCTGGACCTGGGGTACTAAATGATCAACATTGAGCACTTTTATAATGTTCAAAGTGCCACATATACATAATCATGATAGTTGGCATCCTTCAGTCTCAGAAGACCATGGTGTCAAGCTCTGAATGGTGGTTCTGGAACAGTGTCCTCTCCAGTGCGTGAAGCCTGGGTAAAGTAGGTATGGAGGATAGGCTGTTACCCATGCAGCAAATCCCCCCTCTTCACCTCGCTGAAATGGTCCAATGGAAAGGCAGAGGCCAATACGGTTGGTTCCAGCGGCGTCGCAGGAGTTGCCAGAACGTGCCTGTGTTCAGCCATGAAGTGTCTCAGGGACTCCGGCTCCGGATTTTGCCTCGAGGTTGACTCCTGAAGCCTTTTCCATAACTGGATGTAGCCACAAGGCAGTGGAGGTTTGGGATCAGAGTTTTCCTTCTCTCAGATGAGCTGCCTTCCCAGGCTGACGAGTCCCATCTACCCGGTGGCTGTTTAGTCGCCTCTTACGACAAGTACAGCCAAACTGAGGGCCTATTCTTATCCCCAGCCCCAGGGGAAATAATCATGATAATAATCTTGCCAAATCTGCAGAAACGGGGCTGGGGCGAACGGCTCGCTGAAGGTTACCTAGTGAGTTTGTGGCAGATGTGAGATGCTCACTAGGAACCTAGTGCATCACTACTCAGTCTCTTTGCCACAATGCTACAGTCGCTTTCTTTCAGTGTTTTCTTTTCCTATCCCTATTTCAGTAATTTACCAGGGCCATAATTAGCCTCCAAAATAAGCTTTTAGCTTCAAGAAAGTGTGCCGTTAAATCTCAGTCCCAATTAAACTTGGTTCCTATTGATTAATCGGCTAAAGTTGCCTTGAGCCTTGCTTCACAATTGAAAAAGCAGGATATCATGTGTGTAATAAAGTTAAGTTTTAGGTGATTAAGCTACTGATTAAAAGCTTCAGGGCTGGGCTGGCTAGTCTTGCGTGGTCAGTTCTTTTTACTCAAATCCCTATAGTGCACCAGTGTGCGTTGGATTTATGAAGCAAGAGTGCACACTTGAGATTTCCTTAGCAGTTTTGGCTTAACTATTCTGCATTAAGTGATCCTGAATATGTACTCTTGCTTAAGAACTCAAGAAATGTCTTACTGGATCAGACAACTGATGCATTTCTTGCAAGAATCTAGTAACCAACCAGTTGATAGTCCACCAGGATTTGGCCTTCTGTCCTAATCTGGATTAAAACTGATGAAAATTTACAACTCTTCTTTGAACACTTCTCTATCCATTGATTGCATTACATATGCTCTTTTTTTTTTTAACATTTTGGATGGGTTTTCCACAAACTGGTTGCTTGGTAGAGATAATTGTAATAGTCTTCAAATAGTCCTCAAAGTTTTATCTGTGGAGTTGACATGCTAAGTATGTGGTAAAATATGGGACTGAAATCCCTGTATACTGCTTTGAATTTATTGATATACAGTAGTTGTTCTGCAAAGGAACATCTGAGTTTCATAATGCATGGATCCCATAGCTTAAAATGCCACTGGATATTTAATGGTAAACTCAAATTTTTGTTGTTGTTTTTGCTCACCCTTTATTAGTGAAGGATAAAAAATAGTATCGACTAAAAAGAAAAATGAAGAGAAAAAGAGAAATTGTATATGTAGGTAACATTAATTGTACAGTGGGCCCTCAGTATCTACGGGGGATTCATTCCAGGACCTCCTGCGGATATGGAATACTGCGCTGCAGAACACTGGATGCCACTTTTAGTCACTTCTGGGAGATCCTCTGAGGGCCCTCTGGAGATTGAAAACCCAATCCTGGGGTACTTACCACACTTACCTGGGAGTAAGCCTCATTGACTCTAATGGGACTTACTCCTGATTAGGCAGGCATAGGATTGGACCATTAGTTGTCCAAGGAATTAGTTATCTGCGGGGGGGGGGGGGGGGGAGGAGGTGTCCTGTATTTATTGGCATCATATACAATGTTTGATTTTATTATTTCATATTTGTGAGATGTCTACTGCAGTAAGGACTTTGCATTGTTCTCTGCTAACCTGCAATTTGAAATTGTGAATATAAAACACTTCAAAATCCTATTATGTGCCAAGATTATACCAATCATACAAAGAGCATTTAAACAAGCTGGATTTCACCATGTAGCAGGTTTTTGCTTATCGGCACCTTTGGAAGCTCACATTTCATTCTGAGGTACGTTGTAAATCTTACCTTTCAAGGTGGTGCTCTACTGAGCATGATGAACATTTATCTTCATCTGTTCCATATTCTCCATCATTGAGGTGCAATGATCAGCAAAATCAACTTGTGACAAAGCTTGCCACTTTGGGTTTCTGTCTGTGGTACAGAAAAAGGCTTTGGTGTTGGAAGGCTAGGAACTTAATTTAAAGAAAACTTCATTGTGAGCTTTTGTTAATCATGGAGTGGATCTAAATAGCTATCGATTACTTTGGCTTTATCCCTTGCTGAGCAGATTTTAAGTGGCTGGCTTTCGCTAAGCTAGGAGCACTTTCACAGGTCATGAAACTGGTAGCTTTTAAGTTAAGTGTGAGAATTCCAGGGGCTGATTTTATGATGCATGAATTGAACTTAAACCTGGACCATAAACAGCCTTCTGGCTATAATGGGAAGAAAACTTTATTTTAAATATTTAAATTTTGTTTGTTTCTTTTATTTCAGATGTTGACATTTGTAGAGAGGAAGAAAGCCACAACTTAAATAACATGAGTCAGTTGACCGATAGAAGAATGCAGTAGGTCTTCGGTATCCGTGGATAATGAAATCCACAGTTGAGCCCCTGGACACAACCAGAAGGCACTTCTGGTTGCATCTGGAGGTGTTGTGAGTCATAGGGAAGCCGGGTGCAGCCTTCTCGTGCCTCAGAAGGCCTGCTGGATGCTTCGCTAAACCAGCAGTGCCTGTCAGAAAGCTCTGGTAGGCCTTCTGAGGCACGGAGAGGCTGTGCGCAACCTCCCTTCAACTCAGAAGACCTCCCGTATGCGATCTGTGATCGCATCCAGTCCTCTGAGGTCCTCCAGCATGTGCTTGTGATCCGTGTTGAGTCAAATCTGTGGACTGCCAGCCTGCGGATGGCAAGAACACCCCTGTAATGTGAGGCAGAAACCAACACCAGTTAATGTCTGCTACCCTTAACTTCCTCACTGACAGCTCTCTACTGTTCCTAATCATATTTCAGATTTTTAGGTACTGGAAACCCCACCTTGATACCACACATCCCAAGATTGCTATAAGGAAGGAGAAAAACCCAGCACCAACCAGGAATTCCAATAAAAAATATTTCTCAAGCTCTCCAGCCAGTGGCCAAACTCTGTCTACAACAATTCCTAAGAAGCACAACCAGCCTTCTAGGATGGGTGGTAGGTAGACTTTGCCGCTGAGTCCCGGGCTTCTCCCCTTTTCATACATTTCTCCCTTGAGCCTGCTTCCCTACTATACCCAGCTCCCCCTCAGCAGAAGAAGCAGATGCCTGTCCACTCAGTTGAAGCCTGAACTTGACAGCCTTCCCCCATTTTGTCTTTCTGGTATGGCTTTCCAGTTTTGAACTGCTAATAGGTCAAACTGTAGCATTTAACTGAATGGCAAATTAGAAATCAATATTGTGTTATCTTAATGCACGTGCTATTTGGGAATATTTAATATTAAAAAAACTGTAAATGACCATTATGCAAGTACCACTTGTGAACTAAAAAATAAGATCTTGGACCCAGTTCAGTTGTTTACTGCTTTCTCTGTGCTGAGTCGTAATGCACTGCCCCGGTGCCCGTGATGTCACTTCTGGGTTCTCCCCGGAGGAGAGGTGTTCACTGCAGTGGTTTCACGGTCCCCTTTCCTTTTCCTGTGGAGGCTCCCCTTCAGGTAGACTTTCCATAGGAGAAGGAATGGGGGGAGCAAAACTTCTAGTGCCACCATTTCTTGGGAGAACTGAAAGCGTTTGGTTCTCTGCCGAGAAAGGCTGCACTTGAAGGTGCACTTGAGCCTCCACAGGAGAAGGAAAAGGGGGTGTGAAGCCGCCAGCACTCCTCCATAACTAGGGTGGAGCCTTAGGGGCAGTCATGTACCTCCTTGGTATACTGCCTGGGGCAGGTGCCCCTCAGGATCTGCCCTAGTTATGGCTCTGCCTTCATGTCTGACAAGCCCCATAGACACAGCCAAGTGGCAGAAGTAACACATGATGAGGAATGGCCAGCTGCTGATTCCCAGTACCCATGAGCATCCCACATTGTACAAGGGGAGAGGGGTTAGGCCATCAGTTGAGTTTGTGACTGAACTCAGGCTGCTTATGCTTTTAGCTGCTACTCCACATCTGCTGTCAGTATCTTTGTTTTAATTGTTTAGGGCAGTGTTCTTCAACCTGTGGGTCATGACCCCAGTGGGGTCACAAAGCTCATTTAGAGGATTGCAGCGACTTTTCAAAGCCTTTTCAAGAGAGGGCTTGGATCCAATCCAATAATGGTGCTGCCTTATCAAAACTAAATTCTTGGTACAGTCCTGCACAGCCTCTTCTCTCTGTCTTGCCCTGCAACTCCCAAGCCTGGCCCTTCTCAGGCTGCTACCCCACAGGGTTGCTGTGATGACACAGGAGGTTGTGGGCAACGAGATGGACAGGAGCGGGGAGTCAGTGAATCGGGTCCTGGGGGTGAGATCAATGGTGGGTTCCCAGTCTCATACTTTATTTATTGATTGGAGTCATGGTATGAAAAAGATTGAAGACCACTGGTTTAGTGCTTCCAGCCATGGAGTATGTCCATTATAAAGGTTTGCTCAACATGTAACTTCACTATCCTGTGTTTAAAAAGTCAGTTACTCTTCCTATCCTGCCTCTTAAAAATATGCTGGTAATTCTGATGTATATCACCTTTTGTCTGTTGGACATTTTCAAAGGCCCGTTCATGGCTTATCCTGGAAAGGACCATATGCCGGCTGCTTTCAGACTATTGTTTTGGTCTTTTGTCTGTCCAGACATTAAGCATGCTTCACTTTAACTTTCTTCCCAACCTTTCGCTTTTCATTAGGAAATAATTGGGCATCTGTCAGTCTATTTTGACCACTCCTAGAGAAAGAGGCACGTGAAAATGGATAATTTGTACTGAAGTTTTAAACTCAGTACAAACTGAAGTTTTTAATTATTATGGCTTTGTTGCAATGTGATGTGAAGCCCAAGAAAAAGAATTTTGGGTGAATTTCAAATTGGATCCTTAAGAAGGAGATGGATTGGATAGGTTGCATTTTTAAAAAAATGCAATTTTTTAATTGAAAAAGATAACGTTCAGTATTTCTATTCACAAAGTGGCAGTTTCACTTACCCCATCAGGTGTCTATCATTCCATTTTATATATGAGAAAGTCCTGTGCTGTAGAAATATAAAATAGACACTTATCACATTTGAGTTTAAAGAAACATTGCCATTTAGTGTATGTTTGCTTTAAAATTTTTATATGCCCTTTACGTGGTGTTGTTTAAATGAAGGAAAAGAAAAGATGGGCACTCCTAACCTACATAGCAAAGTAATTCATAAGAAAAAGCGTAATCTTGGTGGACTAATCATCAGCACATTAGCTTCACCATGGTGCATAGGAGGTCCTCTGGGAACAATCAGCTGCTGCTTTCTGCAATCTCAATCAGCTACTGGCATTTCAGTGACCTTTAAGTCTGTAATAAGGATTTGAAAGAACAAACAGGGTCCAAATTTCAGCAACAGGACAAACATTTCCTCAAAGAGGCATGCACTCATGTAACTTATCTGTAGCTGAGGTTTTCCTTTCCTGTGTATGAATTCCAAATTCAGGCATTAATTTAAAATTTATCAGTATGCAGATTTTAACCAAATTCCCATTCTGCAGTTTATGGGGGCTAGTGACCCTTTGCTGCATCCAGCACAGGAATTATGGCTGCTGGAGGTCTCCTTGAGATTAGGGGTAAAGCCCCAGCAGCCTCTCTGGGGCTATTTAGAGCCACACCAGCTCTATAGCTGAATCAAATCCAGACCACCCCATGTCAGGCTTTCAGCCTTGGGGGGGGGGGGTGATAGGATATGGTGGAAGCCTCCCTGCCACCCTCCCGAGCCTGATCTGCCTTCCTCCCCCTGCTCTGTTTCACCCCTTCCTGCCCCCTTCTACCATCATGCAGAGTAGAGTGCCTACCTGCTCTAGTGGGCTCTGGACTCTGACTGGCAGCAAGAGGCTGGTGCAGGCCTTTCCATCAACAGGACAGGCCCCCCGTACTGGCATGATGTGCCTTATGGGACCTTTGCAACAGTGTGCCGGCAAAGGATTGGCTGCCCAGTTCTGCATTAAACTGAAAGCAGGACCCATTACTTCCTACACATACATTGCTGCATGAGAGCAGCTCTGTACATATGGGAGGGAATTGCCTAAGGCATTCTGTGGAGTGCATCCTGGTGCCCTCCCTTGTATTCTCTGGCATTCTTAGGTAGCCCACTTTTAAAATCAGGAGGTTGCACATTACACATCATGGCTTGTAATCAATTATGGACTTTTCCTCCAGAAATTTGTCCAATCCCCTTTTAAAGGCATCTAGGCCAGATGCCATCACCACATGCTGTGGCAAGGAGTTCCACAGACCAACTACACACTGAGTAAAGAAATTTTTTTTTGTCTGTCCTAACTCCCCCAACACTCAGTTTTAGCAGATGTCTCCTGGTTATTTTATTCGGTGAAAGGGAAAAGAGCATCTCTTTATCCACTCTATCCATCCCCTGCATAATTTTTATGTCTCAATCATGCTCCCCCCTCAGGGTCTAGATAGAAAATAGCTGGGTTTCTCTAGTTTGAGAGCTATTTAACTGTGTTGCTGTGAGAAGTGAAACCTTTTTCCAGGAAATGCTAGGTTTCCAAATCTTTTTTCAAAGGGTGAGATTTTACAGTCTCTCTCCTCTTTCTCCTTCCCCCATCAGGCCCCTGCCAGTCTCTCTCAGCATTGGATAGTCATTTCCTGAAGCCTAAAAGGCTCTGGAATGCCACACATAAAGAATGCTCAACTCTAATTTCTCCAGTCATAAATTCATTAATGTTTCAAATCCTGGACGAAGGTTAAGAGGTTATGTTTTTGTTACTTTCTTAGCTAGTCTGTCTGCCCTTCCAAATTGATGTCATGGCTGCTGGTGACCCTGAGTTCTGTGGTACCTCTGAGCAAAATGCTATGCATAGTTGTCATTCCATGCACAGTACAAAATTGGCGGTCTTGAACATTGCCAGGAGGCTAAGATCAAGCACCGTGATTTGTGTTTAGCAAAGCCTCTCTCAGTGGACTGTGGAAATGGCATTAAATGTAATAACGTAACACAATCGGGACAGTTAAATAAGAGTTCTCCATTTTTGGTTTTGGGCTTGCGTATTTAATTGCACTTTTGTAGCATCTAAGGCTGTCCAAATGAAATAATTGCAGCTGTTTCAAAGCCTGTCACATTTTTCTCTAGAATAGGGAGTCATCCAGTGGGATGAGGTCTCCTTTTTTGAAGTTTAGGTGCATTACTTATGAATCTCTGCGATGATAACTATAAGAAATCCCAAGACCCAAGCCAGAATTCTTAGGGTTGGTCAGGGCCTACCTCCTGGACCTGAATGTCAGGCCTCAGGCCTCAGAGCTCTCAGGCATAGTGGGGAATAATAGCACAGTGTTAGCTCCTGTGATTGACTGGCAGTGCAAACCCTTTAAATTGACTACACCTGGTATAACTAGTAGAAGCCTGGTCATCTGCTCATGTGTGATCAGCAGAGCAGATTTTCTGCATACTGTGTTTCTTCAGCTTCATCTCAAACCCTTCTTGTGGCCACAGGGACATCTCATGCCCTTAGCTCCATCTCAAGAATGTAACTCCAGCGCAGGAAACACACAGGCTCTCCACAACTGTTTGTTCCAGGTCCTGGTGATAACAGTGGTTTAGGCTGCAATCATAAATGCAAGAGTTCATAAGCCTACCTGAACATAGTGGGACTTGCTTCAGAGTAAACACGCATATTGTTAAGAATGTAGGAAGCAAAGAGAACATCAATCCCGGTTAAGTGCCCATAAAACAATTGAACATCACTGCCAAATTCTTACATTCCTTTCATTTTCCTGCCTTGCAGATTATTTAAAAAATCGATTTCT
This sequence comes from Tiliqua scincoides, assembly GCF_035046505.1. Taxonomy (NCBI): domain Eukaryota; kingdom Metazoa; phylum Chordata; class Lepidosauria; order Squamata; family Scincidae; genus Tiliqua; species Tiliqua scincoides. The sequence goes on from NC_089826.1 coordinate 70,819,201, forward strand.
TACTCACCTATTAGCTGAACATTCTCCATCCCTCATTTTGCAGACCATGTAGCAATACAGGAATTGAGTTTTTAAAAAGCAAGTTAAGGCAATGAAAAATATTTGTGTGTGTGTGAGATGTTAAACTTGCATTGGGATTGTTTGTGAGATATTTCAGTGTAGGAAAAATGAGGGGATTACATAGCAATCCTCAACACTTTGTTCGACGTGGAATTCTCCTAACAGGTCATATTGAATACTTTTGCTAATGTTAGGAATGTTCCTCCCAGCTAATTGTTCTAAGTATTTAGATAGTATAGAACTGTTTAAACACTGGGATACCAATATTTCTTGTTCTTCCACATTAAAAAGTGCCCTGCCTGTGGAAAACTAGTATGTCAAGGAGGAGGATTCTACCTAGCTGGTCACTGGAGTGCTTGTTTTTGTATGTGCAGGAAGTTTGTTTTTTCTTGAAGCCATTTCTGCCCAACGTTGCATATGCGCAACAGGGACCAAATGTTTTCATCTGTGGGTTGGGCAAAAATGGGTTAAACATAGGCTGAGCTTTTAAAAAGTTTCTTAGCTGCTATCTGTAGATTGGCCCTTAGTTTGCTCATGTGATAAACAGGTATGTCCCAAAAAAAGGCCCAAGCAGTCTTGTGATCCAGCTTCTCTATTGGAGACCCCTTTGATAGTGTTGTGGAATGCTCAAATAGGCTTAATAATATGTTTTTCTATAGCTATTCCTCAACCATTTTTAACCACTGTGCAGTGTCACACTGGTGTGCCGCGGATGGTCTGCGGGTGTGCTGCAGGAGTTTGGGGGAGGATCATTTGTTAGTAGGGCCACTGGGAGATGTGAACCTCTCCTGTTAGTATGGTGTGCCTTGTCAATGGTCAAAAAACTGATGGTGTGACTTTATAATATTAGTGCCTTGTCAGTTTGCCATTAGATGAAAAATTCGTTGAAAATCGCTGTGCTGGAGTGAAATAAGCTCCTTTCAGTTTATTGCCATATAACCAACCAGCCAGCAACCAAATCCAGCTGATTTGACAGCATATAGCCTTGACCTCTCAGTTTTATAACACATGGGTGCTAAGTGTTGCTAAACTTGCCTTCCATGGAGTATTTTTTTGTCCCTATATTCTGTACCATTTTCCAAGGGGTGGCTTTTGAGTTCTAGTGCACAATGCAATTTCAGTTGCATTAGCCAAAGTCATTGTAGGACTGTGATCGACCACAGTCTTGACTATCTGGGTTCCTATTTGAGTTGTAGCCAAGGCTTCAGAAACAATGCTGTAAATTACATATCATCACGTTTGTTGACACAGCATGACAAGGAACTGGAAGAGAACCAATTTGTTCATTTGGCATTTTATGGAATTGATAATAACCTAATTTCCTTAATAAGTACCCTAACACTTTAGGGGGATAGTATAGCAGGTGTTTCCCACTGGTACTCTTTTTAAGGGCCCAAGAGGAGCTTTATGTCTTTACAGTACTGAGTTTCTAAGGTAATAGGCTGGAATCTGAGGGCCCAATCCTATCCAACTTTCCAGTGCTGATGCAGCCACAATGCAGCTTGGAGGTAAAGGAACAAACATTCCCTTACCTTGAGGAGGTCTTTGTGACTGCCTGCACAAGGCCCATTAGCATTGCTACATCAGTTCTGGAAAGTTGGATAGAATTGGCCCCTGAGTCATCAGAGTTCATGGGCTTGCTCCAGAATGGCTAACCAAGCACAATCAACTTGCCAGTGGGAAGTCAATAGCCTGCAATATTATGGTCAGCATTCAGAGCAACTACTCCAGGCTTTGGTTCAAGGTGGTCACTGCCCTATAAAGTCTTTAATAAAATAAATTGCCTGCAGTGGCAGTGGGGCTGACACAATTGTACTTCAAGAGCTACATGAAGGTCCGTTATGGAGATCAAGTGAGTTTTTGTTTAGGAAGTGGTAGACATGGATTCAGGAAGGACAAAGAAGCCAAGAGGGATCTAGGCTGGAGTGGCAGGGTAGGTAGGAAACAAATGTGGGCTGGTGCAACATACAGAAATTAATGCAGTCCCATTTTTTTCTTTAGTTTCCTTTACAGGTGGTACCTGTACCACTGGTTGAGAAACACTGATCTAGATTGCACACTTTCTGAACTGTTAGAAGTAAATAGCATAGCCACAGGGGTACTATTTAGCAGAGGAGTTGAATGGGACACCCATGTCTGAGCAACTCATTGAATACTGACTGTAGCCGTTTATCTCCTTCTCTTCCTTACCCCCCACCTTTTTCTCTATCGATCTGTTTGTCCACATTACGTTTTGTACGTCTGCTTCAGGTGGCAGTCTTCTTATTGGATTTTCTTTCCTGTTGGAGGTGGGAGTGTGATGTTTTTGGATTATTTTTGTTACTTATTTGTGAACAATATTTTTTTTGGAAAAAAAAAACACAAATAAAAAGTTTCAATACTAAAAATGTAAAATGTTGACACGTTCAAAGTAAAATGCTCATATATAAATTATTTCTAACTAAAATTACCTCTGTGTTGATCATTTTCTGCCTTTTTCCTCCCCTTTTAACAGCACTTCTGGATTTGTTTCTTCAGGATATCATTTCTGCCCGTGGCACATGCATCAAGGGCTGAGAAACCTGGCCTTCTGTCAAAGTCTTCACCGAAGACTGGGGAGAGTAAGTATTTAACTACTTACTTGATTGATTTGGTTTGGTTTGATTGGCCCCACAAAGTGACTAAATTTGAGGCGTCCTATGAAAATGTGTTTTGTGCTAGTTTAGAATCCTGACAGTGGAAAGAGTTCTGTAAGCACAAGTAAACCATAGCCTAGAGCTGTGTGTGTGTGTTTTCATTTTCTCTTTCCTGGTCACTCCAGTCTTTAGCTGCATTGAATTCCAGAGGAGGAGCTCAAGCCATAGTTAGAAGAGCCCACTGGATCCTGTTCCAAAGGCTCATCTAGTCCAGCTTCTTGTATCTCACAGCATCCACCAGATGTCTCAAGGAGAACACAGACACCTGTATCCTGTTGCCACTTCTTTGCACCTGACATTCCGAGGCAGCTTGCTTCTAAATCCAGGATGGATTGTCCCCTATAAAGGATTTTTCTTCTAGAAACTTGTCAAATTCCCTTTCTCCCATCTCAAATCTCCCAAATTTCCATCTCGGCCAGATGCCATAACCACATCTTGTGGCAAGGAGTTCCACAGATTAATGAAGTGTAAAGTCATGCACATTGGGGCAAAAAATCAAAACTTTAGATATAGGCTGATGGGTTCTGAGCTATCTGTGACAGATCAGGAGAGAGATCTTGGGGTGGTGGTGGACTGGTTGATGAAAGTGTCGACCCAATGTGCGGCGGCAGTGAAGAAGGCCAATTCTATGCTTGGGATCATTAGGAAGGGTATTGAGAACAAAACAGCTAATATTATAATGCCGTTGTACAAATCTATGGTAAGGCCACACCTGGAGTATTGTGTCCAGTTCTGGTCGCCGTATCTCAAAAAAGGCATAGTGGAAATGGAAAAGTGCAAAAGAGAGCGACTAAGATGATAACTGGGCTGGGGCACCTTCCTTATGAGGAAAGGCTACGGCGTTTGGGCCTCTTCAGCCTAGAAAAGAGACGCTTGAGGGGGGACATGATTGAGACATACAAAATTATGCAGGGGATGGACAGAGTGGATAGGGAGATGCTCTTTACACTCTCACATAACACCAGAACCAGGGGACATCCACTAAAATTGAGTGTTGGGAGAGTTAGAACAGACAAAAGAAAATAATTCTTTACTCAGCGTGTGGTTGGTCTGTGGAACTCCTTGCCACAGGATGTGGTGACGGCATCTGGCCTGGATGCCTTTAAAAGGGGATTGGACAAGTTTCTGGAGGAAAAATCCATTACGGGTTACAAGCCATGATGTGTATGCGCAACCTCCTGATTTTAGAAATGGGTTATGTCAGAATGCCGGATGCAAGGGAGGGCACCAGGATGAGGTCTTTTGTTATCTGGTGTGCTCCCTGGGGCATTTGGTGGGCCGCTGTGAAATACAGAAAGCTGGACTAGATGGGCCTATGGCCTGATCCAGTGGAGCTGTTCTTATGTTCTTATGTACACACGGGGCATAAAATATTTCCTTTTGTCTGTCCTGACTCTTCTACCACTCAATTTTAATGGGTGTCCCTTTGTAGCAACCCATGTGGTACAAATCCATTTCAAACCACTCAGTTTGCTAGTCAGTCACCAAGCCTGATGTATAATCAACTGTCCTTAAACATGTTTTGATGTGATATTTTCATTGTGTCCAGTCAACTCAAGGAGGCAAAATTCTTGGGCTGGAGCAGAGACAGAAAACTACACCAACTTGAGTAATCTACTTTGGGAGAGGATCATGCTCCATAGGAATTAAAGGGGCAGAGGCAACCTACTTCACTAGGCTTGTTCATTGAAATTGGGAAGTAGGAGAAATTTACTTCATCTGGAGCTTGGTGTTATGAGATTTGTGTTGATGCTGCCAAAATGGAAACCTTTGTTCTTGTCCCTGCCTTCTTCCATGGTAATGTTTAGTAATCCAAAATGTGTGATGCAATATGAATGACCACATTCGAAGTGTCTCTGCTCCTGCTGCAACAATCAAAGCAGTGCAACTAGGAAAGCCCTATACTTATAGGTAGTTAGGGCACAATCCTAGGCATTTCTATTCAGAAGTAAATCCAATTATGTTCAGTGGGGCTTACTCCAAGGAAAGTGTGGCTAGGATTGGAGCCTATCCAATGGGGAGAGCTAGTTTTAAATCCCAAATTAGCCATGAAGCTTGCTGGGCCAGTCATCATCTTTCAGCATCCTATCTACTTGGCAAGGTTGTTATGAGAAAGGAAATGGGGTAAAAAGAGAACTTTATATACTGCACTGGGCTCCTAGGAAGAAGGACCAGATAGAAATAACTTAGGCTGCTATCCTATGCACAGTTAATCTGGGAGTGATTCAACAGGACTTACTTCTGACTAGACATTCTTAGGATTGCACTGCAGCTTGACTGAGGCAGAAAAACTTAACTGCCCAGTCCTATCCATTGAGTAAAACAGCAGAGTTTGTTGTAAATGCGGCTGCATTGCCGGAAGTGGCATGCCGCTGCCAGGCAATTCAGAGCTGCCAATGCTATGGGTCAGTGGCGCCATGCTCCTGCCATCACAAAGCCCAGCATACTTTGACACAGGTAGGTTGGTGGCAGGAGAGGCCTGGGGGTGGTTTAGAGTGGAGAGCGGGCTGGAGGGGATAGGCACATGTGGATCTTATCTCGCCCTGTCCCCTTCGCTGACTTGCGCCTGCACAATAGGTGGCTTGGGACTGAGGAGACCCATAGGCTTTTTCTTACCTCTTTTTAAACTTTGTCTTCCATTCTCTCCACCCCACCATAGCATGCAGCACATGCTTCATTGATGCAGCTGCATGCTACGGAGTGTCCGGGGGGGCTCAGATTGGGCTGTAAGTGTAGTGTTAGCATGTTACATGTTTTGCATTAGTAGAAGGTGGGAGACAAGGGAAAGAAACGGGAGCTGTCTCTTCAGTAGCAGCAAGGCAGTGTGGTATCATCTCTTTCCAGACTTAAGTTCTCTTCTGCAAAGAGACCATGGCTACTTTCCAGGTACTGCAGTGTCTTCAATGAAAGGAGTCTGCTGTGACTAGAGAACTGCTGTGACTGCATTCTGATTTGCATTAGGAAACGGAGGTGTGATGATTCCATCAGGATCTCTTCAGTTAAGCCAAAAGAGAACAGGAACTTATTTATTGAATTCTGCAGTGTTTTGAACAATTTCTGTCTAAAATATTCAGTAAACAGAATGTCCAAATCCTCAGGTAAGGAAACTAGAAAGTCCTATACTAGCCGAAGAGCAGGTCCCGCACCAAACACTGGGACTGAGGCTGGAGCTGGAGTCTGAGCTGGCAACAAGAATAGGAGAAAGAATGGTGCTGAAGCACAAAGAACATTATCAGTGATCTATGGTGTGGCCTAGGGCAGCAGTGGGTTCAAAGAGGGGCTTCAGTGGAGAGCTGGTACTCAAGCAAAAGTCAGACAGCAATGGCAAGGTTCTTGTGGCTGGAAGGGGATGGGCAGTCCAACTGTATCAATCCTGCTCCCCACCGATGCACCACCAGAGCATCCATTGCATCCTGAGGGCAAGTCCTGGAGATTTCCAGGTAAAGGAATATTTGTTACCTTGCCTGGGAATCAGCCTCTGCCACTCGAATGGGTCTACTTGGAGCTGTGCCAGCGATTTTGCTGGTGCAAGTCCACGTGGATCTGGGAAGGCAGTCAAGGTCAGGAAGGGGGATAGGATATTGTGGTGCCACTGTCGCCAATACCACCCCCTTCCTGGCCTCAATCTGCCCCGTCCCCTTCCCACCCTCCATGCTGACCTGGCGCCAGAGATTGCTGTGAGGCTGCTTGCACAACTCTACTTGCAATGATGGCCTGACTGTGAAAGATAGTGTGTTACAGATTGCAGCAGCCATAATGGACCTTGCTCTGGCAGAATGCTAGTTCCGGCAGCCCAAAACCCCAATAGGATTGTGACTTTAGGGCCCTAACTAACTTTCCAGTGCTGATGCAACCACAACGCAGCCCTGATGTAAGGGAACAAATGTCCTCTTACCTTGAGGAGGCCTCTGTGACTATCTCCTCCATGCAGGATGCAGAACACACCCCGTTGGTACAGCTGCATCAGTGCTGGAAAGTTGGATAGAATTGGGCCCGTAGTGTATTATGGCCTAACACTGCGGGCAACAGATAAGGACACAATATCTGTGTTTTTTAAAGGGCTTCTATGAGATCCTGTAGAGTTTGATTTAATCATATTCATAGTGTGTATGGATTGCTTTGATCTCTTTGTTCAGTCTGAGAGAAATATGAAAGTGTTCTCAGGTCCCCCGATACGGATAACTGTGTTCTGCTGATTTTTTGATTTTTTTTTTTTGCTTTCTTGGCCTTTTTCCCTGTTTTGTATTGGTATCCCATCAGCACCATTTAAGCTTAGTATACACACAGTTGACATTTTTACTGTCTCTTTTGTCAAATTGACTATGTAGTACTTCAAGAGAAAAAAATAAAAATAAAAAGGAAGGCCCTCAAGCTCTCTCTTGCTTTTGGCTTACCAGACACTTTTTCACCACACCAATGGCTCATAAAAAGGTACTAGAATTTATCTGATATTTGACCTGGTATATAATCTGTGTTATTTCTTGGCGTGCTACTCAGAGGCTAATTGTAAATATTCTATTGGCAAGCAGTGTATAATTTATTTTGCCATTCATGTAGTTGTCCAAGGTAATCAGAAGAGCATAAAAAGGTCATAAAAGCTCACTATGTTTTCCTGTTTCAGAAGGGTTTGGATGGATGGGTGAATAAATACATAAAGTAAGCTCTGTTTTATTATAAGAGAGACTTTGTAACAATTCAGATTTCTACTACCATGTCCATACTTTTCTTTAGTACAGCTATCAGGATGCTGTTTCTTTTCCATAAGAATGTTATATCTGATGCACATGGAAATTATATTTTTGGCAAAGAAAGATTCCTTTCCTACCATCTGTTATAGGGAAAACTGGAAAACGGTCTTTCTTTTTTCAGGAAATAATTGGATTTTGTTCAAAAATAAGGTTTATCCATCCATCCCTGCCAGTTTGTTTAGATGGTATCAGACAGTGGTTTTCCAACTTGGGAGGGAGGGCTGGGATGATTTGGAATCTTGCCCAATGATCTTCAGTAATAAGGTCTGTATGGCAGACAAGCTTTCCTGAAAGTCAGTTGGCCTGCTGCTACCAGTCTTGGCATGGAATCCGTAGTTGAAGGGAAGCTTTGAGTGAGTTCCTGGGTGTACTTTCAATTTATGCAAAATTGAAGGACCCAACATGAACTGTATGCACACACTAAAATATCTCCAATATCTAATTCAGTATCTAATATCCCCAGTATCTAATACAAAATTCAGGGATATCATAGCAGATGTCAGGAGTTCTCAACAGCTAAGGAAATAGCCATCTTCAGGTGCTCTACATTGCATGGCAAGGTCCAGTGATTGGAAGGAGTGAAAGTGTCCTCTTTCTCCTCATGAAAGAGCATTCTAGATCATGGGGCAAAAGGCTCCCCAGGTACATTTGTCAATGTACACATATACTGTACATGTGTGGGCGGGTCTTCAGAAATCTATCTGTATAGACGTGAAGCTTACTTAGGTACTGTTGCTCCGCCCCCATTGTGTGGAAAGGTACTATTCTGGCAGAGAGCAGGTCCTTGCCCCTGACTCTCCAAACAATCTGGTGAAGGCACTATGGGCAGCTGTGGCTGGAGGTATGACTTGTGGTGGTGATCCAGTTATGGAGGTGCTTACCCAGAGAAGACATAGCAAAAGGAGCTTTTTTTGGGAGGGGACTTGGCGTTTTGGATGCTGGAGATTGGTTTTATTGAGTAGCTACAGCTGATCCAGAGTAGACTTTTTGAATTGACTTTTATAAACTGTTTATTGCTTTTAAAAACATTGATTTATGTTTTTAATAAACATAAATATAATAAATTTCAGTTAAATTAATAAATGTTGATTTATGTAAATGTTATTTACTGATTTTTTTAAAAACTGTAATCACTTTGAGCACTATCTGGGGAAGCATCACACATATAAAAAATTTATATATGTATTTTGAACACTCTAAATCAGGGGTGCTCAATAGGTGGATCGCGATCTACCGGTAGATCGCGAGGCAAAATGAGTAGATCGCGGAGTGCCGACCCCCCCCTTCAGGTGCCTCTGGGAGGAAATGCTGGGAGTAAGGCCCATTCTACTCAATGGGGCTTACTCCCAGGTAAGTGTGGCTAGGATTGCAGCATCACAGCCTAATCCTAGGCATGTCTACTCAGGAGTAAGTCATGTTATACTCAGTGGGGCTCAAGGTACACCAACATACATTGTACACATAAATGTTATATGTTATGATGGCACGAACATTGTAAAAAAAACTCTGGTAGATCTCCGGGCCTTGCTGGGTTTCAAAGTAGCTCTCGAGCCAAAAAAGTGTGAGCACCCCTGCTCTAAATTAATGTATAAATGCTAAGTATTATTACTTTTATTGAATTTAGATTTCAAAGACCTTTCTGAACCAGGACATGGGATTTTTTCCCCTTTACTGGAATTAGTAGACCTTTGTTCTCTCACTAGGTGTCGCTTTAGAGCTCTTTGCACAGCTATAATTGAAAATCACCTATAGATATAATACAGGCAGTCCCCATCCATTCCCTCTGACAAGGAATATGACAGTGTCATAGTTACACAGAATTAAACTTAAGTTCTTACATAACCCCTTCTGCATTTTGTAGGAAAGTTGATTGGCTACATGAGACACTGTCACTGAAAAATTAATGTTTTAAAGGAGACATTTTCAACCACATGAAACAGAATGCTCACAATCGAAGATCCATGTGGGATACATGGATACGTAAACAATCTCCCTCCACAATCCATTTCTGTAAGAAAATATTTCTAGTATTGCAGCATGCCCTTCCAATTTAGTGTTGGAAATTATTGGTAGTGGAAAATAACACCTGCAGAATTAGCATGGCTTTGTGTTGTGCTGCTTTCCTCAGACTTTGCAAAGGAAAGACCTGAACCCCCCAGGGAGAAACTTCTTCAGCTTGACAGTAGGGTTGCTATGTGTAGAGCGGAAGATGAGAGTCTCTTGTGGTGCATCTGTGTGAGCAAAAATTCCTCATTTGTGTAGTTTTGTGAATGGTAGCAGCAGCAGTTGAGCATTTGGGGTAGTGCACTGGCAATTTAGCTCCTGGTATATCACCCTTTTCAAACACAGTTGTTTTTCTGAGGATGTTACCAATTATTCCAAGCACTGCAGAAAGTTATCCATACCTCATACGAGTGAACAGGAGGAAATTCAAAAAGCAATTTAAAAACAAATCCCAAGCTGAAGTGCAGTTGTTTACTAGTTTTACTCTTTCATAGATAATAATGTAGGACGGCATCACTGGGATTAGGTATATTTAATTCTTTAAAAGAAAGCAAGACAAAAATGTGCCAAGCTTATATTAAAAACGGAGCCCATATTTGGGTGTTAGGCACACATTTTTTGTTCAAGAGAAGCTCCCCTTTAGTTGAAGAGGTATTATTTCAACACTCATGCTTAGGTTTAGGTTGGAATTCTTGTGAAACATAATTGGCTTTGTTTTTAAAGAAAATAATGCACTGATATTTCTTTCCAAATGGAACTTGACATTTACTTTCAATGCCCAAAGGTTCCATGAAAGCTTAAGCAAATTACTTCAGAAACCTGGCCTCAATAGTCAGTGCACAATATCAGTGTGTATGTGTGATGGTTTATGTTCGGGGCACAACTCTGGACCTTTGGTGTGTGATGCTTGGGCTAACTTCACAAATTATGTCTGGGAAAATAGATTCGCATTCGGGAGGCAGGTTGGAGGATGGACAGTGTAGTTCATAGTTCTGCAAGCAAACCTTCATGCCCCTGGGGCTAGTTGGCCTGGCTTGTATTTGAATGAATTCACACTCTCACCTGGTCTCCCCCATCACAAAATTAAGGATTGTTGTGTTTTTTATTTTTTGCTTGCAAAATGAGGGGATTGGGGGGGGGGAAATGGGTCAGTTATGCAATCTGAGTTACACAAACTTTCCTGAAATACATTTGAAAAAAAATACCTTGCGTTTTTGCAAGGGCAAGCCAGGAATGCAGTCAAAACACTGATGGTTTTTGAGATAAGGAGAGTTGATACTTTTTTCTTTAAAAATGGAAATTGCCTTCAAATAATACAGGATCTATTGTCCGGTTTCATTAATAAGCTTCATGCAGAGGTACTTCTCCTCTGTGTGCTGAGGGAGGTGGTCATGGTGACTGAACCTGTCTTCCCCGCCCATAGCTACGGAAGTCTATTCTCTGGGTAGTACACATAGAAACCTTTGCTTTGAAGTCACAGTGAACATAATTACAAATTACAAGATCTGTACACTGCAAAACATGCACAGCATTGCTATAAACCAGGGGTGTCAAACTCAAACTCGGGTTATGACACGAAAGAAACACTTTTTCTCACTTTCGAACTCATTAGGTGCAAATGACAGAAGAGAAAATAGGCAAATCTTGATCATATTTTCAAGACCTGTGGGAGCCCTTTCAGCAGTGACACCTTAGCATAACTCAGCAGCTGATGGTGGTGCTGGGAGAGCCCAAGGGCTGGATAAATAGCTTCTGCAGATTGCATCTGGCCCGCAGGACTTATGTTTGACACAGCTTTTGTCAGGACTTATATTTTACACCTATAAACTATTGTTTGTAAGTCATCCTAATTGTTGTCATCCAATGTTGACTTCAAACCCATTATTTCCTGTGCACTTTTTAACAATGTTTCAGCCCATCAGGTTTTGAGGAATAGTGGAAGAGAACCACACAACTGACCTTGATCATGTGGTGCTATAGTTATGTGGGATTGCATGGTGGTAAGCACCTTTTAACGCTGCTGCAGGAATATATGAGGCACTTGTTAGCTGTATTAGATGATGTAGGGTATTTTGCAGGGAATTTAATATATGGAGGATCCTGCCTGAAAGCAGCTGAATTTTCCTGTGACAGGAGCTGGAGAGCAGGAGAGGTCATGACTGCAGGAAGAGGGGGGAAGCTAGTCAAATTGTCGCTAGATCCCTGTTGTTTTAACAAGTCAGAGGAAATACGCCAAGTATAGAGATACAAATCAGCTGGTTGACAAGGCATAGCAATTTTGCCACATGGAATATAGTGGAGATGTCGAGTCTAGGCTTTAGTTCAGTGGTTCCCAACCTTTAGTGGCCTGTGGACCACTGAAGCAAAAATTGGAATCGTCAAGGACCACACGCAACCCCCTACCCCTGCAGGCACAAAAACACAATTAAATTTGTAATAATCAGAGAAGATTTATTAGATATTAGATTTATTATTTATAGAGAAGATTTTGTTGGCTGAGGCTGTAGGTGGTCTCTTCCCTCTCTGGTGGTCCATGGGGGAGCATCTCCTGAGCGAGCACTGCCCCGTGGACTATCCGAGATAGTGAAGAATGGACTGTCCACTGCTGACACTTCAACCCTCTCTGGTAGACCATGGGGGAATGCTTACTGGCTGGAAGTGATCAAAGGTGATCTTGTTTTTCTTACCACTTCTGAGAGTCTCATGGTTGGAAACCAGTGCTTTAGATTGACTAGGGCCCTGCTTATCTTATAAATAGAAGAGAGAGAAAACGGTGATAACAAAATAAAAGCACATAACACCACTTTCTGCACTTCTCATTTTTGTAAATAAAACAAATAAAAAACCGTGAGAGATAGTGACTGGCTCAGTGTCACCTACGGAGCTCCATATCATGTAATTCTTATTCTAAACAGCTCTTAAATTACAAGGGAAGCAGAGGGGGCCTATACCCTCTTAACTTTTGTGTTGGCTCCATTGTCTTCTACTGTTTGAAAAGGGTGTGGGAGGGCCATAGTTTGGCTGAAAGCGGGCAAGATAGGAAGGGTTGTGTTTATCGATTTCATCATTGGCCCCCAGTCCTCTCCTACAATTCAAACACTGATTCTGAAAATAAGCCCTTTCTGGTGTAGGAGTGAAGTGTGCCTGCAGTTTTTATTAAGGAAAAAAAAAAGTGCTTCGTATATCTGGATCTTATGAAATGCTGAAAAGGTGGATTACATTTTGTGCCTTTGTTAGGGAGGTTTTCCTGACTTACCTGTGCTTGACTCTCTCTTCCTTGAGTGATCTGGGTCTAACTAATATTTAATGTAAAGGAGCCTAGGGCAGGTGGCAATCGTTTTCTTCTAACTTCCACAATAATTCAAGACTGATGGTTCACAGCCTCTGCTCTGTTAGAATGGTGGTAATTTACCCACCACTGCCAAGCTGTATAGTTACGCTTTACTTAACAACTAAAGTCAATGCCCAGAAAAAAACCACAGCCCATTCTGAACCATTGTGAAGTTCTGAAATCTCATTTGAGGCAGTATATCAAGAAATGGTGTTTGCCTTGAAATTATTTATGCTTATCAGTGGAGGGGCGAGTGCAAATGGTAAATTTGCTCTGCCTGGATAGCCCCCATGGTTCATCTCTGCTGCTGGTGTGAGGATGAATAATTCATAAACTTGTGCTATCCAAAACCAGGGAGAGGGTCATTAGCATTTTAATGAAAACAATGCAGGCATTGTACTAAATCTTTGCATTCTGTTTTCTTCTTCTTGTTCTTTCTCTTCCTCCAGTAAGACAGTTCTGCCGCATGCTTTGAAAGCAGCTGACAACAGGGGAGATAATGTGCTGACTGGCACTATGGGCAGGCGATACCCAGGGGCTCACTATCGTCAAAGCAATTCATGTATGTATTTATGTATGTATAGAAGTCCTCTTCCCACCTGTCCATTTAGAACCAACCCTGTAGCTTGTCTTGGCTGACCAAAAAGTTTTTTAAATTGCTGTGTCCATTGATGCTGCTGTATAAAACATGATTTATTGGTAATTTATCTTTACAGTTTCAGAGTTGCCTAGGAGTAGTTTAAAGCACAAATAGAGTGGTCATTTTAAAATAATTCTACTAAAAGGAAAGCAAAAGTGTTGGCAATCTTGCTGTTTGAATGTGCCATCTAACCTTTAAATGGCTGCACAAACAAATATATTGGGGTTTTATGGCATCTTTTATGCAAAGCTTCTCTTGCTTCAATTCATTGCCACACTGTAGCCCCTATATGTACAGTCACATGCAAAGTTGGCACCAGAGCCTGAGCAGAGCAGGCATTTGCTCCCTAGGCCAGCAAAGTGCGCAGTGTCCCATCCCCTCCCGCCCCATTGCACCAGTGTTCTCAGAGCATTGGTTTTGCGCAGAGCACGTGATAAGATCAGAGGCAGCATAAGTTTCAGTACCTGACCTCTACCAAGCCATGATAGGTACCTTGCATGGGGGGCGTCAATCCTGCAGCCAGTATCATTCTCTTTCTCACATGTATGCACATGGATAATTTTAGAAATGGGTTATGTCAGAATGCCAGATGCAAGGGAGGGCACCAGGATGAGGTCTCTTGTTATCTGGTGTGCTCCCTGGGGCATTTGGTGGGCCGCTGTGAGATACAGGAAGCTGGACTGGATGGGCCTATGGCCTGATCCAGTGGGGCTGTTCTTATGTTCTTATGTTATATGCTGTGCAAGCTGTTGATCTGTATACTTGAACTACTAGTCGAAAGCGACAAATTCAACTTTTTGTCTCACTCGCATGCGTGTGTGTGTGTGTGTGTTAAAGGGAGTAGTGGCCTGATTTCTTGGGAAACACCTCTATATTAACAAATGTTTTAATATTGCACAGCTCATCTTAGTATATTGATTGATTGCAGCTGCATATTTTCTCTACTTGGAGAAGTAAGCGTTTTGGGGATTCGGTGGAGAAAGAGGATGAACCAAATATTTTTTTTAAATTGATTAAAAAGAAAGAGGATGGCTTTAGATGTTAGGCAGAGGAGAGGTTTCTTAAGTAACTCCCTCTGCCTTTTTCACTTCCTTTGCACTCTCTGGAAAAAACCTTGTACTTTCCTCAGTGATGACATTCATAATCTCCTGGTATAGGTTTGCCTCATGTGTCTTCATCAGAGGTGCAAGTTCCTGCTTTTAGAGGAAATGTGTCATTCCTGCTTTCTTTCCTTCCTTCTGTGTAACATCTGCAGCGTTCCCCCTTTCCAGAAAATTGAATTAGCATTTCTGCCCAATGTTGCATTTATGCAACATGAACCAAACATGTGTACACTTGTGGGCTGGACAAAAGTGAGTTAAGAAGGTAAATATTTTAAGTCATAAACAATCTGTAGAAAGTTAGTTTGACATCCTTTACAAAATGCTGTTCAGTGAAATATATTACAGGGTGTATCTGCGGAATGCAGATTCTAAACTCCTAGTTCAGAGGTTCAGCACAGATTCAGAACTACAGGAAGAAAAGAAGGTGTACATGTTGCCAGGGGTGGCCACCTGACTCAGAGTGACTCAATTTGAGTTTGAGCAAAACTCTTGTTTTTGACTTGTGTCATGACGTCATGGACCCCAACTTGACTCGCAACTCGGGGCCAGTGACTTAAAAAAAGAGGTGGGACTTGAAATGTTTCGAGTCCTGACCCTCTTTTTGTGTTTGTGTGTTCCGGCTTACTTTTTTCGCTACTTCTGCATCGCGCCAAAGACCAGGTGGGTGATCCAGAAGCAGGCATTCTAAAAGATAGCAGCAGACATGGTGGGAGGGTAGGTTCCAAGAGGTGTTGGACTGAGAGGAGGAGGAAGGCTGAAATTTTTGATTTTTAGATTGTGACGTTTTGCTCAGGAAAGTCCTGGACTCGCAACTCAACTCATTTCTCAAAATGACTCATGACTTGACTTGAAATGACTCTAAATTTTGCTCACGTAGTGTTGTGAAGGGTGCACGCTATGACTTGTGAGTTTGGTCATGGGGTCACCGACTCGTAACTCAGACTCAGTGACTGGAGAATATCCCTGCATGATGTCATGTGGGGATTATGTACTCACATTGCTCCTTCTCCCACATGTGTTCCACAATTGTGCATTGTCTATTATTTCATTTACTTGCTGTACGGACAGATGAAAGATCACCATAGACTGTCCATAGGGACTCTGTGTTATGCAGCAATCAAGTATATCTCTGGGACATCTCCTGCTGAATCCCTTTATGGATTTAGTCTACCTGAGACACCCATGCTCTATTTTTTTCCAGCTTAAAACTCAATGCTTGCCTATTTTGTGTGCATGTTCCTTGCTGAAAAGCAGTTCAGCTAGCTTCTCTTGGTTGACCTTGTTTTGCTTCCGTTTCTCTCTGAGGTCCATTTTGGCAAAGGTTTCTATACTGCTTAAAGTTTGTTACCTGGCCCTTTCATCTCCTTGAAGGAACTGCTGACAAATAGCTGTCCCCGTGACTGCTATCAGTGATAATCTTTGAGCCTTAAGGCTGGTTATATTGCAAAGTATGTCAACAGATCTTCTCAGAAGGTGGAATGTGCAATCTCTGTTGAATTTTCCCCCCCCTCAACTTTAGATGATTGTGTTAAGTCTTGGCATTTTTTGCTGTTGCCTTAGGTTATGAAGATAGAGCTATGTAGCTTTTCCTTACTATAATTTTTTTTCTACTCCATGGTGTTCTTAACAGAACATTTTCAATGATTGTTTTCCTTGGAATCATTTTTTGCAACATACTGTAACTTATTAGTCAGTATGGTGGTGATGCTGCTGCTATATTTGTGGTTTCTCCACACTTCTCCATGTTTCAGACTATGGAGATTTGTCTAGGCGTTTTATCTAGCCCAAGGCTGCTGCAGGCTGATGCGTGCTCTCTGGCGAAAAATATCTGTCTAATCTTTAGACACATGTCTGTGTAAATGGTCTGCTGCAGATTAAAGAATTGCCTTCGAGAATTTATACCTAGTTGTAGAATTAATATTGAGATCTTTCTGAACCAAGTGAGTAATTTTGGAGTTACAGCTTTAGTATGTGTGTCACCACACAACTGTAGCTGAGAGACCTACAGGTTTATAGTTTAGCAGTAGACCAAAGTGGATTATGTGGTAGTTCTAATTCCTGTAAAGGCATTCATTGTCAGTTTGCTCATTAGTCAGCTAATTTGGTCTCTCTGCCTTGGCCCACTCCTGAATGTGAAAGCTATAAGGGTCATTTCCGAAGGACCATGGATATACAGTGAACTCTTGCTTTAGTCGACTAATGGGGGGTGGGGGTGGGAAGGTGCATCTATGAATGCTGAAAATTCATTGCATGATGTCAAAACATTGCCTGATGCTGTGATGTTACTGCTCCTGGCGCTGGGGTGAAGCCTTTCTCATGCCTCTGGCTGTAAGAAAAGTGGTGCATGTTGCAAGGAGAGTCTATCAGTGAGAAGTTTGACTCATACCAGATTGGACCAAATATAAAATTATACAGCGGCATGCTTAGGGAAGAGTCAAATATTTTTTCAGCTTGTGGTTCTGTCCATGCACATGTCTGAAATAATATTTCAAATTTAATTTTTGGATGCTAGTATCAGATTTCTAACATTTCACATTTCTGATGGGAACTTACCCCCACTGCGCCTGTGAATGCAAGCTCATCTCAGATTGCAGACACTTCCTTCCTCTGTTGGCTCCAGCTTCCCAGAAGCCCCTATGAAAAGGCAACAGGAGTATGCTCCTGACAGGCTAAACAAATCTTGCTAGGGCTCCTACACTGGAGTTTATGCAGCATTGTCTTAGCTCTTTTGGAATCTGCATCGGCCACAAATCCTGTTTGATCTATTGTCCATTTGCAACCATTTGCCCTTGCTTTCCTGAACTTCACCAAGCCTACTTCCTTAGGGCCCAATTCTGAGCAATGCGCACCAGCCAGCGCAAGCGTGCACTGTCTCAAACATGCTGCAAGGCTGCCTGTAATGTCTCCGCCGGTCCAGCACCAGAGCAGGTTCAGTGCGAGCCTGCGCTAAGCCAGCACAGGCCTGCAGAAAGACAGCTGCCCAGAGCTCCATCAGATCTATAGCTTTGCTCTGCCAGATCCATAACCCCACATCAGGTCTCCCAGCCCAACATGGAACTGCTTTACTCTGTGCTGGCTAAATAGCCAGTGCAGCATCAGGTAGCCCCATTGTGGGGCTTCTTACCTTGCCCCAGGGGAAGGGGACAAATGACCTCTTCTCTGAAGGAGATGTTGGGAGTCACTGCTGGCTTTCCAGTGTCCATAGGATGCAGCAGCAACCATTTTGCTGCTGCTGCAGCCCTGGGTGCTGGGCAGCTAAGGATTGGGCTGCCCATTCTATTGTGCATCCATGCAGCCCATGTTTTGTCTTGCCCACCGGCATTGGGTAGCTAGGCATCAAGGATTTTTCCAGCCCTGTCATTCTGCAGTGTGGCCATTAGAACTTACTTACCCACTATTGCTTTTTAAACTGGACCAATTGCGAATCAGCCTCTTGCAAAAAGGAGGTCATTCTTGGTGGTCTAGCATGGTGTAGGTGGTCTGCCTTACAGGTCTAATAAGCCACTTCATCTCATTCTCAGCCCCCTGCAATATGAGGATAGTAATGCTCACTTACAAGGTTTTTTTCTTTTGAAAGATTGTAAGAAAATGCATATGAAGCATGTCTAGCACTCCAAAAATGCTGTACAAATTATCATTATTGTTCCTAGACAACATCAATATTTTCTGGATCTAAACTGTAACCTCTGATGTATGGTATCATATTTGATGGTGGCCTGAAGTTGGTAACATTGGGTTAACCTGACACCCTGACCAGATATAAGGTCAGGGCCGCTGTACACATCTATTTTGAAAACTTTTGGAATGAAGGAAGTTGATTACAATGGTCATGACACGCTGAGGATTTCTTCCATTCAGAGAAATGGGAGCCACACAAAAGCTACATCTGTTCTTTTATGTGAGAACTATGCAGTAGTTCCTGTGAATTGTCCCCTTCTTTTATAGGCCCCTGTGGTTTTCGTTTTGCTGGAATATTTTTTTTGCAGTTTCCCATAATCCAGGTGTCAAGTCTTTCCTTTTTTTTGTTTTAAACTGCCAAAAATTTTATCAAGAGAAACCAAAATTGGGAGTTTTGACTGAAGGAAGTTAGCTTAGATTTCCCTATTTAGTAATGCTTCTGAATTGTGCCTGCTTCAGTTGCTGCACACAATACAGGCATGTTCCATCCAGTTAAACACATTGATTTTAATGAGAAAGTTTATACTTAATGGCCCAATCCTGTTCAGATGCTAGTGCTAAGCCTATCCTGGGCAATGCCATGCTGATTGTGCACCAATAATATTATTACAGCTTAATCCACAGCCTGGGGTATATCATTCCTCTTCTCTTCTTCCAGTTCCCCTGCAGCCATCAGACAGAATGTGCCACATGCTGGTCCCTATCGCTCTCATGGTGTTGATTCCTAACTTTGCTTGGGGATCTATTTGGAAACAAAACAAAACAATTTCTCTTTTTCTCCTTTCTCTCTCCACCCCCATGCTTCATTAATTTAAGTGTGAGAACCATCTCAAGCAATCTGGACATTTGAGCAATTGTATGGGTAAACGTGAATAGCAATACACTAAGCATCATATTAATTAGATCAGTGCTTAAAACAATTAAAATAAACAGATGGGATTCTCTCTTCTACCACATGTCTTTCTCTATAGGATGTAATGTTGGCTTTCATCAGCCAATGTGAGAAAGTGATTGTCGTGGGCAATGGCTTTTAAACTTTGTGCTGTCGTGGAATCCCTGCATATCTACCATGGAATCGCAGCACATTTCAGAGGATTCTGAAATTTTTTTGTGTGGCTTGCATGTTATGTTGGGCTTTATTGCTGTGCAGAATGAGCAATGAGTGTGAAGGGGGAAATCGGCAATAGAGGACGTGTTTCACTGAACTGTCTCTCCTATTACTACTACTCATATTAAGGCACTTCAGGAGAAAAGCTTGAAAAAATATTGCTATAGATCAAGAGCTATTTTGGAAGTGTTCATGGAATATTCAGGAAAAAATCAGTTTAGTCAGGGATTTATCTTTTTGTCATGTAATATTTAATTATAACGTAAGCCGCTTAGAACGTTTGGGGTAGAATGGGATATAAATTAGGTAAAAAAACTAAGGGTTGTAGCCAAAGGAGTTCGTCATTATTAAGTTCCATTGAGATTAATGAAATTTGTTAGACACGACTAATTTAAACCCTGTTATTTCCATGGTGCTTAGTCATGACTAGTGTACAGTCTTAGTTTAGACTAAGTTTAGACTAAGACCAGTGACTAAGTTCGATCTCAGGCTTGCAATCCTGTGTATGTGTAATTGAGAGTAAGCCCCATTAAAAATGACAGAACTTCTGAGTGTGGAAAATTTAGAATGGTATGAATTAGAATTTTGTAAATATAAGTAGAGGTGTTTGTTTCTGGTGAATAAGATAGGTTTACATCGTACTAGCTTTCTTCTTGAAATGTGTATGGAGAGTTTTGAAAAGCAAATGTTGCCAATAAGATTTCTCCCCTCCTTACTTGTAATAATTACCTTTATTCGATACAATGCCCAGTAGATCCTGAAATGTGCCACAGTGGTCAGTATCCATAAAATACTGTAGTATCCATCAAAATATCCATCAAAGTATCCATCAAAATAAAAGTATCCATCAAAACACATAGACGAACAGGCCTTGCTGAGGGAGAGTCAGCATGGCTTCTGTAAGGGTAAGTCTTGCCTCACAAACCTTATAGAATTCTTTGAAAAGGTCAACAGGCATGTGGATGCGGGAGAACCCGTGGACATTATATATCTGGACTTTCAGAAGGCGTTTGACACGGTCCCTCACCAAAGGCTACTGAAAAAACTCCACAGTCAGGGAATTAGAGGACAGGTCCTCTCGTGGATTGAGAACTGGTTGGAGGCCAGGAAGCAGAGAGTGGGTGTCAATGGGCAATTTTCACAATGGAGAGAGGTGAAAAGCGGTGTGCCCCAAGACCAGTCCCAGCGGTCTGTCCTGGGACCGGTGCTTTTCAACCTCTTCATAAATGACCTGGAGACAGGGTTGAGCAGTGAAGTGGCTAAGTTTGCAGACGACACCAAACTTTTCCGAGTGGTAAAGACCAGAAGTGATTGTGAGGAGCTCCAGAAGGATCTCTCCAGACTGGCAGAATGGGCAGCAAAATGGCAGATGCGCTTCAATGTCAGTAAGTGTAAAGTCCTGCACATTGGGGCAAAAAATCAAAACTTTAGATATAGGCTGATGGGTTCTGAGCTGTCTGTGACAGATCAGGAGAGAGATCTTGGGGTGGTGGTGGACAGGTCGATGAAAGTGTCGACCCAATGTGCGGCGGCAGTGAAGAAGGCCAATTCTATGCTTGGGATCATTAGGAAGGGTATTGAGAACAAAACGGTTAGTATTATAATGCCGTTGTACAAATCGATGGTAAGGCCACACCTGGAGTATTGTGTCCAGTTCTGGTCGCCGCATCTCAAAAAAGACATAGTGGAAATGAAAAAGGTGCAAAAGAGAGCGACTAAGATGATTACGGGGCTGGGGCACCTTCCTTATGAGGAAAGGCTACGGCGTTTGGGCCTCTTCAGCCTAGAAAAGAGATGCTTGAGGGGGGACATGATTGAGACATACAAAATTATGCAGGGGATGGACAGAGTGGATAGGGAGATGCTCTTTACACTCTCACATAATACCAGAACCAGGGGACATCCACTAAAATTGAGTGTTGGGCGGGTTAGGACAGACAAAAGAAAATATTTCTTTACTCAGCGTGTGGTCGGTCTGTGGAACTCCTTGCCACAGGATGTGGTGATGGCGTCTAGCCTAGACGCCTTTAAAAGGGGATTGGACGAGTTTCTGGAGGAAAAATCCATTATGGGGTACAAGCCATGATGTGTATGCGCAACCTCCTGATTTTAGAAATGGGTTAAGTCAGAATGCCAGATGTAGGGGAGAGCACCAGGATGAGGTCTCTTGTTATCTGGTGTGCTCCCTGGGGCATTTGGTGGGCCGCTGTGAGATACAGGAAGCTGGACTAGATGGGCCTATGGCCTGATCCAGTGGGGCTGTTCTTATGTTCTTAATGTCAATCAACATTGTGCTGTGCTGGCTTTGTTTGATGACTTTCTTTGTTTTTAATTTCTTAAAATGATCCCTCTTTTCAGATTTCAAATAATAATCTATTTCCTGATCCATTGCTGAAGCCCAGTGATCCATGTCAGAAGTACTTCCAGGTCAGATGCCCTTTCGCATATTTCAATGAATGGCATTTCTTAATAGCTTTCTCTCCTGCCTGGCCCATACTTTTGTGCTTATGATTTAAACAAACTTTTTTTTTCTTTTCTTGTTTCTTTTAATCAGCCAGGTTTCAGGTTCAATGCAAACATAACACTGCCTGTTTCTTAGCTATGGTCAAGCACTTGGGAGCTGGCCATGGAATCGTGTACACTTTTTCTACACAACTTCTCTTCTGGGAGTGCAAATTCTCCCTGCTGGGCTTAATTGCAGCTAACCATAACATCAGTAGTGCTCTTGGCCATGAGTGGAAGTCCATGTTATCTCATCAGAAGCATGTCTCCAAGTCTGTGTTTTCTGAGATAACATGAACATGAATTCAGAGGGGAACATGGGGAGTATATCATTACATAAATAGAGCAGAAAAAAATACATAGGTTGGGTTAAGTACCCCTGACACATCTGTTGATTCTCGCTTGCAAATCCCCCTCTGTTCCCCCCCCCCCAGCTAGGCATACTTCTGTTTTTGGAACCTACCTGGGGAAATAACTAAAAATGGTCCAGAATGGCATACTCAAGGGAAAATCAGCAAGAAGGAGAAGGGTTGAGTTTCTCCCTCTCACATGTCGGTTTTCCCCTGCAAATGCTCTTCTTGGTCCCTAAATTAGTATTATGAGGCAGCAAGAGATTGGCAAGCCTGTAGGTCTCTCCTCAGATCCTAGTTATATTTTGATGAAGTAATTATAAATTAGGGGTTCCTAAACTTTTGAGTGCCATGCTTCACCTTGTGTTCTGCAGTGGTTGTGACTCAATGCTGTGCCAAAAAATCTTAGGAAGCAATGGCGTAGCTAATGATCGTGTAGCTCGGTGCCAAACTCAAAATGTTGCCCCGGAAGTGATGTCACAACTGGAAGTGACATCATGCCTGGACTTTTTAAAAAGTGAAATTGGGAGGAACTCACCTCCTCCCCCCAGCAGCTTGCCACCCACTTGCTCTGCTGCCTCCCTCCAGTCAGTGGCATAGCTAAGGCATCTATCTGCTACCTGGGATCAAAGAAGATTTTGTAGCTCCCCCTTCATGACAAAATCAAATTTAATTAATTAAGTAAATAAATAAAAATATTGGTTCTATGCTGTATCATTATATCATCTTGTTGGCACTCAGAACAATCAGTCTCATAGGTCAGTTTTGAGTTAAGCAAACCCACTTTTTGTTCCATAAAGGCAGTGGTGTTTTAATTTTCTGGTTAATTGGCCATAACTTTTGATAGAATACAATATTCCAGTGCAGTTTGTTTCATTGCATTCTGCTTTAAATTGCCTCTCCCATGATATATAACATGGTATATTCATACATACCAAGATTTTCACAATTTTGGTCACTAGTGCCAAACTCAACTTGTTGCACCCCCAAGCCTTGATACCCAGTGCAACCGCCACCCCCTGCACCCCCTTAACTACGCCACTGGCCAGAGGTCCTTTCCGCAGCTCACTCCATTGGCCTCTGCAGGCTCAGAATACCTCCTGAATGCAACAGGAAGTCACAGAAGCAAACCAGAAGTAGCTTCTGGTCATGTCCAGGAGGCATCCTGAAGCCTGCAGAGGCCAGTGGAGCGGGTTGCTGGCTAGCACATCCTGGAAGTAATCACCAGGGACTCCAAAAAAGGCTTTTGGGCATAGCATTAATCATTGGGTTGCAACCTACCACACACTGGATCACAACCCACCAGTGGGTTGCAGCCCTCAGTTCAGGAAATGCTGATATAAAAAATTGGTGCAACGTAGTAGCTAAACTGGGAAGTCCCTGGTTCAGATGTCCCTTTAGCCATGAACTCATTAGGTGGTGTTTGGCAAGACGCTGTCTTTTAGCCTCTCATCATCCATACTGGGATAATACTACTGATCTGCCTTACAGGGCTGTTGCTACAGTGGCTGCGTTAGTGTATATGAAGCTCTTTAAACACTCGTAGTGATTCTCACACATTTAGCACTGGGACCCACTTTTTAGAATGAGAATCTGTCAGGACCCACCAGAAGTGATGTCATGACCAGAAGTGACATTATCAAGCAGGAAAATTTTTGACAATCCTAGGCTGTAATCCTACCCACACTTAACCAGGAGTAAGTTCCATTTACTATAATTGTTAAAAGAACATACGTAGTAGCTTGTTAAAAGTACAGGTCTGCAACATTTCCCCACATGCAATGTCATACCATGGTACCATCAAGTCTACTATATTAAAAATGAAATTTTGAAATGAATGGGGACCCACCTGAAATTGGGTCGCAACCCACCTATGGGTCCTGACCCACAGTTTGAGAAACACTGTGCTATATAAACACAGTGTATGATTATGATTAAGATGATTCTGAAGTAGTAGTTTTTGAATAACACATTGTAATGTCCTAAAGTTGTTTATTCTCTACCTGCTCAATATCAATAACAATCAAGTACATTTGGCTAGCCAGTCCTTCCCCCTTCCACTGGACTGTCTTGGCAAGGTCTTGGCAAGTAGATCCAGAATTGCTTCTTTGTAGATATGACCAATTATAGTCATGTAGTGCTTTTATTATCATTATTAATAACATTGATTGGCTGAATTATTCCAGTTCTTCATTAGTTGCACAGAGAGAAAAGGTAATGGGCTGCCTGCCTCTCTCTAGTGTTCCTGCCAAGGCATTCAAAACTATTGCCCTTGAAGCACAAAACCTATGTGGCATTTATTTTGAAATGCTATCAGAAGGTTCACAGGATCACCTCCTCAGGGGCTTAATTTGGATCAAAAAGAACTCGCAGCAGGCAGGGATGTTGTACTCCTCAGGCATGCCTTTGACTTGCTAGGTTTTAAGCGTGTGTGAGAGAAGCCTCTCTCTGGTTTTCGACTTAAGTTTCCATGTAGTCTACTCATTACTCAGTTGAATCAAAATAGTAGTAGTAGTTGAATCTACTCAGTTGAATCAAAAGTGAGTGAGAACAGTTACAGATACTGCTGTGAAAACAAACAGTGTCTCTAACCATCCATTTTAGAAGATGATTGGGATTGTACAGGACAAATGTGATTTGATCCTCAGTGCCCAGCATTTAGATTTGGATGACTTTTCCCAAGCTTCCTGTCTCTTCTCATTTTGCTCTTTTCAGTTTTTCTCTTCCTCCGCTCTATTATCATCATTGGTCATTGCTTCATGTTTTCCTTGGCATGGATGCACAGTTGCTTGGGCATGCGCAGTGGGATCTTTGATTTCTTGCTTCTGAGTGGTAGATCCATGTGCTGTATCGCAAACAACCTTTTGATGCTTCCTTAATAATATGTGTTAGAAATAAAACAGTGGTCTATGCAGTAAGTTGTGTGTTCTGCCACCATTCTTGTGTTAAGTTCTTAGCTGTTACAGGGTCTTCATGAGTAGCTTATTTATTTATTCCCCCACATTTATTATTTATATTTATATATAAATTATATTCATTCCCTTGCCATTCCCCCACATACGTAGGTGCCCAAGGTGGCTTACAAATATATATATATATATAATTATCATAAAACTATCTTAGGGCGCAATCCTAACCAATTTTCTAGCACTGGGGTAAGGGCAATGCAACTCTGAGGTAAGGGAACAAACATTGCCTTACCTTGAGGAAGCCTCTGTGACTGCCCCCCAACTGCAGGATGCAGCACATGCCCCACTGGCACAGCTATGCCAGTGTTGGAAAGTTGGTTAGGATTGCACGCTTAAACAATTTTGGGCAGTGTACATAGAAATGAATCTGCAATAGTATAGGAGTTCCTGTGGTTGGTGGACTTCAAGAGGCATTGGTATGTGAGCCTTAAGCTTACAATCTTTTATTGAGATGTAGAGGGTTATATCAAAACTGACCATTCACTGGTAGTATTGCAGCTTATTATTATTAATATACTGTATTAATTTACTTTGTGATAGTCTGTTCTGCTGACTCCTGGAACACAGCGTTAGTTTTAGCAAAATGTTTAATTACTCGGTGGATCTAGTTGAACTTACAGCAAATCTTTTTTTAAGTGGAATATTCATCGATATGAATATGGTGAAAATTCATTAATATTTTTTGTGGTAAATATATATCCCACCATTCTCCTGAGACCCAGAATAGTTTAATGTGTGAGAGCTATTCTGAAAGTAACCTCCGGAAGGCTATTAGAAAAACAAACAAACAAGAATATAGAAAAATAATTATATTATGCACAAAGTTTACTTACTATTCAACGCTGTTTCTCGACATAATCATACAGAACCATCGTGTATGCTCCCCACACTATTTCTGAACTTCCCATCAAATTCCATCAAATTTCATGGACAATGGAAAGTTCCGAAATCGTGAACAGACGGCTCACAAATCCCTTTGTCGCCTTGTTCAACAAGATTGCCAGTCACCGCAGTTGCAGGGGAGTACCAAGTATTTTGTAGGAATCGTACACGATGGTTCTGTATGAAACTGTGACTAAGAAACTAGGCTATCACAAGTTTTGTGATCACAAAGGTGGTTGCCCAAAAACCTCACGGCCATTGACAAAAAGCAGTGAATGGGGTCCACGCTCAAATTCTTTGACGAGGGCTTACAAAACCTTGGGCAACACTATGACAACTGTCATGACTACATCGAGAAGTAGTGTTATATAGTAAGTAATAGAATTGTTTTCTTTCATACTTTGTTTTTTTAACAGCCTACTGGAGGTTACTTTCTGAATTACTCTCATATAAGATTAAAACAATACAATTTTTAAAAAAATTATTGGGATAGGCAGTTATAGGTGGGTGGGGGGGGGTGTAAGGGAAGCTAATGTAATACATGCAGATTAATACATTTTAACAAAACCTTCCCCAAGAGGTAAAATGGACTCACTGATATATCAGGAACAGGTACCCAAGCATAGGGACTGGGCTTACTAAATAGAAACTGTTAGAGGGTATTGAGTTAATGCATGGTTACTGCCAATGTGGGAAGTCCAAATGCTGACAATTGAGCATTGTAATACAGAGAAGAAGGGGAAAAAATAAGAGCCAAATTCCTCTCTTTGTAGTATCAAGGATTGAGAAGGTTAACCCTTATTTAGATGGTATGCTTGTGGGTAGGAACTCGTGCAGCATTTTTTTAAGCATTTAAGAAATAATATTAACCCCTTTTACCTAGCCCTGGCTAGCGGGCCCTTGGCCAAACCCCATAAGCCTCCCTTATATGAATACATGTGCAACTGCCAGCTTCTTCCCCCAGTTCATCTGCCCAGAAATTGGACTCCAGGTGGAATCCTGGAGCAAACTGCAGCAATCCTTTCCTCTTTGTGGTGGGCATACTGTGCCTGGGGCAGAGCACTGGGAAAGGACCACTGCAGCGGCTGCTTCCTCCCTCCCTCCCCCCAGCATTGCCCAGTAATCCCCAGGGACAAATGATAAAGGATGAAGGAGTATGAACAGAGGATGCTAACAGCAGCAAAATGGAGAGCTCTCCCAGAAACAGGTTAGGAGATGGGGAAGAGGTCTCCTTTGTGTCTTTGTTGCCCCAGGTGGTTACCTGAGGGCTTCAGGGAGTGGCCAGGTGTGCCCGCAGGATGAACACCAATCCTGCCTTCACCCACTTCACCAGTTTTCCACTTCCAGGGTTCCCATCAGGGTTGGAAACAGACCTTTCCAAAAATGCAGTCCATCATATTGAATTGCTTCTTATTATATTCTTGTAAGTGTTTTAACTTTGTAAAGGAAAGTTAAATAGTTGTTTTTGGTTAATCTACTTAACTATCTTGCGTTCTGTTTGTGTTTATGATGGAATGGAATATTTTCTATTTAATACATGAAGAGTTAAGGCAGTGAAGGCAGTGCACACTTGCTCATGACTGTTGCCTGAGGTAACTGTTTTTTGTAGTTGATCCACAAAACAGCAGTAAATGGTCAGACCAGAAGCAACATTTTCCCCTAATATGAAGGCAGAACCCCATAGGACATAACATGAAACCATCCTAGAAGTGCTAGTGTCCTTCTTACTATTCACCCTGTTAAACTATGCATGTTGCCTGCCCAGTTATTTGGCACTTCACATCTGGGTTAAATAGTTTGCAAACAATGAACAGAGGCCCTGTGCAGTAAACTGCAAACCATCATCTCTTTCTGAAGGTTGTGGGGTTTATAAAGACCTTTACTTGGGGATTCTACTGCATAGAATAGATTTCATTCAGACTTTCTAATGGCACAGTCTCATTTGAACCTATATTAATCTTCTTGCAGCCAGGGTGACCAGATACAATGGAGGACACAGTGCCTATCCCTTTAACCATTGTATGGAAGAGGGGATTTTGGTATGCGCAGTTTTTAAACCCCTCTATGTTGACTTGCACCTACCAAAATCCCCTCTTCCATACAATGGTTAAAGGGATAGGCACTGTGTCCTCCATTGTATTTGGTCACCCTGCTTCAACTTGTTTCAGTTTGATTTCTTTCCCCTTCCTTGAGATTACTGTATATAATATTGGTATGCTTCATGGCTCTGTATTTATGAAATTAATACTTCCCAACTAATATTCCAAAAACTGCATTACCCTTTTGGAGATAGTATCTCCATCTGATTGTTGGCTCTTAGCACCTTTCAACATATGTCCTACCATAATATACATTCAAGCAGAAACGTGTGCAGGGTTGTGTGTATGTTTTAGGGGTGTGTGTGCTTTACAGCTATTGTACCTCAAATATCTGTTCTTTGCCTTCTGAAAAAATTGTTTATGCAAACCTTGTGAGATTGTAAGCAAACCAGCAGTGGAATGTGTGAGGATTTTGCTACTCAGCCATCATAAATCATCCTTAGGGAAAAAAAATCTGAGAATTGTTCATTTGCAAATAAGAGTTAATTAGAAGAACTGCAAACAAGGTAGAAAATGGACTTTGATGAGACATGGCCATCTTTTTCATAGCATGAATAAAGGGGCAGCAGGAAGCAATGTCACTTTCTGCTTCTGAGGCTGTTCAGTTTCCCCCGGAACTGTATCTGGGAAGAGGCTAAGTCTGGATCATGTGCATCCCCTGCCTATTTTGCCATTCCTTCCACTCCTTCACCATGTGGTGAAATGAATATCCAAAAAGGTCATCCTTTGTTTGAGATGTAATTGCAAGGGAGGAGCATGTGAGGTCCATACCTGATCTCTTTCTAGATAAGGTCCTGGGGGCAGAAGTCTTGATGATGTCTGAACAGCCTCTGTCATCTCAAGCAACTGACTTTCCAGGTCTTCATTATAGGGAGACACTGTCTAAGGGTGCAATCCTATCCAACTTTCCAGCACTAGCATAACTGTGCCAGTGGGGCGTTTGCTGCATCCTGCAGTTGGGGGGGGAGCAGTCACAGAAGCCTCCTCAAGTTAAGGCAAAGGTTGTTCCCTTACCTCAGAGTTGTATTGCCCTTACCTCAGTGCTGGAAAGTTGGTTAGGATAGCAGCCTAAGTGAACTTGGTGGTAGAGTTCCCACTGATTTTATCTGGGCTAGATTGTCCATCTAATGTTTTGCTTAAAATGAAATACTTGCAGTATTACTTGTTAACACTATCCAGGTGGTATTGCCTTTTATGCATAGAAAATCTGATGGTTAAATGAAACTTTGTTAAAACACTGGTATGGTCCTTGGCATGAAAGGGTGTAATATGCTGTTGCAGTTAACTGAGACTTGTTTCATAAAGAAGTATTCTGGGATTTGCTGTGAAATTATTAACTCTGTAATTCAGATAAAAAAATGTCACACTCCCCCCCCCCTTATATGTGTTGCACAACCCTAAAACGTGTTGGCCAGCTGCTCATGCTAATCTGCCCTAACAGAAGAGTGTTATCTAGGATCAGTGGCCCAACCAGGAACAGATTGCTTATTCAGCCATGTTCAACCCCCACCCCGTTGAAATGAGACACTTTCTGTAATTACATAAATATCTCAGTTCTTATTTGAATAAACAGACTGCCAACCATCTGGGATGCTTCATACTGTGCATGGCACAGTGGGTTCACTGGTGTTTGAAAGGAGGCTACACCCCCAAATTTGGGGGCATGCAGTACACACACAAGAGCTGGGAGTTGGTCTGAGACTGGTTCTGACTTTCTGGCACATGCCTATTATGTGCATGTCTCCCCTTCCTGCTTTTGTGTGTTTACATTCATCAAAACACCAAAGCAGCACCCTGTGAAGCGGCTCTGGGTGTGAAAAACAATATTACCTCTTGTGCTTTGATTGTGCTTTTGCTCTGGTATTTGAGCCCTCACTGAAGGTCCTGTTATACCAACCAATTCAGTGGCAGTCCTGTGTACCAGAAATGAAAAATCAATATGGCAACCCAGTGATTGAGACTAGAGGCAGGGAGGTGGTACTTCTACTGCAATCTGCTCTCCAAAGGTACTACACAAAACATGATGATGACCATTAGCTTAGATGGCTGTGAAAGGTGATTAAGACATTCATGGATAGGTCTATCAGTGGCTCCTAGCCAGTATACCAGATGTCTGAGGACAAGCAATGGGAGAAGTTTATTGCTGTTGTGAGGTTATTAGATTTTTATCCTGAAAGGTACCCTGAACACTTTTATTATATTGAAGGGTAGAATATAAATTTATAAAAGAGAGGAAAAAATGCTGT
Organism: Tiliqua scincoides; assembly: GCF_035046505.1. Taxonomy (NCBI): domain Eukaryota; kingdom Metazoa; phylum Chordata; class Lepidosauria; order Squamata; family Scincidae; genus Tiliqua; species Tiliqua scincoides. Next base: position 70,849,596 of record NC_089826.1, read on the forward strand.
GTTTGTAAGTTGACAACTGCTCTGACCCAACAGGGCTTTTCTTATGTTTGTTCCCTGAATCAATTACCTTACATGATGCAGTGTTTCCCCTTCATTTCCAAGCCATGTTAGCAAAAGTTCTTCCCACCTTCTCAGTTTGGTATTGTAATACTGTGAAACTGGAAGTGTGAAAGGCAGAACCCAAATAAAGAACCAGGTGATTGTTCTGTGTCTTACCTCATGTGAATTATGCATCAACTCTTCAGTTCCACTGTTCAGCTGTATGGAATTCTGGGCTGTGCAGATTCTCAATGTTTTGAATAAGCATATGAAGATCCTTGTCAACCCCTATCCCCAAGTCAGCACATACCCCTCGTCCACCCCTATCCTCATCTACCCCACCCCAAGTCAGCCATGAGATTATGGAGAATTGCTGATTATTTAGCGCCTGTGCGCGTATAGGGGTTTGCAATCCTGTTTCCAAACACACCAGACCATACAATTATTATGCTAAGCTTATCTCGTGAATATTTCTGCTTCTTCTCTAGTTGATTCTGGTGTGGAAACCTTGGCAGGGTTTATGGCAAGCAACAGCACAGCGGACATTGTGAATCGGAACGGTCCCGTCACACCACCCAACACACTTCACCTGCGCTCCTCCCACAACGAACTGCTGAATGCTGAAATCAAGCACACAGAAGTCAAAAACAGCACCCCTCCGAAATGCAGGAAGAAATACGCACTGACTAACATTCAGACAGCCATGGGCCTTTCTGACCCTGCTGCTCAGCCCCTTCTGGGCAACAACTCCTCCAACATTAAGCTGGTAAAGAATGGAGAAAACCAGCTTAGAAAAGCAGCAGAGCAAGGACAGGATCCCAATAAAAACCTCACTTCTCCTACAACAACTGCAGGCATAAATGTAACTTCTGAGAAGTTGGAGGGGAAGGAACCAAACCAGCATGATTCTTCAAGCAGTGAAATACTTCCCACACAACGCCGGAGAACCAAGAGCTTCCTCAATTACTATGCAGATCTTGAGACGTCATCAAGGGACGTTGATCAGAATTATGGAAACAGCCAAATGTCGGGTGATGACAAATTCTCCTCTCAGTGCAACAGCCAGGCATCCACAGTGATTGTTAATGGGGATGCATTGCCTCAAAAACAAGACAAGCCAAGTCCAGAAGACGGACAGGTAGCTACTATATCATCAAGTCCAGAGATGAAAAAGGATCATCCTAAAACTGGCGCTAAAACAGATTGTACACTACATCGGATCCAGAATTTGGCTCCTAGTGATGAAGACTCTAGCTGGACAACATTGTCTCAGGACAGTGCTTCTCCAAGTTCACCAGATGAAACAGGTATGAATGCTTCCTTCTGCATATTTTTTGTGAAGTGGGGAAACGTTATGCGCTGGTATAAATCCTCATTAAAAATGAAGGTTACACCAATATATCTGCTAGCATCAAGTGTTGCTGCTGAGATAATAAATATTGCTGAGCTTAAATTTTTATCTTTATAGTGGGAACATTTTAACCTTTAGCATTACAGGAACTCATCCATATTGTTTTCTTAAAAAGTTCATTTGTGATATCCTAAAAGTGACTGCGGTAATACCAGAGAAAGCAGTTAGGGCCAAATCCTGTCCAATTTCCTAGTGTTCGTGCAGCTGTGCCAATGGGGTGTGCACTGTATCCTGGGTGGGGAGGCAGTCGCAGAGGCCTCCTCAAGGTATGGGGATATTTGATCCCTTATCTCGGGGCTGCATTGCAGCTGCACTGGCACTGGAAAGTTTGATAGGATTGGGCCCTTAGTCAGGTAGCTCGTTGCAATCTAGTGTCTTCATTGGGGGGTGTAAGCGTAAACAGAATGCTAGATGCAGGGACATGGCAGTGAGATGCAAGTGTCTGGTGATCCTGTGTGTGCTCCCTGAGGCATCTGGTAGTCCACTGTGAGATACAGGAAGCTAGACTAAATGGGCCCTGGGCCTGATCCAGCAGGGCTCTTCTTACGTTCTTAGGTCATAGTATTAAATATTTGAGAGAGTTGTGATTGTTACACACGATTTTTTTTTTTTAATTTGAGGTTGAAATTCCTAGCATTTTTTATTTGGTTCTTTAGATTTACTTGCTTGGCATTAAAGATGCTGCAAGGTGAGAATGCACCAAATTTAAATCATATTTATTTTTCCAAAATGTCCCACTGAGTGTGGAGCTGATCCTGGAGCTGTATTCTGAGCTGTGCATTGTATAGTGTTGAAGCGCAGTTTGGAGAATTATGGAGCTGTTTGTCTCCATATCTTGAATATGCAAACTGGTGCTGCTGCAGCGCATATATTTTGAAGTTGTACGGTTAACTTTGCAGTCCGTAAAAGAATGAAATATAAATAGAAAGTGAATTCTAAATTATTGTTGAAGCTATATAGACACATGCTTCTTTAATTGCCATATGAGGGGAATTAGAACTGCCTTTGGATTTAAGCTAGATATTAGGAAGACTTTCCTAACTGGTAAGAATTGATGATACTAAAACAGTCTGCTTTGTGGAGCAGTGGACTCTTCCTTGCTGGAAATTTTCTATCTGGTGGCAGGACTGCCATCTGCCAGGGATATAAGGGTTGGTAACCTTCTTCTGCAGACATCCAGTCCATTAGTAGTAAGAATGCATGCATGCTTGATATGCATTTTCGAAAACTCCCAAGCAGGCCATAGAGCTAAGAAAAAAGAGATGGGCATGGCAGACAGAGAATGACTCTCAAAGGAAGCTTCTGTCCTTCGTCTGCTTAGACTGTATGTGTTACAAAGATAGAATTACAGAATTGAATTCATTTTTAGGGTCACTGCAGGTAGGGTGGATACATCTTTTTGGGACTACAAGTCAGATGATTTCAGATGGCGGGCCCTAGATTGCCTGTTCCTGCTGTCACGGTTGCTTGCACTAAGCAGAGGGGACCTTCAAAGTCCCTTCAGTCTCTCACATTTTATAGCTTTCTGGATTTTAAGTAAAATTATGTGGACAATACTCTGTAGATGTGAACCTCCATATTTTGTGGAGTACAGAACCCAGCTAGAAAGGACACTCTACTTCCTCCTCTTATTCTATCTCTGATTTAGGCTTTGCAAGTCTTTTGGGAATTGAATTTTGTGCTTTTTTGAAGTGCTTTGGTTTGAGAAAAACATGTTCCTTTAGAAAAAAGCAGAGTATGTCATGTACTTCTGACATATCAAGCTCACGTTTAGAATGCTTTGCCAGCCTTTGACAATAAATTGCTCATCTGTATGCATTCTGTGAGTTTCATGGTCTGTTTTGGTGAGGAGGCTGATCTCCAAGCATGTATTTTCCTTTAAAAAGTAGTTGATTTTTTATTGTTTTGAGCTTTTCCTTCTCTGGAATTGAGTCTGATCGATTGGTACCTCTCCTATCTTAATAGTGTTGTTAATTTGGGATATAAAAACCTGATTCCTTAATTGAACACCTGTATTGAAATTGACCTTGGAAATGAAATTAGAAGAAATTGGTGATAATTCAGTATCTTGTTGTGGATTGGAGAAAGGGTGGGTGTAGGCTGGGATGGGGTGAGGGACATCAATTACATCGTGACCCAAATATTATAATTATTGGATGGAGTGAACAGAGTTGGCATATAGTTGCTTGTTCGTTTTAATTAATTTTCAATACTTTTGCATGATTTTCATGTATTATAGCATGTATTTAAGTGTGTTTTTGGTAACTATATAATTGAGCTTTTGGGGGACAATTCACACATGCATGTTAACAACAGTCTTCCTACTTTGCATGTAAGCATGTGACAGTTGTAGCTATGCCAGCGGCAGCTCTCTTTTCTGAGAAGTTGTATGAGCTTGGCCAAAATGACCTCCATAGTGTGGGGCACCTTTTCAGACAATTTGCCACTTGGAGACGCCCCCACCTGATTATATTTCAGGCAACAAAACATGTTGCTGATTGGTTTATTAGTTTTATCTAATATTGATTGTGAAGTGATACATTACCAGGACCCACTTATAAGAACAAAATCCAGGCCAGGATTGCCACCCACAGGTCAATCAAACTAAAACCTGACTCTACTCATCCTTTTCATCTCCCTCCAATTTCTTGATGCTGCTTGCTACCACTACTTCTCAGGTCTTGCCCATACCATCTGCAAATTCACTAATATTTCACACTCTTTCATGTTGCTACTTTCACATTGCTACATATTGCAATATTTTATATTGCTGCTTCTCCGCTACCTTTCCGTGTCTTTGCTCCCGCTCTATACCCACTTCACTCCTCATGTATTCTTCTTTTCATCCCTCCCCTAACTTTTACTGTTCTTGTAAATCCCAGAGGTATTGGGCTGGCCCTAGCCCAAGTATCTGTTGCTACGGAAAGAGAGAAGAGAGTTAATCCAATCATAATTCAGACCACGCTTTTAAAAACATGGTTTTCAGGTTTCCTCAAAGCTATGAAACAAGACAGTGAAATATGAGTGAATTTGGCCAATAAATCTATGCTTCAGCATTTTTTTTGCAACAGTGTAGAATTTCTGCCAAAATTGTCTACTTGATCTATGTTCCTAAGTGGATACTTAAATCTGTAGAAAGAAGAGAATGGCCTGCTGTTCCTCCCAGTGGAATGGAATCTAGTAGCAGCTTGACTGTCTGGTAGATATGGGGCACAATCCTAACCAACTTTCCAGCACTGACATAGCTGTGCTAATGTGGCATGCACTGCATCCTGCAGTGGGGAGGCAGTCAAGGAGGCCTCCTCAAGGTAAGGCCATGTTTGTTACCTTACCTTGGGGCTGCATTGCGGCTAGGGCAGTACTGGAGAGTTGGTTAGGATTGTGCCTTGGAGTGGTTAGGGTGTTTAAATCTGTATTGTTGCATAACGTTGGTAGCATTACTGTAAACATGGACTAATTTTGACAGCTCTATAACAAAAAAGTGGGAAGCTCACATTCTTATTTTCTTTATAACCAAACAGCAATGTTAGAAAAATTAAAAAGCTATGGGAATGCATCAAGCAAACAGCTTGAGGAAGTGTCAGAACCCATGAGGGGAACAAGAAGTAGGAGGGCTATTTTGAAAGTGAGTACTGCTTGGCTGATTAAAAAAAACAAGACTTAAGGAAAACAATTTAATACAGCTCAGAAGTTAAATACCATGTCCACACTACATCTCCATGCAATCTACATCTGAATTGTCATGTCCTGGGACAAGCTTCTTTATCCCCTCCAAGCTCAGCCAGGTGGTAACCCATTCTGCAGGTCGATGTGTGTGTGCCTGCATTGTTGGGCAGAAGAAGCAGCCCCATGTCAGTGTTCCTCTTCTTTTGTTCTCTTGCTTCCCAGGTGATTGTCATCCTTTAAGGTTGTTCCTTTAAGGTCCCAGAACACAGTGGCCAAACAGACTACGGTCACAATCCTAACCAACTTTCCAACACTGACATAAGGGCAATGCAATTCCAAGGTAAGGGAACAAGCATTGCCTTAACTTGAGGCGGTCTCTGTGAGTGCCCCCCCCCAACTGCAGGATGCAGCACACATCCCATTGGCACAGCTATGCCAGTGCTGGAAATTGGGTTAGGATTGCACCCAAAGTTTGTTTGTCAAGTGCACTGTTTGGCCTATTTGAGCAGTAAGCTCCATAAGACAACTGCAGTTCGAACAAACTTTCTCCAACAAGAAGCTAATGGGACCTTAAAGGAAGGACCTTAAAGGACAACAGTCACCTGGGAGGCAGGAGAGGAACAAAAGAAGAAGAATGGTGACATCCTGCTTCTTCTCCATGACAGTGTACACACACATACACTGACCTCCCTGGAGGGGATAAAGAAGCTTGTCCCACAACTTGACAATTGCCTCAATTCAGATGGAGATTGCATAGAGAAGTAGTGTAGCCATGGTGTTTAACTTCTGAGCAGTATTAAGTTGTTTTCCTTAGGAAATTGTTTTTTAACAGCCAAGCCATACTTACTCTCAGAATAGCCCTCTTATAAGTGGTGGGGTGTGAAAATTCCTCATCAGAAGCACTGTTGATAGGGCCTGTCATGTTACCATCCAGGATTCTCTAATTCATCCAAAGCAGAATCTTTGGATATTCTCTCATTGAGAGAAATGTTGCAAAAGTTGTATTTCAGATGCGATAGACTAAATCGTGAAGACAGGAAGCATGAAAGTGCTAGTGCTTTCTGTTTCCTCTGTATCTGTGTTGTCATAATAAAAATCTTTCTAAGGAACAGATTACACAGGCCTACAAAACTGAGGGTGAGAAAAGTTTTTCCCAAACTTTATGGTGGTTTGATATGAATTTGGGGTGCCGATTCCAAAAATGGCATCCGTTTTGCCCTATCACGTTTTGGAGATATAGTATAGCCTCATTACTGAATGGTTCAAGCAGCTTCCTCATGAGGAAGCCATGGTGTAGGCTTCCTCATGAGGAAGCTGCTTGAACCATTCACTAAAAAGGCTATGCCGTGTCTCCAAAACTAGACATGATAGGGCAAAACGGATGCCATTTTTGGAATCAGCGCCCCAAATATACCCAGGAATTGGTGTAACGTTTAAGGAAGCAAAATGTGTGTTGGCCTGTGTTATCTACTCAGTTGTAGTTATCAGACAAAGCATCTGCTCCTGTTGTTGTTCAGAATTTTTGACTGCTAAGAAGGGATCCTTAGCACCAGCCAAGGGCTGAGACATAACAGAGACATCACTTGGATGTGATAGCTTACGTTTACCCTGTGATGAGCATGGTGATGTGACGTAATTCCATGTTTTACTGTAATGATTAAGTAAAACATTTAAAACCGGCATATAGAATATTGGACCGGCAATAAGACTATTGGAAAGGAGAGATAGCTCAAAGTAATAATGCAAGACTGAAGCAACACTGCAGACCAGGTAGGTTCAGGTGGGATATTTTGAAAAGTCAACGTTCAGGGCAGCTGAGGAGGGTGGACCATAATGATATGGTAAGGTGCAATAGAAAGTCCTAGTTGGCATCCTTCAGTCTCGGAAGACTATGGTGTCACGCTCTGAATGGTGGTTCTGGAACAGAGTGTCCTCTCCAGTGCGCGAAGCCTGGGTAAAGTAGGTATGGAGGATAGGCTGTTACCCATGCAGCAAATCCCCCCTCTTCACCTCGCTGAAATGGTCCAATGGAAAGGCAGAGGCCAATACGGTTGGTTCCAGCGGTGTCACAGGAGTTGTCAGAACGTGACTGTGTTCAGCCATGAACTGCCTCAGGGACACCGGCTCCGGATTTTGCCTCGAGGTTGACTCCTGAAGCCTTTTCCATAACTGGATGTAGCCACAAGGCAGTGGAGGTTTGGGATCAGAGTTTTCCTTCTCTCAGATGAGTTGCCTTCCCAGGCCGACGAGTCCCATCTACCCGGTGGCTGTTTAGTCGCCTCTTACGACAAGTACAGCCAAACTGAGGGCCTATTCTTATCCCCAGCCCCCTGGGGTTTGCAATAGAAAGATAGTTACATATTCATGACAGCTATGTTGGCTGTGAAACTTATCATAGTAATAAACTATAGAATGCACATATATGAATGCTTTTCAAAACTCCCCAGAAGATTTTGCACTCCCTTCCTCACTCTCTTCACTTTGTATCTTATATTGTTGTCTTGGCCCTCCTGAAACCATTGGCCGATTGTCTATCATGTCTCACTGGAGGGGGGATCATTCTTCTATTGTCATTGGTTTAGTTGCTCTGATCTAACTGGGAGGCTGATGTCACAGAGTCTTGGAAACCTATAGCTCATATGATTGACTGGTAAAGGCCAATGGGGTAGGCTGGGCTGGAACTTTCAGAGCCTTATAAGAAGTGCCACATTAAATAACTATATGTAACCTCATGTATTTCTTTTCTACATCTTGGAACCCCTTTGAAATTTAGAATTCTACTATAAAAAGAGTTGCATTTTAAGGAACATGCGTTCTGGAAGGTAGTGTGAGTTAGGTTTGTGATCTTACACTATACATACATGTTTCAGTGACTTTAGTGGAACCCGTGTGTTAATAGTTACATAGGATTGCAGTTTGCTAGGTTGCAGGTCACTAGCCTTCTAGTATTATTAGAAACAAGCAAGTATGAGAGCATTGCAGTGTATGAAATTAAGGGCACAAGCCTAACCAGGTCTACTCAGAATTAAGTCCTATTTTATTCAGTGGGGCTTACTCTCAGGAAAGTGTGGTTTAGATTACAGCCTAAGAGAAGTGATGGGTTGTAATTGTGGATGATATGCTTAGTCTGTAGGTTTAAAATGAAGCATTCTTAGTGTTTACATTTTTACTCTTTCCTCAATTTGGGAAGCTTTAATATGCAAGCTATCTAGGACTTTAGTATGTAAGGAAAGTTTCCCAGAATTAATTTTTTTAAAAATAATTGACATTTCTTGTTCAGACTTTAATTCAATTTTACTTGTATCCTCCAGGGTTTAAAAAAGTCAGTTTCCCTGGTCATTTTGGCTGACATGATTCTTGGCTTTGCTTAAATTATTGATTACAGCAAGGAGGAGGGACTTGCTGATGAGAGCAGCACTCTCCCTAATAGAAGTCTTTCCACTAAATCAATTTCTACCATTGCTGCAATGCACCTTCGGGGAGTTGAAGGTTAGGAACCTCAAAAAAATCTTTTCTCCCCTTCAAGGAGTGGATCTTTGCAGTAAATTTTGCTGAACCCGTCTTCCTATTTTTTTGTGGCTTTCATGTTTGCAAAAGCAGCGAGGAACAAGACATTTAATGAATTTTTAGAGGGCGGAGGAGGGTTTGGCTTTGGTCTGAAGATGAACTGATTAAACCATGATGTGATTGATGCTTGTAGGCTGTGGAGTCTCCAAAGCTTGTCACTTTTGAATAGAATCAGTCAGGAAATACTTGAGCATCTGGCAAGGGGGAATCGGTTTGGTAGCAAATGCACTGTACTGTGTATACTGCTGTAATTCCTTTACAGTCTTAGTTTATGGAGTGTTTGAGAAGGTAGTCCTTTGCTTGGGCAACATGTGGTGTTTCTGCTGTAAAGTGTACTGGCTGTCAGATGGCCTTTTTTTTCTTTCACTCCAAACTCCACTCCTTGTTAGACTAATTAAATAAATGTCTGTTATACATAGTGGTAGATTTTTTCTTTCCACCCGGAGCAACCAGCTAACCAATCTGGAGGCGTTACAGAGAGAGGGAGAGCAGCACAAGCCAACATGAAGCTGTTCAAACATGTGCATAGCAAACTTAAAGGATGCTGGTAGCAGATCATCTCAGACTGAACTGCAGAGGAGCAGTTAGCAAATGTAAGTAATGAGCAATTGTGCATGTAATTAACTTTTCACCAGCTTGTTGATGCAGGTTGTACTTTTCTGTGTAGAAAACCGTTGTTTAAGTTTTGGATTATTGGGAGGAAAGGGAATATGCTACAGAGTTTCTTTCTGCATGCTGGCTGTAACTATTTCTGGTCACGAAGAGTGGAGAAAGCTTAGCTAGTATTATTGGAGTAAGCCTCACAGCATGAACCTAGAGTTCTGCTGTTAGCACCTCCTTGTTGCAAGGAATAAAGTAAGTTTGAAGACTGTGATATGGGGAGCTTGAAGGGTTTCACACAGGTTTGAGATTCCTTCTATAGGTCTTCTGTTTCCCTTTGATACGACACTAATCTCTCCCCCGAGTCTGCACAGGGGAGAGATTAGTGGCTTAAAATATTCAACAGGCAACTTGTTCACCCTAGTCATATTCTTCAACTTCAAGGTAAAGTAACTTTTTTTTCTATAATGGAACATTGGTTTTGAAATACAGAGGCATTTGGTTGGCTGTGTGTGATTAGTTTCCATCAAATAGATTTGACAGATTACTGGGAATAATTCTCAGCTCCTTTTTAGAGGGATAACAATTGTGTCAGGCTAAGGATTAATCACCGTGGCTGTTATATAAGCCAGGGTCAGAAATAACTGTCGATAATTTAAAGAAAAGAAGTTGATTATAAATCAACTATTGATTCTTTATTCAGCTGCAATACAAACATTTTGAAAAATCTCCAGCAAAATAGTGACTTACCGTGTCTTATAATATGTAGAAAAAATTATCAACAATATGTCGTTAAAAATATAATGTTAAAGAGGTGGATATAACAAAGCAAACATTTTATTATTAATTAGAAATCATCTCATTATTCAGGGTTGGCTAGTTAGTATAATTGCATTGTGTTTTAATGTAGGAATGTTGCGCTTGGAACTCCATCTCCTGAAATGTCAGTTTTCAGACAATTGATGAAGAACATTGTCTTGCTTAATTAAATTTCAACTAATCCATTTTTTAAAATGAAACCGAACCTGAAGATGATGGAGGGATGGGGAGCTTCTATGCTCGATATGTTCTTTTAAAAGAACTGAAAAGTTTTTGGTGCTGCAATACTCTAGTGACAATATCCAAACATGGTTTTCCATGTTTGCACAATGGGGTGAGAGTTCTAAGGTTTGCATAATGGGGGTGAGAGTTATGTACCCACAGAGCCAGCATGAAAATAAACTTCTGTAGGCAAGTGGTGTACATTAGAATGCTGAAATTGTCTATAAAAGCAACTTTTAAAGTCTGATTCAAAAATAGAGTTTAATTCAAACACATGTTCCAGAGATGGGGGATCACACACAGGATAGCAGCTCCCATTCTCCTGCAGTTGTGTGTGAGATCTAAAAGATCTAAGAGCCTAAGAGATCTGTATTTCTCTTGGATTTTCTCTTCTGTCCTGGAGTAAGAGTGACCTACTCAAATGTTGGAACACTTAAAGAGACAACCAGGCTTAGTAGTAGCAATTTTCATAAGGCAAAATGTGAAAACTTGCTCAAGTTAAAAAAAAAACACCAATACATTACTGCCCTCCACAAGTTAAGAACAAAGCATATTGCCTGTTGTAGTTCTTTACATGCTCCACCCACTTTGCATAGCAACCACGATCTGAACAAATGCTACCTTTCTTAAATGAAATAGCAGAAACATCTGTGTGTGGCAGGAGCTTTGTTAACAGCTTCCTTTAATAAAACTTACAGATACATTACTGGTGCGGCACAAGAATCAAAGCATGTGGACTTTTACCAGAAAGCTAGGTTCAAATGCTAGCTTGACCATAAAGCCCACTGGGTGAACTTGGGCTACTGTGGCATAGCGGTTAAAGTATCAGACTAAGGGTGCAATCCTAACCCCTTATGTCAGTGCTTTCCAGCACTGACATAAGGGCAATGCAGCTCTGAGTAAGGGAACAAACCTTCCCTTATTTTGAGGAGGCTTCCGTGAGTGACACCCAACTGCAGGATGCAGCACATGTCCCATTGGCACTGCTATGCCAGTGCTGGAAAGTACTGACATAAAGGGTTAGGACTGCGCCCTAAGGGTGCAATCCTAACATGTGCCGGTACAGCCAGGCCACAGTTGCCTGCGCTGTATCCAGCACAGATTAGGAGCAGGCTGGGGATATTTTTCCCCTTGCCCTGTATTGAACCTAGTGTGCCCAGTGGGACTACTCTGAAGTATACCGGCTATTTAGCTGGCGCAAATCCGAGCAGCTCATGTAAGACAGCCCGAGCCAGGGCTGGGTGTTTGCATATGGCATCCTCTGCCGATCCCACACAGCTCCCCGGCCCAATCTGCCTCCTGTCTCGCCCTCTCTTCTCCCAAAAATGCCTCCTCCCCGTCCCCGGAACACCCTCCCGCCACTCTCTGCCATCCCCCTGTACCACCCAGTACAAACCTACCTTTCACAGCTGGCGCAGGGTCCATTTGTGATACTTGGGAGCTGGTGCAAGGGGGCCTGTGCTGGCTCAAGTCCAAGTTTGGACTTGAACTCCTGTTTGGACTGTGCTCCGGTTACGTCTGGAAGGTGTTCTGAGGTGTGGGGAGGTCATGCATGGCCTCCCCGCTTCCCAGAACCCTGTGGGAGGCATCTAAGACACACTTCTGTTTTTTTTTCCCAAGAAGAAAGAACCAGATTTCTCGCTGCTGTGCGCTGCCTTTCCTGTTACTCCCTTGGTCTTCACTTGCAGGGATGATATTTTGAATCTGTTTTTGCCCATTGCCTGATGGTCATGTCCTTCATCTGCTTGCTAAACACATGTATATTATCTTCTAGAAGGCTTATTTAGTTAATCAATACTGTGGAACAGTTCATTCATCATCCTGTCAGTACTGATGCTGGATCATTATCTCCAGTTGAGGTCAGTGAAAGAGATGCCCATCAAGAGAGAAAATTTCCTGTCCATAATGTATGTATGCATATTATGCATTTATTTTGAACATTTCTTATGCTACTCTTTGATCTATGAATTCCCAAAATGACTCCTTATGCTACTCTTTGATTTATGGATTCCCAAAATGACTCACTGTAAAAATTAAAAGCATAACAATAAAATCAATAGAGAATAACAAGTTATTAAAAGCACAGCAGCAACATAATCAGTAAAAGTAGAGTTAAAACAATACCATAATCATCTCTGGTCTGTAAATGCTGAGTACTACCATAGGACCAGAAAAGGATATTCTTCTCAAAAGTTGCTTTAAGCAGCACAGGATTCAATTACACAGCCAGTTGGTCTGAAATAACCTTTGAAGCAATGGAAAAGAAGGAAAATTAAGTTTCTTGGGTCATTTCTGCTTTGTCTTGGAATACTTGGAATACTTGGAATTCATAGAAACACATATAAGCTGCAGTCCTAACCACACTTTCCTGAGAGTAAACCCCATTGAACAAAATAGGACTTACTTCTGAGTAGACCTGGTTAGGAGTGTGCCCATAGTCATCTTTCCAATTATGTAGACTTAATAAAATGAAAGCAAACACCAATAGGAATGTGGGTGAAAAAAAATCCTTTATTCCTGAAGCTATCTACTGCTAGCATACCTGACCAGGTCACATAGGATCAATGATTCTGTATCCTAAGTTTCATTATCTCCGGATTTTTCCAGGAACCTAATCCCAGCTGATAATGAGAATTGTCTGTAGCTTTTGGAGCCAGCAAGTAACAGTTATTGAGAATCTGCAAGATAAGGAGGGCCAACTTTTACATACATCTTAAAATTTGGAATTTATCAGCTTGTCTGGTTGATGCCGGATTTTAAGTGAATTGTAAGAGGGAGGGAGGTGTACTTGGGTTCTAATGCATTTGTGCATAACTGTAAATGAACATGCCAGAGCAGAACAACTTTACTTCATCCATCACTCATATTATCTTCCGGCACCACATTCATTTGTCCAGCATGAGTGGTCTTTTAATTAGCTGAATGGATCAGGTTTAAAAAACAGAACTTTACCACATTTGCTTTCTCATGCTTTGAATTTTCAGAAGTCAGCAAATGGTATCCTTGCCCTATTTATCTTTCTTTAGTATCCTTTCTTGGTTACTTATTTGGCTTCATTTGGAACAGAGTATATTGCTGCTGAATATCCATACAATATTTACTTACTGCCAAGCCTGTAAAAAAAAAAACAACTCTTACTGCTTGTGGTTTTTCTTTCCAAGTACAAGATGTATGTACAGACTGTATGACTATCTAGCCAAGATGGTTAAAATGTTGTTCAGTCACGTTTGTCCATTAAAGTTTTGCATAATACCTTAAAACAGCAAGTAATCAAGCAAGTGAATAGATAGTAATTAACTGACATCCACTGAGCAAGTATCTGGCAAAAGCTGTTGTAAATTGCAAACAGTGGTTTTTTGAAAGGGTTAGGCATGAACTGCCAAGTGTTGGTGTTTTTCTAAAATATAATTTGATGCCACCTTGTGGATAGAATTTTTTTGGCTTTGAAAATGTCAGAAAAAGCATAAGGTTGCTCATGTTGCTATTTCTTCCATGCCATAGCATGATTTATTTTTTATTTTACACTTAAGGTATCAAACAATGAAAAATACTGTGTTCATTAACATTGCATTTCAGTAGGCTCCAGTTAGGAAAAAAAGTGTAGGAAAGGGGTTAGACTTCCCAAAATCTTGGGGTGAAGAGCTTGGATTTAGGCATGGTGGGTGGAAAGACAGTATTGCAATTTGCATTTAAGGGAGGCAAACTTTGTCTCATGTGTTAGATTTCTAGAAGAAAAATAATGGTGTATTTCACAAAACTCTTGTCCTGAACATTTGTGAAAAATGTCTTCAAGTTACCATCCAGGCCCAGGAATTGGGGATTTGTGTGTGTGCCAGCTGGGTGTGAGGTGGTAATCTGAGGAGGCATTCCCCTTGAGAACCCTCTAGTGCCACCTATGGACCTGGTTTTCCAAAGCATTAAATAAGGTGCTAAGCACGTGTCTATATTGTAACACTGCAGGTAAGGAATGGACCCACATACAAAACCATTTCCATGCATAGAAGACTAGCATGTCAGAAAAGAGGGTACGCTAGAATCCTTTGCATCTGATTTTCTGTGTGGAGTGATTGGGAAGGATCAAATTTAGATGTTCATTTTAAAATTTGAAACCAAGCCTTCTCCTTCTGAACTCAGGATGGCTTACACCTTACATTACAGACAAAACAGAATGGAAGGCCCAGTTAAAAATCAGCTGCAAAAAATACAGAAACAAATGGAGGGTGGAGAGAATGAGATTGCATATGACCAGGCAATGGAAGATCTCCAAGGAAGGAACCTTCAGGGCAGGGAATTCCATAGTGCACCTCAGAGAAAACACTCTCAGGTATCATTGCTAACTCCATCTCAGAAGGTGGTGGAACCACCAAGAGGGCTTTTCTAAAAGATCTTAGGCAGTCAGATACTTTTTCACTCAGCATGTAATTAGTCTGTGGAATTTATTGCCGTAAGACAGCAGTTTTCAAACTCTCGGGGAGAGTTTGAGCCGCTCTAAGTTCTTGCGGGGGAGGCAGCAGGGGTGGGGGAAGGCAGTAGTGCAGTCTCCAGGATCACGCCGCTCAGGGAGACTGCAAGGGCTTGGCTGTACTTACCTGAGCATCCTGCAGCCTCTGGGAGTACGGGGAGCCCTGCGAGACCTTCTGCAGGGCTCCCCACAGCTTCAGAAGTGTAAGTGGAGCGTTAGGGCTCTGCTTTAGCGGAGGCGGGGTGCGATCGCTCCACTTTCACTTTTAAGGCTGCAAGGAGCCCTGCAGAAGGTAGCACAGGGCTCCCCGCACCCCTGGGAGGCTGCAGGAGGCTCGGGTAAGTACATCCAAGCCCTTGCAGCCCCCCTGAGCAGTGCGATCCTGGGGATCGCGCCGCTGCCTCTCCCCCACCCCTTAATGGGGCAAAAGCCAGGGCCCACAGGCTGGGGCATTGCGACGCCTCAGTCTGAAAAGCCCTGCCATAAGATGATGGCACCAAATTCCATTAGCTGGTTTGGATGGTCTTAAAGGGTCAAAGTCATGGATGACAGGTGTGTCAGTGACTACTAGTCATAATGGTACAATACAGTTGGACCTTGGGATCCATGGGGGATCTGTTCCCAGACCCTTTACGGATTTGGAAACCCATGAGTCTGGTTCATAGAACCTCCAGACACGACCAGAGATGTCCCTTTCTACAAGTGCCCTACTGGCATCTCCAGGGACCTTTCTGAGCCCTGCAGAGATCTTGGCCTCCAGAGGTGCCCAAAACGCACTTCCCATTTTTGTAAAAAAAGAATCCTCTGTGGGCATCAGAAAACCTCCAGCTGCATCTGGGAGCTCAGGTTCACCCATCCATCATGGATTTGGCACCTGCATAGGATATGGAGGACAGACCTGCACCTCCAGATTCAGCAGCAGTACACCTCTGAAGTACTAGTTGCAGAGAAGTAATGGCAGAACAGACATATGCCTTTCTCTCCTGCTTGTGGACTTCCCAGAGACAGCTGGTGGGCCACTGTGGAATCAGAAATCTGGAAAAGATGGACCTTTGGAATAATCCAGTATGACTTTTCTTATGCTCAGCTTACTGTGTAGGGAGATGGTCCTTGAGGTTCTATATCTCAAGGGGGACCCCTTCTCCAGGGGATGGGCCCGTATCCGAGCGCACTCGGGATACTCCTCGGCGGGAGGGGGGTCGGGGGCTTCTTGTAGTGGGGGATTCGATTATTAGAAATATAGAGAGGGGGGTTTGCGACGGATGTGAGGACCGCATGGTGACTTGCCTGCCTGGTGCGAAGGTTGCGGACATCACGTCTCGTCTAGACAGGCTAGTAGACAGTGCTGGGGGAGAGGTAGCGGCTGTGGTGCATGTCGGCACCAACGACATGGGCAAGTGTAGCTGGGAGGTCCTGGAGGCCAAATTTAGGCTTTTAGGCAGGAAGCTGAAAGCCAGGACCTCAAAGGTAGCGTTCTCTGAAGTGCTACCTGTTCCACGCGCAGGGCCAGCTAGGCAGGCGGAGATCAGGGGTCTCAATGCGTGGATGAGACGGTGGTGTAGGGAGGAGGGGTTTAGATTCGTTAGGCACTGGGGAACGTTTTGGGACAAGCGGGGCCTGTACAAGAGGGACGGGCTCCATTTGAACCAGAATGGAACCAGACTGCTGGCGCATAACATTAAAAAGGTGGCAGAGCAGCTTTTAAACTGATCCCTGGGGGAAGGCCGACAGGAGCCGAGGGGCATCCGGTTCGGGACTCCTCATCCCTATGGGATGAGGATGGGGAGGTTAGAGAACAACAAGACAAAGGCAGGGTAGGAGAAGAAATTGGGAAAGGTAGTGTGATGGGATGTGATAGACGGTTTGGCACAATGAGAGGATGCGGGGACAAAGGAGCAAATAAGCAGCCCATCCTGGGGCATTCCGTGTATAAATGCTTTTATGCGAATGCCCGAAGTCTACGAGCAAAGGTGGGAGAACTGGAATGTCTGGTGACAAGGGAAAATATTGACATAGTGGGCATAACGGAAACCTGGTGGAATGCGGAGATTCAGTGGGATACCGCAATCCCGGGCTATAAACTCTACAGGAGGGACAGGCAGGGGCGTGTTGGAGGTGGGGTGGCCCTTTATGTTAAGGAAGGGATAGAATCCAGCAAAGTAGAGATTGAAGGTGGGTCCGACTCCACCGTAGAATCTCTGTGGGTTAAATTACCAGGCTTGTGCAGCGATGTAATACTGGGGGCGTGCTATCGTCCTCCAGACCAGAAATCTGATGGGGACCTTGAAATGAGGAAACAGATCAGGGAGGTGACAAGGAGGGACAGGGTTGTAATCATGGGGGACTTCAATTATCCTCATATTGACTGGGTCAATTTGTGTTCTGGTCACGATAAGGAAACCGGATTTCTTGACGTGCTAAATGACTGTGGCTTAGATCAGCTAGTCACGGAGCCCACCAGAGGACAGGTGACTCTGGATTTAATATTGTGCGGTACGCAGGACCTGGTTAGAGATGTAAACGTTACTGAGCCATTGGGGAACAGTGATCATGCTGCGATCCGTTTTGACGTGCACGTTGGGGGAAAAATACCAGGCAAATCTCTAACAAAAACCCTTGACTTCCGACGGGCGGACTTCCCTCAAATGAGGAGGCTGGTTAGAAGGAGGTTGAAAGGAAGGGTAAAAAGAGTCCAATCTCTCCAGAGTGCATGGAGGCTGCTTAAAACAACAGTAATAGAGGCCCAGCAGAGGTGTATACCGCAAAGAAAGAAGGGTTCCACTAAATCCAGGAGGGTGCCCGCATGGCTAACCAGCCAAGTTAGAGAGGCTGTGAAGGGCAAGGAAGCTTCCTTCCGTAAATGGAAGTCTTGCCCTAATGAGGAGAATAAAAAGGAACATAAACTGTGGCAAAAGAAATGTAAGAAGGTGATATGGGAGGCCAAGAGAGACTATGAGGAACGCATGGCCAGCAACATTAAGGGGAATAATAAAAGCTTCTTCAAATATGTTAGAAGCAGGAAACCCGCCAGAGAAGCGGTTGGCCCTCTGGATGGTGAGGGAGGGAAAGGGGAGATAAAAGGAGACTTAGAGATGGCAGAGAAATTAAATGAGTTCTTTGCATCTGTCTTCACGGCAGAAGACCTCGGGCAGATACCGCTGCCCGAACGGCCCCTCCTAACCGAGGAGTTAAGTCAGATAGAGGTTAAAAGAGAAGATGTTTCAGACCTCATTGATAAATTAAAGATCAATAAGTCACCGGGCCCTGATGGCATCCACCCAAGGGTTATTAAGGAATTGAAGAATGAAGTTGCAGATCTCTTGACTAAGGTATGCAACTTGTCCCTCAAAACGGCCACGGTGCCAGAAGATTGGAGGATAGCAAATGTCACGCCTATTTTTAAAAAGGGAAAGAGGGGGAACCTGGGAAACTATAGGCCGGTCAGCCTAACATCCATACCGGGTAAGATGGTGGAATGCCTCATCAAAGATAGGATCTCAAAACACATAGACGAACAGGCCTTGCTGAGGGAGAGTCAGCATGGCTTCTGTAAGGGTAAGTCTTGCCTCACGAACCTTATAGAATTCTTTGAAAAGGTCAACAGGCATGTGGATGCGGGAGAACCCGTGGACATTATATATCTGGACTTTCAGAAGGCGTTTGACACGGTCCCTCACCAAAGGCTACTGAAAAAACTCCACAATCAGGGAATTAGAGGACAGGTCCTCTCGTGGATTGAGAACTGGTTGGAGGCCAGGAAGCAGAGAGTGGGTGTCAATGGGCAATTTTCACAATGGAGAGAGGTGAAAAGCGGTGTGCCCCAAGGATCTGTCCTGGGACCGGTGCTTTTTAACCTCTTCATAAATGACCTGGAGACAGGGTTGAGCAGTGAAGTGGCTAAGTTTGCAGACGACAACAAACTTTTCCGAGTGGTGAAGACCATAAGTGATTGTGAGGAGCTCCAGAAGGATCTCTCCAGAGTGGCAGAATGGGCAGCAAAATGGCAGATGCGCTTCAATGTCAGTAAGTGTAAAGTCATGCACATTGGGGCAAAAAATCAAAACTTTACATATAGGCTGATGGGTTCTGAGCTGTCTGTGACAGATCAGGAGAGAGATCTTGGGGTGGTGGTGGACAGGTTGATGAAAGTGTCGACCCAATGTGCGGCAGCAGTGAAGAAGGCCAATTCTATGCTTGGGATCATTAGGAAGGGTATTGAGAACAAAACGGCTAGTATTATAATGCTGTTGTACAAATCGATGGTAAGGCCACACCTGGAGTATTGTGTCCAGTTCTGGTCGCCGCATCTCAAAAAAGACATAGTGGAACTGGAGAAGGTGCAAAAGAGAGCGACTAAGATGATCACGGGGTTGGGGCACCTTCCTTATGAGGAAAGGCTACGGCGTTTGGGCCTCTTCAGCCTAGAAAAGAGACGCCTGAGGGGGGACATGATTGAGACAAACAAAATTATGCAGGGAATGGACAGAGTGGATAGGGAGATGCTCTTTACACTCTCACATAATATCAGAACCAGGGGACATCCACTAAAATTGAGTGTTGGGCGGGTTAGGACAGACAAAAGAAAATATTTCTTTACTCAGCGTGTGGTCGGTCTGTGGAACTCCTTGCCACAGAATGTGGTGCTGGCGTCTAGCCTAGACGCCTTTAAAAGGGGATTGGACGAGTTTCTGGAGGAAAAATCCATTATGGAGTACAAGCCATGATGTGTATGCACAACCTCCTGATTTTAGAAATGGGTTAAGTCAGAATGCCAGATGTAGGGGAGGGCACCAGGATGAGGTCTCTTGTTATCTGGTGTGCTCCCTGGGGCATTTGGTGGGCCGCTGTGAGATACAGGAAGCTGGACTAGATGGGCCTATGGCCTGATCCAGTGGGGCTGTTCTTATGTTCTTCTTATGTTCTTATCTATTGCAAGTTGAGGTTAAAAGTGAATCCTAAGTCTGAATGCTACTTTAGCTGACTGTGGGCAAGCCACTAACCCAAATTATTTGCTCTCCAATGATTGGTTTACAGTGTACCCCATCATACCTGCAGTGTTTGTCTGAAGGAACTGATGCTGTACTCAGGAAGAGATCTTTCTTAGGTTACTCAGTGTAAACAGTGGGAATGTGGCTTTGGAGCATATCAGTGAAGAGTGGGGTTTTGAGGCACACATCCATGAGAACCGTATGTGGGTACATTGGCACCATTTTGAGAACAAATAAATAGAGCTTCTATGTCTGGCTACCATGTCTATATTAGCTCCCCATCTGTAGTAATGAGAATAATGATTGTGGCTGCACAGCCAAGGTGGTGTTGATTAAATCATGTACTGTAAAATGATACAAATGTGCACCATTTTTATTTATTATTTAACAGAGCTTTCCCTAAGTCAGTCATTTTCAACCACTGTGCCATGGCACACTGGTGTGCCATGAGTGGTCCACAGGTGTGCCACTGGAATTTGGGGGAAGATCATTTATTAGTAGATCCAATGGGGATGTGAGCCCCCCACTGGCAGCATGATGTGCCTTGTCAATCGTAAAAAAACCTGATGGTGTTCCTTGACCTTGTCAGTGTGCCTTGTCAGTGTGCCATGAGATGAAAAAGGTTGAAAATGGCTGCCTAAGTATATATGAAAAGTTTTAATTTGCTTTCATTTAAGGCACCAAACTTCAGTAAGCATCATTAGCTGTTGGAGCCTGAGTGAATTGGTTCTGTTTCTTTGCTTTTTAGCCAGCTTGTGGCTTCTTCAGGATGAAGTGTGCAAGGAAGAGGATGCTGTTGTCTTGACAACCAATTGCATACTGTGAAGGAGGGCTATTCTAAGTGGCTAGATTTTGGCTGCTTGTCACAGTCCCTTGTTGAGTAACGTTGCCAAAATTAGTCAGGTTTGTTGGTTTTTTACAGCAATTATTGGTCCTGCTGATTTTGTTGTTCACCTCATCTTAGTTGTGACAGTAGCGCTCATGTTTCTTACAGTGAGTCTCAAGAGGGACTTCCTGCTGACCATCGTTATTGTGAATTATGAGAGTAGTTTGTACTGTTTGTTATGATGACACAGCACATGCAAAGCAGTGGGAATCTTTTTAAATAAAAATATTTGATGTTGGCCTGTGTTCATCACCTGCATGCTACGCCTGGCCATTTACAACTCCCTAAAAAAGTGCCCTAAAAAAAGAAGTATTCTTCTCAAAGAAATTTTAACTGTGTATGTTTGTCTCATCTATACAACATCTCTTTTTTGCCTTCATATCTCCCTTTGGCTACTAAAAATATGTGAGTCACAGATCAAGAAAGGTAGATGAGAGCTCCTAGATTTAGGAAATTGTCCCTTTCTTATGCCAGAACGAGCTCCTACATCATCTATGCCATTCATAGTAATTTTAGAGAATCTTCGTGATGGAAGGCAGAGGAAAAAACCTCTTCAGTCTAGGATTTAATTTTTCTAATTTCAGGTTATTCATCTGTATTTATATTCCTATGCTCTTCATAATAATGTGAGACCCTTCTTGTCTTCCTGCCATAATAACAGTTCAGTCTCATCCATGGTTAACGAACCTTGGGGAAAGTCTTAGTAGTTGACTATGAACTTAACAGGCAGCATTACACTGAACTAAGTTGTGTCTGAAATATTGTTAAAGGAGGTTAAAATGAAAAATTGGGAGGAGTAACTTTGTGAATGGTGTTTGTACTTTTGGAACGAACTGTTTTTGCAGAGGTAATTCTGATTTATTCTGCCTCTTTTAAGCCCTGTTAATTTCTGATGTAAAAAGCTTATGTGATTGAAAACAGGAGCGTGTCAGCAAGCCCCACCTTCAGCGCCAACTCATTGCTAAGCCACGTGCACATGCCCTACTCACCACCACGCTTACAATGTTTATCTGCACCAACAAACACTATGTGTGGGGGAGATCCTCCCTGTGATATGGCACCTTGGTTTCCTTTTTTCCCATATCATAGAGATGATCTCTTCCTAAATACAGTGCTTGTTGCTGCAGACAAATGCTGTACACATAGTGAGTGGGGAGGTGACATAAGAGTGCATTAATGCCAGAGCATGCTTGTCAGCATGCTGCTGCTGCCCCCAGCCATGTATTCCTTGTACACAAGAAGGCAATACCTGAAACAGGGCTTGTTTGACTGAATCAATAACTCTGATTACTGTATTATGGACCAGGATTTTAAAAAGCAACAACAAAAGAACCAAAAAACTGTAAATCTAATTTTCTGTTTTTGCTGTTTTGCTCATGGGTGGACTTAAAGTAGCCTTTTGAATCCTAGTTGTTGCCTAAAGACCTTCTTGTGGGTTTTTGTTTTTTGTGCTTGTGTGTGAATTCTGAGTTGTGCCCTTAAGTTTAGCACAATACTTTGCAGTTTCTGAGCTTTATCCCAAAAAATGTATATTTCTATTTTTGAATACCTAGCATCTTCCAGCAGTCGTCGTAATAGTTTCTATTTCTCTGTCTTTTCTGTTGTGTTAAAGATATTATCTTTTTGTTTAAACATTTCATTGCATTCTGTGTGTATTCATTCGTTGGATTCACTATACAGTAACTGTCATCTACCAGATTGCTTTAGCTTGCAGTCCTGCACATAGTTAGGCAGCCTAACAGGCCAATCCTTTGCATGTCTGAAAAATAAATCCCTTTGTGTTCAATGAGATTTACTCTCAGGAAAGTGTGGGTAGGATTGCAACCTCAGTCAATGAAAGTTGAGCATACTTAAGCAGCCAACCATAAGCAGGATTCAAACTCTGCTCTAACAAGTTTATGAACTTTCTTCTTTGTCTTACTGGCACTTTTAATTGTATTGTTTCAAACCTCTTGTTCCAAGTGTACCTTGAAAACTAGTTCAGTCTTCCTGCATCCTGGAAGAATGTGCAATGGATGTTGTATAAAGTGCTGTCATGGCCAAGTGATGCTAAGTCATGATGATCAGAGATACCAAAACCATATTTTTTTGCCATCCATAAGGCTATTTCTGCTTTGTGACTGTTGACCTTGTAAAACAGCCTTGGGATGTCTGCCATACAGGAAAAGATATCTTCATGAAGTTGCAAAATAATGGGAGAGAAAATTGGCTCCGTTTTACTGCACCTCCAGGTCAATCATGCCATAAGAGATACTGCTGCCTACTGCAATTTTTATCTCTGTCTAAGTGAATTGAGGCCAAGCAATGATTCATGTTATGGAACTTTTTGATTTGCTGTCCTTTCCTCTGTATAAAAAGCAGTAAAAGGAGAGCAGTAAAAAAGAAAGAAGTTCATTGTAATTTTTTTTACTAACACCAATGACTAACAAATTCAACATATTATTTTACTATACCATCAAATTATAGTAGCAAACTAATATCCATCTTGTTTTAGAAAGTCAGAGTATTTTTGGAATACACTGTAGTAAAACCATCACATCTTGAAATACAAATTGAATTCCCAAATTTGCTTTCATCAACTTACCAAATTCAGCATCTGAATCGGAGCTTGCCTTATGGAATGGAGTTTATGGCCTCTATAAATCAGTTCAGTGGTAGAGTCTGACAGTTGGAGGAGAGAGTTATAGAGCAGCAATATATTATTTTATTCAGTTTTATTATAACTTTCACTTTTTCCCCAGCTAGTCCCTAAGTACATTCCCTGTGGGTTCATTTTGTGAATATTGTGTTTTTGTAGTATATTGCCATTTCAATATAACTAGTAGGTGACTGTGGGGATTTGTGTATACAGAATAGAACATTGTTGAAACATTCTGTCACCTTTCATGGTGCTGCTTAAGGCAAACAGAATTGGTCTGTCTTATCACGATTGTTCTTTTCAACAAATTCATTCAAAAATTCAGACAAAATTGTATACGTCAAGCTAAAGGGAATGAAAGAGGTCACACAAGAACCAGCTGTTTAATAATACTTTGCTGTGTCTAGTTGTGATGAAAATTGATTTTTACATCTTTTATGATGCCAGCGTCTTATCAGGCATCTGCTGCCACAAGGCCAAATGCTGTGTGCGCTGCCATTTTGTGACAATGGAACTCTATTCCACTATCGCGAAGGACTCTAGCTTGCAGCCCAATTTACCATAGGATTGGGCTTTCCGTGGACGAGCATTGCAGAAAAAGTGATCCCAAATTCAGGAGTTGCACAAGTTGTTGAACAAGGCATTTTTCAAAATCTACAGCTGATATTCTGCAACCTTTATCTTTCTTTGGCCCCGTATTTCTCATAGTGTGATACAACCATCATTCCTGTTTGTTTGTGGCTGTACACTGCAAGAAGACTTCTGCTAGTGCTTGCTCAGTAGTTCACCCTTAAATCATTTTCTTCTCCTCCTCATTGTTCCTTCTGTTTCTTCTTCCATTTCACAGGTCTTTGGATCCAAGCCAGTGTATGAATTCTTAGGGATGGTAGTTGCTTGGTCCCAAAATCTTAGTTTTCGTGAATTCTAAAGCCGGGCTTGTAAAGAGTCACTCACTTGGAAGCCTATAATTAGTAATTACTTCCAGACAAGCAGACAAATATATATAAATGGGAAGAGAGTTGGTTCGTTTTGTCTTTCAGGCTGTTGGCAGTACAGTTGGCATAGGTTTTAATAGCTATTTATAATAGCAGGCTATTAAGAAATGTTGCGTCCTAATAACTTATACAGGAGGCCCTTGTCTTTTGTAAGCCTCACCTTATATACAGTAATTTAGATTTTACGTAAGTTTGGGCCGCTCTGTTGAGAGGCATAAGAGGAACTACTCACTCTCGCTGATCTTGCAGCCTTGCTGGATAAGGCCAAGGGCCCATCTAGTCCAACTTCCTGTATCTCACAGAGGCCCACCAAATACCCCAGGGAGCACACCAGATAACAAGAGACCTGCATCCTGGCACACTTGCCGCTCTATAAGTCAGAACAGAGAGGGGCAAAAGGAACCTTCTGTGCTTGCTGCTCTGTAAACAAAGCAGAAACTGCTGGGAACACTTCTGGCATGTTCTGTGTTACCTCTTTCGTTTAAAGAGCTTCCACAGAGAAGGGGGTGAGATTGCTGCATTCCAAGAATTGGAATGTGACCATCTGACTGGGTAGACCTGGGCTCCTGCCTGGCCTTGGAGCCCAGGTCTACCGTCTGGGTAGACTTGGGCTCCCGCCTGGTCTTGGATCTCGCTGGCACCCGTCCAGTAGGCGTTCCCCTGGCACCCGATTTTGCTCCCCAGTCCAGCAGGTGCTTTTGCCTGCTAGCAGAGAGTTGGGGGGGGGCACACACTCATGCATAAGAAGCAGCAGCAGAACTGAAGGCCCTGCACGAGATGGTACATCCTCCCATCTCTCTCACCATCTTTATTGTGCAAAGCCTGCAGCTCCATTGCCACTTCTTCTAAAGTGGGCATTCTGTTTCATTAATGGGTAATCATCCCTTTCTCTCTTTATTCCACAGTAATCCTATGCATACTTAACTATGAGTATTTCTCTCTGGGCACAATATGACTTACTTTTAAGTAAGCAGGCGCAGCCAAATCAAGGAGGAAAAATGAAATATGAAATTAGAAAGAAGTCTGGGTGTTATTTGTATTTTGCTTCACAACACTCTGGAATTGCAGCAAGCAGAACTTTTTAACTCCCAAGCAATTGATTGTGTACTTTTTTGAGAGGGAGAATTTTCTAAAGTTTTAATTTGCACTTGTACTTCAAAGGAATAAAAACCCAGCATGATTGTGAACAACCTATATCAAAGAATATACCCATTCTTGCAATATCCTGCAGCCCTGAGCACATTAACCTGGGAGTAAACTCCATTTAACAAAATGGGACTAACGTCTGAGTAAACATGTGTAGGATTGTGCTGTGTATTCATCAGGTTCAGAAGTTGGACAAAATGACTTGTGCAGGTTTTAGTTATTTGGAAAACATTTTAAGATTGCAGTCCTGTGCAGCACTTACCTGGGAGTAAGTTTCAGTTAATTCAACACAGGATGTAATTCAGACATGCATGGGCATGCACTGTAAATCTTGTATTCACTTCTGAGTAGGTTACATATGAACCCTCTTATTGGAAGATAGAGTATGGAAATAAGAAAATGGTGGTCATGTTCTCCATTTAACCCACAAAACATACAGCCATTTGCATACATTTTCCCCTCCATCTTGCTGTTAGAATTACAGTCCAAGGAACTTTAATCCTACGTTCAGGGCCTCTGAGAGGAATTTTATCAGGGGGTACAAAGTTTATTTTGGGCGTCTTCCCAAAGTGGTAGGTGGTGAAACAGAGTGTGTGTGTGGGGGGTGGCAATAGGGTGGGTAGAATGGGGGCAAAACAGGCAACAGCTGAAATACAGCCCAATCCTATCCACACTTTCCTGGGAGTAAGTCCCATTGACTCTAATGGAACTTACTTCTGAGTAGACATGCATAGGTTTGGGCTGATAGTCTCTGGAAACCTGGTCTACCAGTCTTCCCAATGCAGAGCTCAGGTCTACCTGCCTGCCTGGTGCTGTCAGCTAGATATAGTAATACGGAAAACTGTATTTTCTGCCGTCTTATGGATCCAAGATTCAGTGTAGGCCACTGAGATGCAGTGGATGCTCATTAGTCACTTCCCTAGGCCTCCCATAAAGCCTGCTTGTTCAGTTCCCTGGTGCTGTTTTAGAGCAAATCTGAAGATTTGCAAATCCTGGGAAGCTGTGCATAGCTTCTCTGTTGGTGGGGCAAAACCCTTTCTTTTAAATTTGGCAAAGTATTTCTCAAAGTAACACTGGATAATATAAACTTCAGCCCTCCAAGGAGTCTTAATTCAATGTACCAGTTTGGGGATCTTTATGATTTATATAGAATTGGTTTTGAAACAACTAACAGTGGGATGAGTTATTGTACACTGTTAAGTAAATGTACAGGGGGCCCCCATTTCCGTGGATCCTGTATCCACCGATTCAGTTATCTGCAGTTAGGTCTGGAGGCCCCCCATGCGCACAGACACACCTGTGCACCCCCTTCAGAGGTGAGGAGAGCTCTGCTCCCCTCGCCACTAAAGGGTCCTCTGAGTTCAGCAGGGAAAATAACAGGACTCCAGGGCTTCCCCAGGCCTCTCAGTGCCTTATTAGGCATTTAAAATGTCATGGTTTCTCTGTGAAACTGGAAGTTGCATTACTTTCCCTGCTGTGCTCAGAGGACCCCCTGGAGATGAGGGGAGCAGTGCTCTCCTCAGCTCTGGAGGATGGGGGGCAGATATTCACCATTTCCAGTTTATGGTATCTGCGGGGGGGGGGCGTTCCAAAATGGGACCCCCTGTGGATACAGGGGAATGCCTGTATAGTATAATGCACTGTTAAGTAAAAGTGATTCATTTAAAAGAATTACTAGGGTCCCAATCCTAAGGAGAGTGCACTGGCTTATACCTGCGCGTACTGTTGCAGACATGCCATAAGGCACATTTGCAGACCCCAGTGCCGGTGGACCCACCAGAGCTCCACTGCTCGACAGTCACATGGGCTGCCAAGCATTGGAGAGGTATGTGGGAGCGTGGGAGAAAGGGGGGAGGTGGAGGAAGGGCGGGGATAGGGCAGAGAGGAGGCGTGTGAGGGACAGGGAGTGGGGCAGGAAGGAGGTGGGACTGGTGGACCTTTGCTCCATCGAATCCAGAGCCTCCATGTCGGGCTGGTCGTGTCGGCCATTAGACACCATTCCTAAATTTCATGTAGTAAATATGAATTTATATGAGTCTTGCTCACTTACAATGTTCCCTTGTTTAAATAGTAATGGTATTGTATGTATTTAATTTCATGTAGCTTCTTTCTTTTAAATTGTCTTTCTCTGAAAATTTCTAGAAGTCTGTTTTGCTTTTTGTTTCTGAGTCAAAATGCTGCTGGAGGCTTCTGAACTTCAAAGACATTCATATTTGGTCCTCTAACGTTTTGCAACATACTATGCTATTTTCATTAATAATTGTATGTAATTTTCCTTTCATCTTTGGTTAGTTGATTTGTAAGAAATTACTCATTGCAAGCAGTATGTTGCATTTGCCTTTGTATTGCACAGTACTGTTGTTTGAATTCCAGCTCTAACATTTAGCCTGATCCTGTAAAGGTTTTGCATCTACAGTGCTGTTTAGAGAGGGGAAATGTCACCAAGCCTTTTCTCATGCGCACCATATAAAACAATTGGGAGCCCTTAGAAATTGGCCTGTTTCCAGAAACAATTTCGTGTATCTTTTCCTTAAAACAAGCAGTGTATGAAGAATAATTAAGGCCTCTCATTCTTTGCAGATTGTAATTTGTAGTTGCGTTCAGATTTATGCAGCTTATTTCAGCGTTATGCGTAAACTAGGTCTTCCAAGATTTAGCAAAATCATTTACTAAATAACAACACGAGTGTATCTCCCAGGCAACACACCAAAGGTTAAAGTGATTCTGCCAGTTCAAGTAAGAGTGAGTCCAGTGGTAGATTCAAATAAACTAAGGTTTGTCCTGAACCAGGAAGTGAATGAATCAGAGCACATGATGGGAGAAGGCAGCATGCAAATCAGAGGCACAGTACTATTGGCCAACCCAATGATGACTATGAACCAGTCCATATGGTAATTTAAACTATGTTATCAATGGGCAACCCCTCTCCTCATCTTTCTTTATGTATCAGATGAGATCAAACGTTTCTGCTTTCAGGTTTATTGTAATCATGGCACCATTTGTCACCCAAGCTCTGGAAGCTATGGTTGGTTTTAATTGTGGTTTGTTCCCAAACTGTGTATCTGAAGTCACAATTTGATCCTGGTTTGTTTAAACAAACGATGTTGTTCTGCACCTTTGGTAGTTGAGTGACTGCACAAATTGAATGAGGTGCAGATCCTTTGTGTACACCAGAACTGGCAATGTTAATGAGAAATGAGAAATATGGCCTTTATTGCTATCAGAACAGTTAGAGAATATTGGAATATCTGTGCGTTGAAGGTGAATTTTTAGGTGTGATTGGATTTTTAACAGGATAGTTTTAATTTCTTTTATACCAATTCTGAGTATTTGATATAATTGTATTTATGAGGCTGCTATCTTGTCCTCTTTACAGGTGAATTTGCATCTTGCAGATTTTTCCTTAACTTTTTTTGTGTGCCAATAGATTAATAATGTTTCTGCAGCATTTAAATCTGAATTTTTTAAATTGTCCAACATGCTAACAACAATCCTTGGTGTTGAAATTTTATTACCAGCAGATATATGGAGTGATCACTCATTTCAGACAGATCCGGACTTACCACCAGGCTGGAAAAAGATCAGTGATATTGCTGGCATCTATTACTGGCACATACCAACAGGAACAACCCAGTGGGAACGTCCTGTGTCCATACCAACAGATCTTCAGGGCTCAAGAAAAGGATCACTTAGTTCTGTCACCCCTTCTCCCACTCCAGAAACTGAGGTAAATCTTCTCTACCTGCCTGAAGATCATGGAGAGATGGAAAAAAATTATTGTAAATAAATAATGCCTTATGTGGACTAATACTAAGGACATTGATATTTCTTTCAACCAGTTTATTTCATATGCATTAGGAAGTGGATCAATAATGAGGTTAACGTTAAATCTCCATGTGACCCACCCTCCATCCCCACTAAATGTTGCTAGATACAAGAGCAGAACCAAGGGTGATGCCAGGCAGCAATTGTTTCCCCAGTCTACAGTGTCTTTTGTAGTCACCATGCATTAGGATCCCCTTGGAACTGTACATAGTGACAGGACAAAAACAGATGGATCCGCTGACAACCCACACTCTTGTTTTGAGTCTCAGGGCACTTAAATAAAAAGAAACAAGTACAGCCAGATTGGTCTACAGCAGGGGTGTCCAAAGTTTTTGTCAGGAGGGCCACATCATCTGTCCGACATTGTGTTGGGGTCCACGGAAAAAAGAATTAATTTACATTTAAAATTTGAATAAATTTACATACGTTTACATAAACATATATATATTAAAGATGAACTTATATGAATGAATGAAGGTCTTACAATAGCTCAAGGCCTATAAAAAGCCTTACACAAAGCAAGGCTGGTCTTTCCTTTGCTGCCGCTACTGCATCACAGATGTGAAACAGCAAGCAGTGGAGGGAGCCTTCATCCCACAGCTCATGCAAGAGGTCAAACAGTCACCCTCGTGCTGAGAGCAGTTGCGTCGGGCCAGTGTGGACTCCAGCAAATCTCTGGAGGGCCAGAGGCTCATTGAAGACTGGGGGCTCCCTGAGGGCCACATTGGGAGTCCTCGAGTGCCACAAGTGGCCCCAGGGCCAGGTTTGGGCACCCCTGTTCTATAGGGAATACCCTTGGGGGAAAAAAAGACACTGCAAGTAAAAGAGGGCCGTATTATCTCACATAATTGATCCTACATGGCCAGCTTTCACACCAGATCAGTAATGTATGGATATTTTGATAATGTGGGCAGTCCACAGTCTGTCGGTACTTCCCATGTCACTAGTTCTGATGAGAGAATGCTGGTGTGAAAAGTAGTCACGTGATCATAGCATTCATGCTTTGCCAATGCGATATGATCAATATCTAAACACTGGGCCCTCCTTATCCCTGGGCTCAGCATCTGCGGATTTGAATATCCAGTCACATCAGGGAGGCCTTCTGACAAGAACTGCGGACAACCCTCCCCCACAAAGGACCAAGTGTGACTCCCACGAATGATTTTTGGCACCATGCTGCCTTCCCCCACAGATTCAATTATTTGCAGAATTCTGGAATATTCTAGTTAGTCCCAACAGTTTTCCTTTTACAACCTATTCAAATGGTTTCCTTCACATTTGCTGTTCAGCCCCTCCTCGAAGTATCCATCGCTTATACATTTAGGCCAACAATTTTCAGCCACTCTGCCACGGCACAGTAGTGTGCAGTGGATGGTCCGCAGGCATACCGTTGGGACTTTGGGGATGGTCATTTATTAGTAGGGCAATTGGGGGATTTGAACCCCCTACCAGCAGCATGGTGTCAATGGTCAAAAAACCGATGGTATACCTTGACCATTTTAGCACCTTGTCAGTGTGCCATGAAATGAAAAAGGTTGAAAATCGCTGGCTTAGGCCCAAACATTTTCATGCAAACTATCGGCTATCTCACAAACACACTTGAATACATCTTAAAACTGAGCAATTAGTGATTTTGCTGTTTATTTGGTATCCTGCACATTTTTCTTTTTGTCTGTGTGCTTTTGTGCATAAAATCTAGCTTCAAAACAGCAGTGCTCAGCTTTGAATGGAAAGCAATTCAATGCTAATAGTTTCCCCAAGGAGAATTTTTAAACAGCAAAACTGCATATCACATTCTGTATTGTGGAATGACTTAATTTGAGCTTCAGAAAATGAGCTGAATATTATTGTTTAAAGCAGAACTTTTAATAGCTGATGTATCCTGTTTTAAACTGCAAAACAAGAATTATTAATTAATTGCAAATACAACGCTTTTTAATCTTCTCCATAGAGCTCATTATGTTCAATTTGTTTTGTTTATCTCTACTGAAAATAATGTTTGGACACTCCATTTTAGCTACACGTTGTAGTTGTTAAAAAAAAATAATAAAAGGGATACAAAGCAAGCATTTCAGAGAATGGGATTTTGTATGGTTAGTCAAACCATGAAAGTCACAAAAGTTGCTCATATTATATGGGGAGAAGGTGAAGAAGGTGTGATATACAGTCAGTTCTCATTACCTGCTAGGTTTAGGTTCCTAGAAAACGTAGTGGATACTAAATTAGCGAATACTGAATCATCGAGCCTATCAGGAAAATGGGGTTAGGTTCCAGGGGACCCTCTCTCCCATACACTCTATGATCTTTATGAATCAGAATCTTGAATCTATGAGACTGGATAATAGCGAGGGATCATCAGTATCTCCAACATCTGATGCTTCCTCCTTTGTGCTGGCTATCCCTTGATTCATTGAAGATTGCTGGCCCAACAACAAGGCCTCAGACGGGTTTGTTTCACTCGTCCTCCTCTTCCACTTGACTTCTTCCCTTGGCTTGCCTCAGTCCCAGAACAGCCCTCAGGTAGCCTTCCAGAGACCTCTCATCATCAACCTCTGATCATCACCAGGGTTGTGAACGTTCACCTGGAATGCCCAGGATGATGGGGGCAAGTCTGGAAGTGGACACAAATGTGTCTGATAATTTTCCACAGGCCAATACCAATGCCAGTTTGGTGATACAGTGGCACATTATTCACGTATAATGAGAGGTTGGTGGCAATTCTGCCCTTCGCAGATAAGCTAATTTGCAGATAGTGAATTCGCATATAAAGAGAACTAACTGTACAGTGAAAAAATTAATCATCCATTTCATTGCATGACGTTGCAGCAGTGTTGAATGTTTAATCTTCTGGA
The DNA here is from genome assembly GCF_035046505.1 of Tiliqua scincoides. Taxonomy (NCBI): domain Eukaryota; kingdom Metazoa; phylum Chordata; class Lepidosauria; order Squamata; family Scincidae; genus Tiliqua; species Tiliqua scincoides. Next base: position 70,881,712 of record NC_089826.1, read on the forward strand.
TTACCCAGAATCTTTTTAGAGATTTCAGAAGAAAGGAAGTGTTGGATTTAATGACCCCTAATGTATTTGAAAAGAAATATTATTAGTTGTTTATTTTGGTACTAATTTTGCAGGAAATGTGTCTGTTTTTCTTACTAATCACTTTCCTCCACCATTACTCTTCTCCCATCCCTTTTATGCTGAAATTCCCAATAACTTTTATATAATTTGCTCTAGCTTGTTGGAAATGTAAGAGAGTTATCAGCTGATAAAGCCTACTTTTTTTTTTCTTAAATTTTTTGAAGTAAGCTAAGGCAATTTGGTCGAACTCCATAGGTGGTGTCCTTTCATTTAAATATCATAATGAAAGGTTGAACTTTCTGTCTGTCTAGTTTGTATTAACCTTCCCTTGCCCCAGTTCCTTGTCTTGAAAAGTTGATGATAGAGACACTCTTCCCCTCACTACTGTCATTGCCGTCAAATAACATTGTACCCAGGGCCAGTCTAACCATAGAGGCAACCAAGGAAACTACCTAGGATGCCAAAATTCCAGTGTGACTTCAGTTTTGTAAATGTCTTGGGGGTTGAGCTACCATTGGCATGTTTGGACAAAGTTCACATACATACTTCAACCAGGGATAATGCCTGCAATCCAAGTGGCATGATTCTTTTGATTATCTTAATTTTTGTCCACTGTCTTTTGATCTGTCTCAGCTGCCCTGGTTTTGATGCAGTTTAACCCATTTCTGCCCAGCGCACAGGTGTACACATTTGATCCCTGTTGCGTATGTGCAATGTTAGGTAGAAATGGCTTAAGGGGGGGAAGTTCAGAGTAAAGAAATGAGAGGCATTAAGAAATAAAAGCCAAATGATGTCCTGATCACCTCTTTCTTATTTAAGTTGCTGCTATTTTGCTGCTCAGCCTACTATAAGATAGAAGTGAGGAACATGGCTAATAACATTTTAATCTGCATAAAACCTTGGGCCAACCCTGATCCTGTAGATTAACCAGTAAAAAAATTGTGGTGATCTGCTCCCTAACCCAACCTGTAAATATCAATGCTAACAATGGTGTCTTGTGTTTTTTTTTCCTCCTTTCCTTCCTTTCTCTCCCCCTCCCCATTTTTTATCAATGTTCTTCTTCCTATATGATAATTATATGTCTAGAAACAGCCATGGAGTGATTTTGCTGTACTGAATGGGGGAAAGATTAATAGTGACATTTGGAAGGCAAGTATATTGTCAGATTATAGAATGCTTCAGTACTTGTTTTTAACCATTTTTTAAAATCCATTTTGCATGGCTATGGCTGTAACTATTGTTTATCCTCATGAATATCACTCATATCTAATCGGCCAAAGGGGATCTTTAGCTCACAAACATACTACCTAAATCTGATCTTTTCACAGAGAATGAATTTATCGAAGTCAACAGGGCAAATGCTCACCTATAACAAAACCATACCTGCACTTAAACTGTAGTTTTGAAAAAGACATGCATGCCTTTTATGTGCCTTAGCTGCAAATACTGTATTGCTGCTTTGCAGGAATAATGTTATTTTCTTTTGAAAACAGAAGTCACAACTTAGAATAAGTGCCTCAACTCCTGCATTAACAGGCTGTGGTGGTGTTGTTTTTTGTCCAGGACCTTCATGCAGCCACAGTGAATCCTGACCCCAGTTTAAAAGAGTTTGAAGGAGCAACATTGCGTTATGCCTCTTTAAAACTCAGGTATGACTGGTTTTATCTATTAAGTATCTTGACATCTCAATCCTAAATGGTTTTCTATGGAAACATGTTGCATTGATATCAGTGAAGTGTGTCTTTAGGTAAGCATGCTTAAGATGGCAGCCTTACATTACTATTGTTAAAAAAAAATTCTTAAATAGCAGACCTGTTGCAATAACTTGAAATCAGCGGGTGGTCGGCTTCATGAGCCTGGAGGTCTTCATGGAGCCATGCTTCAGCACCCAGGTGTGTAGGGCCCCAGAACATTCCTGCAGTCAGTAAGGGAGAACCGTTGAGGTATACATGGGTGGCTCAGTGTTACAGAGAAATGAGATTGCAGCTGAAAAAAGGCATACCTCTCCTGCAACTGTTACTCAGAAGCTTGGATATAGAATATTTGAAGAAGCACATTGTCTGCCAAGGGTGCCTTCTTGTACCTTCCTTTCTAGAGAACTTATTAGCAATAGTGAGACCTATGACCTTTTCCGTTGTGGCACCACCATGAAAGAACCCCACTCTGGCCATGCTTTATTCAGTGGAACAATGAAGCCAAACTGGACCCTTAAAGGAGGGTTGAAGGAAGTTGGATGAAACCTTCAAACAAAAGCACCGTGTGCTCCTTGCTTTCTACTTTAGCCTAACTAGGCTTGCTATTAATCATCTTGTACTTGTCATCATGTTGAAAGAGAGGTGGATTTACATACTTTCACTGCAAGGCTATATCCATGAATTGAGCATTCTAATTTCCGTTATTGATTATAAATATGGATCCAGAGTATTATTTCAGATTAATGCCAAATTTGAAGGTATAATCTTGAGTAAATAAAAGATGGGAAGTGGGGTCGGGGGGAGAAGGTGCAACAACAGTGGCTTGAAAAATGCTGCTGCTGTTCTAGAATTACATCATGGACAGCTGGAAGGTAGTGTCTTAAAAAAAGACCTGACCACTTGGCTTGCTTACATGAGTTCTCTGGGCAGAGTCCTCTGGGATGCTCTATTTGTGTACCCCATATCCTCATCCTTCAGTGGGTTAAGGGGAGCCACTACTGGTCTGAGATTCCCAAAATTGTGGAGCTACCGAGACCCTTAAGAAAATACAGCCTAAACCTCTGAGGGCACAATCCTAACCCCCGGGTTAGGCCAGTGCATATCACTTGCGCCAACCCAGGAGTTGTGCTGGCCTCCCCATGCCGGGTCCAGACCTGGCATGTTAAGATTGCATCAGTCAAGCTCGGCTAATACAGGCATCTGGGGGGCATGGGGAGGGCAGGGAGGAGGCGGAGGGAGGCGTTTCGAGGCGGAGGAGGGCAAGTGGCAGGTGTTCCTGGGGGAGCGGGCAGATGGCTGTGAGTGGGAGGCGGGGCCAGGATTCGGCAGTTATGCCGGATCCTAACCCCATTCTCAGGCAGCCCGGTGCAGCCCTAGGCTGCTTGGATTTGTGATGCCTCTTGAGGTGGCGCAGATCCAAGTAGCCCTATTGGCGCAGATCCAAGTAGCCCTATTTACCCAGGGTAAAGGGAAGCAATTTCCTTTGCTCCAAGCTGAGTTGCTTTCTGTCTCAGTCCTGCCTTGGATCTAGCGCAGGCCTGCCAGCCTACCTGCTCCAGGGCAGGTTGGGATTGGGCTGTCAGGTAGATAAAAGTGTATAGTACTGAAAGCTTGACTGGAACATATTGAATTTTCTTTTATATTTGACACTAAGGGTAACACTATTATATCCTTTCCCCACCACAGGAATGCCCCACAGTGTGATGACGATGATTCCTCAAGCATCAACAGTGATCCAGAAGCAAAGGTCAGTCAGTGAAACATTCAAGGAATTTTTAAGGAGTTCAACCCTGTGTGCAGTGCATTCAGTTCTCATTGAGTTTTGAAGCCTAATATCAACCACAGGCTACATGGTTTAAATTGAAAGTGAAATTGTGGAGTAAATTTTGGCCAAGATGTTGTTTATGGGCACTTTAAAAAAAGAATAAGTTCAGTTGTAAGTATAGAGGAGATCAAGTTTTTGGTTGCTGGAAAGGGTTGAAAGTGTAGCAGCACAATGACCACTAAAGGTTCAGAATCCAGTGAATGAATTACAAAGACATGATGCATCAGTTCATATTCTTATAGAACACGCTCCAAAGAAACCTGTTCCTTGAACCCAGAACTCACTCCTGCATGCAACACCTGACTTGCCAGTCTTCTCATGTGCACACTGGGACTTTTCTATCCCCCCTTCATACTACTTCAAAAGTACTCCTGAATATCAGAGGGACCCACTGTAGTACAACTTGACACATCTTCTCATGCCATGTCATGTCCCATTCTGGAGGGTCACCTGAGTTTCAGGAGCAGCTTGTAGGGAGCAGAAAAGCCTCAGTGTATGATTTTCTGCATTTAATAATTTGGATCCTGCTAACAATACTTAATCTAGCTTTGTAATATTAGAGCGTTTGCGATTTTTGCTTGGCAGTGCTGTAGCTTCCCATAGCTTTCTGAGTTCAGTTTGCATGCTGGTCCTTCCACCCCACCATGCTTGCATCTGCTCAATGCTTTGAGCCAGTAGCATTGGCTCAAAGAATTAAAAACCCTGCCAAATTTTATGTGGATTACTCCAAAAGACTTTCTAATCTTTCTTCCCTTTGCGAGGGCCAGTGCAAATCTCATTACTTGCGGCTCCCTCTTGGTGACTAGTTAAGTTACACAAATTTGATGTTGCTTTTTAGGAGAGAGTGTAGCAGTTTCCCTTGAACAATTTTCTTTATGCTGTCCTGCAATGTGGGCATCAGCATGCAGGGGGCACTGTGTAGCAAAAGCAACTTCCACACCATTGTGGAATCCACACACTATTCCACACCCGTTCCACACACCATTCCACACCCTCTCACATAACACCAGAACCAGGGGACATCCACGAAAGTTGAATATTGGGAGAGTTGAGAGAGTGTTGGGAGAGTTAGGACAGACAGAAGAAAATTACCCAGCGTGTAATTAGTTTGTGGAACTCTTTGCCACAGGAAGTAGTGATGGCATCTTGCCTGGATGCCTTGAAGGGGGGATTGGACAAATTTCTGGAAGAAAGGTTCATTAGGGTTACAAGTCATAGTAGGTATGTGCAAGCTCTTGGTTTTAGAGGCCAGCTGCCTCTGATTGCCAGATGCAGGGGAGGGACACAGGTTATGTCTGTTGTCTTGTGTGCTGCTTGGGGCATTTGGTGGGCCACTGTGAGATATAGGAAGCTGGATTAGATGGGCCTTTGGCCTGATACAGTGGCACTCTTCTTATGTTCTTACCATTGCAGAGATCATTTTAGCTAAATTGCCAGGGAAGGTGCTGTGCCTAGCAGTGACACATTTTGAATTCCAGGGGTATTTAATAGTAAGAGCTGGAGAGGGAGTGTGGTGGGCCAGCCTGGTGGTGCGTTCTGAGTACTGGACCAAGACTTTGGAAGACGGGTTCAATACCTACTCTGTCCTGTGGTTTGCTGAGTGACTTTGGGGCAGTAACTGTCTCTTACAGTTGACCTAAAAAAACTGTTGTGAAGATAAAATGGGGGAACAACCCTGGACACTGCTTTGAGCTCTTTAGAAGAAGTGCTGGGAAAAAAAAATAGTAAGGAGGAGAATGGGAAGGCTGAACTTGTCTCTGAGCATGTGCATATTATTCCTTCACCATGAATGACTATTTGTTTTCTACGCCTATACAGTTGGAGCTTGGTGTCCACAGGGGATCTGTTGCCAGATCCTCTGCAGATAATTGAATCCGTGGTTGGGGTCCATCTCCCACATGCAGGAGGTGGTTTGAGGCCCAGGGAGGCAGTGTGTGACCTTCCCGGGCCTCTGAAATACTCCCAGATGCATCCAGAAGGTGCTTCTGGTTGTGTTTGGGAGGTCAGGTGAGGCCCTCCAGCATGGGTTTGGAACCTGCACTGAGTCAAATCCGTGGGTGTACGGATCAACAGTATACCGTGGGTATACTGAGTCAAATCTGTGGGTATAACTTACAGATAAAGAGGGCCAACCTGTATGTTGCTCTTTCTTTGGAAGAAGCTCAGAGCAAGAAGCTCCCAGGCAGTCTCCCAAACAAGCTGAGCTGAGGTCTGCTTGAGCTACAACCTCTGTAACAGCATCATGGGTTTCAGTCCATTGCCTGAGCCATGCCAGAGTTCCTTCCACACATTTGGAATTTAAGACTAAAGCTCTCAGATCAAAACATAGGTCAATTAGAAAGGCTTTAGCCCCTGCACCTTCTTTGATTCTAAAAGAATTAAGCATGGGTCTTTTCTTTCTTCTGTGCCACCACGTTTTTGGGGGAGTAATAGAGAAAATCACGTCTGATTTCAGTGAGCAGCCTTGCTGCGTGGACGTGACTGCTAGAGGGAGTTATCTCAAAAAGGCTTTCATCTCTTCTATGCCTTCTCCCCAAGTCACAGACAACTGAAGTGCTCAGTAAGTGAGAATAATTAAGTACAATCCCCCCTGGATAGATGTCAAACTCTTTTTCTGATCTTGTCTGCCTTCAGCAATTGGCATACAACTTGGATTGTCAACTTCAAAGCCCTCTTGCCCATTGGCTGGATCCAGATTTGTAAGTTTTATTCAACTTACCACCCCATAGGCCAGGTTGGTCAAAGGCCAAAAAGAAAAACGGGTTTCATTTTGCAAAGCGTGGCATGGGAGAGAGTCAGTTTTTGCCTATTCTGAGGGAATTGCTGATGATCATGGAGATGCAACTGTCCTGTTTCTTAGAGTGCAATCCTATACACAATTTCCTAGGAGTAAGATCCACGGACCAATGGAATTTTCTTCTAAGTAGTCATGCATAGGATTGTGCTGTGAGAATTACAAATAAAGATACTTTTCTTGGTTTGTATGCCCTAGAGACATTAATTCTGTGGCTCAAAAATATGCTTTACAATATTACTGATCCTTAATAGGCAGGTGAATTGGGAGATTAGAAAAACACAGTGTCTGGAAAGTTTATGAATGACAGGCCTGCCCTTTTAGTGCACCTGCCTAAGAGCCCAATCCTGAGCTCCTGTGGTGCACAACTGCGGTGACACCAAAAATGGCTGCCGCCGCATCCTGCACTTCCATGGCAGCCACGGGTGGCATCCTGGGAGAAAGGGACTTTTGTCCCCTTCCCCCGGGTAGCCCCGCAATGGGGCTACTCGATTCACCGCCGACCAAAAGGTCAGTGTGAAGCAAGAGCCTTCGTGTTAGGTGCCGAGCCTGATGAGAAGGCTCTGGATCTGGTGAAGTCCCACCTCCCTCCCCCCAGCACACCTCCCCCTGCCCTCTCCCCGCCTCCCACCTCCCCGTCACGCTTCCCCCCACCCTGTCCCCGCCCTTCACCCGCCTCCCTCCGCCTTTCCTCTCTGCGGCGTGGCGGGCCATGCAACTGCTGAGCGGCAGAGGCCGGGCACCCACCTGGTGCTAGCCCAACACCAACTAGCGCTGGGCTAGCAGGGGCACTCGCCTGGCGTTAGAGCTCACAAACATGCCTTATGGCATGCTTGTGACAGTGCATGCTGGTGGTAAGCTGGCGTGTCAAACCCAGGATTGGGCTCTTAGGCATTTTTCCTATCTTGGTGCTCCCTTTCTTGGATTGGATCAGCCTGTGGACAATTGTTGACAGATACTTACCTAGAGGAAGAATTCCTGGCCAGAACGCACAAGACCTTTAATCTTATTCTCCCCAGTCCTGTAGTTCTCCCCAGAGAATAGTTGGTGCAAGGTCCTTAATATTTGCCTCTGCTGTCTACACTAATGTCCTGCAAACTCTACTTCATCTACCACCATCGGTAGAAAATTGGTGGTGAGGGGAAGGAATGCATGCGGAAGTCCAGTTAAAGTAAGAATGTTAGGAAGCTTTTTCTTTTTTGCAAAATGGAAGTGGCTGCCACCTTGTGGATAAGTGTAAAAATGTTCTCTTCAGTAAAGACTATTTTTCTTTGAAAACATATCTATTAAACCAGTGGTTCTCAAACTCTCCCAGAGAGTTTGAGAGCCACTAAGTTCTTGCGTGGGCAGAAGGGGGGAGGCAGCAGGGGCGGAGGGAGGCAGCGGTGTGATCCCCAGGATCGCACTGCTCAGGGGGGCTGCAGGAGCTTGGGTACATGTACCCAAGCCCCTGCAGCCTCCCAGGGGTGCAGGGAGCCAGGCGTGACCTGCAGCAGGGCTCCCCGCAGCAGTGAAAGTAGATGCAGAGCGATTGTTTTAGCGGAGGCAGGGCACGATCGCTCCGCATCTACTTTCACTGCTGCAGGGAGCCCTGCTGCAGGTCGCGCCGGGCTCCCCGCACCCACGGGAGGCTGCAGGGGCTTGGGTATGTGTACCCAAGCCCCTGCATCCCCCCTGAGCGGCATGATCCTGGGGATCATGCCGCTGCCTCCTCCCTGCCTCCAGGCTGCCCCCGCCCCTTAAGGGGGCAGGGCCTGCAAGCTGGGGTGTCGCGACGCCCCAGTTTGAGAAGCCCCGTATTAAACTATGCGGGGGGGCTTAGAGATTGGATATAGTTAACTGAATGTGCCATTATTGTAGAATTTGGATTTTAAAACTGTTCTAATATCCTTGTATCACATAGTAATTAATGAACTGACCTTTGATGGTAGCAAAATTATCAGTGGACAAGTTTTGCTTCTTCCATTCATGTTCTTCAGGGGTGTTGCATGTAATTTCTGTAGCATCTTTTATTGTACCAAGTGCTTTGTGCTTTTAAAAAATCATCAGAATAGCCTTTTGAGTCTGGTTACAGCCCAATCCTTAGCCAGGCCCCCGTGTCCTGTGCTGCATCCAGCACAGGGTTGGAATGGACTGGAAGTTGCCTTGGGGTAAGAGGATATTTTCCCCTTAACCCATGTCAAGCCACAGCCTGCCCTATGGGGCTACTTGGATCTGTGCCAGCTATTTATATCTGAGCAGCCCATATAGGGCTCTGAGGCCCGGGATTGGGGCTCAGAATGTGTGTGGCCACCGCCGATCCCACCCCCTGTCAGGCTTAATCATCCCCCCATTCTGTTCTCCGTACACCCAGAAATACCCTCCCCACCCCCAGAACACCCTCTCACCACCCTCTCCCACCCCGTGGCCTACCTGTGTTTGGCCAATGCAGCAGCAGGAATCTGTGCTGGCAGGCCTGTGTGCATCCTTGTGTTGGTGCAAATGTGCCTTATGGCACATCTGCAACATGTGAGAGCTGGCACAGGGGGCCTACACCAGCACAGCAACACTTTACAATTGGGCTGTTAGGCCAAGAGGATATAAATTCAAGTTTCCCAATTTAATCTGTCATGCCTCCCGGATTGTTGTACTTTCACAGAAAGCTCCAGCATTCTTCCCCCATCCCCGAATATCAAGTATAAATTCTGATTTAGCTTTCACAAAAATATAGGTATCTAACACATCCTGTTGTCAGTAATGCCTTGTTGCTGTTCAAAACATCTTCTGATCATTTGGAAATAACTAAAACAGGCTTGCATGTGTCTGATAATCTTGTTGGAAAATGTTTAGGTAGAAAATCATCAATTTTATAACAAACCACAAGACAAGTTGATAAAGTAGTAAGCAACTAGCAATTTCAATCATCTTCTAACTATTCCTTGACAAGTGTCTTCCATAATTTTGTCAGTCTGTTGAATTAAATGACCCACTAAGATTCATGCATATTGTATAATTCTGTGTTCGCATACCCAGTGTGATATCTGCACAAGCGATCTGACTCATACCTGTTCATATTCAGACTACTTGCCAGTCATTACTGTACACAGATTTTCTAGCTATTGGAATAATCATAATGAGAATAAGGTCATGAAAACCAAGTTGATTAACTCCTCTGTTGGCAGGACAAGTGTCTGGGGTTGTTGGGCATCTGCTTGAGGGCCCATCCCCAAAACATATCTGTGCCCACAGCCTTCATATGGTGGTGTCAGAGTGAGTTTCTTGGGGTCCAGCCAAGAAGGAGGGGACGCATGGAGGGCAGTTTGCCAACGCTCCCCCCCTAAAACCTAGAACTAGCCATGTTGTGATTCTGTATACAGGCTTTCTGCTTTTTGTTAATGTTCTCTGAGTCATCCCCTCTAGTGTGCAGGCCACCTGCCTGCTTGTCTGTCGATAAGCTTTCTGTTTATAGCAACCTATAAAAGCAAGACATGATTGCTTCGTGCACATGTAAACAAGATAAGGTAATGGGAACATGGGTGGTGGTGGTGCATCTCTGCATCAAAGCCCAACACGGGGCTTCTCAAGTCTGCGCCAACAAAATAGCTGTACATATTTTAGGTAGAGGTTAGACCTTTTCAGAGTTGCATTGTTTCAGTCATACAGTTTTCAGATACTGAGCCTATAAATATCTGCCACCAAATAAGAGGAATTTTTATTGTTCCTTCTGTCTTGTCCGCTTGTTTTATGGAATTTCTAGAGTTGTAGTTACAGGTTTTATTTCAATGGAAATATTACTTGCTGGTGATTTGTGAGACTTGGACCCAGTGAGAGGAAAAAAAGAAAGAAAGTTGGAAAAACCACTCCAAACAGCTTCTCTATCAGATTCAATTTTGGGAACATTATGAGCATGACAAGCTTTGGCAGGGGCTGCCAAAGTTAACATACGTCAAATCTGTTCTCTTGGACTGGCTCCACAATGGTAATGCTATTTTGGACACTATGCACATTATTTTGTTACTGTATGTTTTAATACTTAACAGCCATATATTTTTTGGCTCCCAACTTTACCCACTCTAAAGCCAAACATATAGCTATGTGGACGTTACAGTAATCAGCAAGGTTGCCAATGTAACATCAAGCATTTGCCGAACTGTGCATGGCAGCATGTCCTGTTTGTACTCCAGTGTTACTTTAGTATAAATAAGGACACACAAAGTGAACTCCCTTGGTATTAACTGCAAGAATGTGTCTGACGGCTACCCTGATTTAATAATACCTGTATTATTATTATTATTATTATTATTATTATTATTATTATTATTATTATTATTATTATTATTATTATTATTATTATTTTATTTTATTTTATTTTATTTTATTTTATTTTGGTGAGCTGGTATATTCAATTTTAGGGAAGATTTTAAAACCACAATTAGACTTTGCCTGACCTAATTTCCAAGAGAGAGGGGGGAAAAAGAAGACCTTGAGTATACTTGTTTAAAAATAAAAATTACAATCTTATTTACAGACTTATTTATTAACCAAATATATAGCATCCATGCAGAAAAACAACAGAAAAAAAGGATGCTCCCAAAGTTCCTTTCATCAAGAAACACCCATTTTCTGTTAGGGAGAAGGAGGGAATTAATCTAGTCCCCCCACCTTTTCCCCAGTGTGATCCTCATTGCTGACAAAACCGATGGTGGCAATGAGCTGGTTGGTAGAGACGCTTACTCCAAGCCGTACCAGGCCTTGTCCTGCGCATGCTAATATAGGTGGGCCCTCGTAACTGCTGATCCAGTACTCACGGATTCAGTTATCCACAGATCGGGGGTGTGTGTTCGCCTATTAACATTATTTAAATGGTTACCCAAGTGAAAATTTTCTTGCTTTATAAGGCATACAAGCTTACAGCTTGGTTGTGTAGGCAACCAGTACGTTGCTATGTGTATGCTTTTAGCGACCCAGTAAAGCAAGGATGTTTTCACTTCTGTAAACATTTAAATAACATTAATGGGTACATGGGTGGCCGCAGAGAGAGGGAGGGCTGTGGAAAGGGTCCCTTGACTGGATTCCCCACTGATACAGGGCCACACTTGTACTGTATATGGTGACTAGTGGTGTTGCTGTTGTTTTTAAGTCAGGCACAGTAAAATGCCACTTCAGTTATCATCCAACCTACAAAATAGCCTCTGCAGTGCAGAAAGGGGCCAGAGTTGTTGCAGTGCAGAGCACCACAATTAAAATGAAAAGGGAATATTAAATATTTAACCCAAGAAGATGCACACAGTTTACAAAAGCGATTCCCAAGCAGCACCTGCAAAACCCACATGCAAACTTTCTAACTGCTACTGAGTTGTTTCCACCATACATGGCTGCCATGTGCAGTTTTCTCTAAATTGGAGGACTATGTACTGTCGAGATTTGAACATCTACTTGTCTATTTTTGTGTGATTGATTGAGACCTTTCTGAAACAAATTTAATTTCAGAACGGTCTCTGATTTAAAAAAGAAACTGCCTGGGAAACAAAAACAAACATGTTTGGCTGTTTGGATTGGGTGATTACGAATTTTAATATCATATAAATCCGTCAAGGAACTTCTCAGAGATAAGGATATTTAAATCTTAGCCAGTCAGTTTAATAAAAATCTTTACTGCTCTTCATCCCATTTAGTAGCTTAGGATTGCTTTTTTTTTTCCTTGTGCAATTTTCTAGCATTTAATCTCTACATCAGTGCTGCTGTAAGCTGTTCTAAATATGTTTCAATCTGCTGGTGTATACGTTTTCTTGCAGCAGGGAAATTGCTTAATCTTCTATTCCTAGATAGAAGCGTCTTCCAGCTTGTGATGCCCGAATAAGGAATAGTTAATTTTTTGACCTAAATACAGTTCCTAAGATACGCTTGCTCAGTGTTCTGTGGGAAAATGACTTGTTAAATAATGTAATGACTTACATAAGGACTGTTCAGATAAGGTACTATACGAATAAGGGACTTCCAAGTGAAATAAGAGGGGAGGATATTGGGCTTTTTTAATAGGTTGTGCAGTGATTCCCAGCTGACAGGTCAGGACCTACAAGTGGGTTGCCAAAGCACTGACTGTTCTAGCCTCTTGCTAGAGAAGCTCTATACTACAGAGCCCCCACCCCCACCCATATAATCAATGTGTGGAGTGTAGAGCAGGGCTGTATCTATTGTGCTGCCTCTGACATCAGCGCATGTCTCATCCTTGGCATCTGTGCATTCAGTGGAATGTCAGAGTCCAGGGGGCCTATGCACATACAGCAGTACCTCTCTCTATGGTCTTGGGAATCCTGATCACACAGGACTCCCAATATGTGGACAGCCTACACGTACATCTTTGCATGCATAGACCTGTCCTACTGAATGTATCGTTGCTGGGGGCTTGGTGAGTGCAGCCAGTCTCTCACACCTTGCACTGAGTATACTTGTGGGTGGTTCATTAGAATAAGGTTAGAGAGATGCATTTGGCTGCCATTTGTCTGAATTGCCTCTATCCTAAGGGTTTTTCTTTGCCATTGGCTCCACTGCTCTGATCCTAGAAGGGCAAAGCAACCAAAAGGGTTTAAGAAAGGAGAACTGTAGATGATCACAGGTTAGGAACCTGCAATAAATTGCTAAATTGATAATTGATAAATTAAAGATCAATAAGTCACCGGGCCCTGATGGCATCCACCCTAGAGTTATTAAGGAATTGAAGAATGAAGTTGCTGATCTCTTGACTAAAATATGCAACTTGTCCCTCAAAACGGCCACGGTGCCAGAGGATTGGAAGATAGTAAATGTCACGCTGATCTTTAAAAAGGGAAAGAGGGAGGACCCGGGAACTATAGGCCAGTCAGCCTAACATCTATACCAGATAAGATGGTGGAATGCCTCATCAAAGATAGAAGCTCAAAACACATAGACGAACAAGCCTTGCTGAGGGAGAATCAGCATGGCTTCTGTAAGGGTAAGTCTTGCCTCACAAACCTTTTAGAATTCTATGAAAAGGTCAACAGGCTTGTGGATGCAGGAGAACCTGTGGACATTATATATCTGGACTTTCAGAAGGCTTTTGACACGGTCCCTCACCAAAGGCTACTGAAAAAACTCCAGCCAGGGAATTAGAGGACCGGTCCTCTCCTGGACTGAGACCTAGTTGAAGACCAGGAAACAGAGAGTAGGTATCAATGGGCAATTTTCACAGTGGAGAGAAGTGAAAAGCGGTGAGCCCCAAGGATCTGTCCTGGGACCAGTGCTCTTCAACCTCTTCATAAATGACCTGGAGACAGGGTTGAGCAGTGAGGTGGCTAAGTTTGCAGACAACACCAAACTTTTCCAAGTGGTGAAGACCCGAAGTGATTGTGAGGAGCTCCAGAAGGATCTCTCCAAACTGGCAGAATGGGCAGCAAAATGGCAGATGTGTTTCAATGTAAGTAAGTGTAAGGTCATGCACACTGGGGCAAAAAATCAAAACTTCACTAATGGGTGAATGGGTTCTAATGGGTTCTAAAGGCTAATGGGTTCTGAGGTGTCTGTGACAGATCAGGAGAGAGATCTTGGGGTGGTGGTGGACAAGTTGATGAAAGTGTCGACCCAATGTGCGGCGGCAGTAAATAAGGCCAATTCTATGCTTGGGATCATTAGAAAAGGTACTGAGAACAAAACAGCTAATATTATAATGCCGTTGTACAAATAGAAGGTAAGGCCACACCTGGAGTATTGTGTCCAGTTCTGGTTGCCGCATCTCAAAAAGGATATAGTGGAAATGGAAAAGGTGCAAAAGAGGGCAACTAAGATGATTATTGGGCTGGGCACCTTCCTTATGAGGAAAGGCTACGGTGTTTGAGCCTCTTCAGCCTAGAAAAGAGATGCCTGAGGGGGGACATGATTGAGACATACAAAATTATGCACGGGAAGGATAAAGTGGATAGAGAGATGCTCTTTACACTCTCACATAACACCAGAACCAGGGGACAGCCACTAAAATTGAGTGTTGGGAACGTTAGGACAGACAAAAGAAAATAATTCTTTACTCAGCATGTGGTTGGTCTATGGAACTCCTTGCCACAGGATGTGGTGACGGCATCTGGCCTGGATGCCTTTAAAAGGGGATTGGACAAGTTTCTGGAGGAAAAATCCATTACGGGTTACAAACCATGTTGTGTATGTGCAACCTCCTGGTTTTAGAAACTGGCTATGTCAGATGCAAGGGAGGGCACCAGGATGCAGGTCTCTTGTTATCAGGTGTGCTCCCTGGGGTGTTTGATGGGCCACTGCGAGATACAGGAAGCTAGACTAGATGGGCCTATAGCCTGATCCAGTCGGGCTGTTCTTATGTTCTTAACCACACGTTATGAAATAACCATCCAGATCTTTGGTTGCAGGTATCTCCTTTAAATTAAAAGTGAAACATTTACAGCAGCAAAACTGAAATACTGACCTCCTGCTGTACTGTGCATTCCCCTGGCTGGCTAATGGTTGTCTCCATGTGTTGTCGCTCTGTAAATTTGGGAGAAGAAAGTTGTCTTTTCATACATTGTTTCAGTGGCAGGTATTTTGCAAACTGTGCAAGTTGCATAACGCAGGCAAACAAGTATAGACAGAACTCCTTTTAAAATAAAAGGATGGTCCCAAAAAATCACCTTGTAAGATTGCTGACTTGATATTTGTGCTAGATGCTGGCAACAGTGCACCTTGTTAGTCACAGGGGGGCAGCAGCACTAAAGAATGAAGAGTATTCTCTGTGTGTGTTTTTAAAGGCTTACAATAGCCATGCACATGAAATCAATATGCATTATTTTGGGCTAGTCTGAAAATAAAATAAGTCCATCCCACCCTCAAAACAGAAGTATGTATCCTGCCAAAGGAGATGAAAAAATGCTATATTGGAACTCTATGAGAAAAATCTATTTCATAATTCTGCTTCCGCCTCCAATATTATACCCAGATTTTAATAGAGGTAATAAAGAACGTTTGTTTTGAAAATGATGCTTTATTTTATTTTATTTTAAAATATTACTATCCTGCTTTTCTTGCCTATCAAGGCAACCCAAGGCAGCTCATAAACACAGTTAAAAATTAGTCGTACAATACAGCATTAGAAAGGTAGCATAAAACCAGACCAAACACGCCACCTGAAAAGCCAGAAGTAAGTAATTCTGCCACTACTACCAAACATTCCCTCACCACCACCAAAAAAGAGGACAGAAAAGTCAGGTCGGGAAAGAGTGTAGGGTAGGGGAAGGCATTCCACAAAGTCAGCATCACTCCTAAGATTGCTAATCTCTGCCTGGATGCCCATGGGGTCTCTGAAAACAAGGGCACCCAGAGCAAGGCCTGAGATTATGACCGGAGTGTACAAGGAGCTGCATATGAAAGGAGATAGTCCTTAAGTATTTGGTTCCCAGAAACAAACTAGCAACCAATGCAACTTGCAAAGGATCAGGGTGATCTGATCTCACCGAGGAGATCCAGTTAACCACCTGGTTGCCCAAACTTTCTAACAATTGAAGTTTCCAAATGCTTTTCACAGGCAGTTCCATATAGAGGGGCACTATAAGGCTGGAATTTGGAACCAGAATGTACTAGGTTGTTTATATCTGTAAATTAAACAAGTTGGAAGTTTTAAGGCTTCCAAAGGCAAAATATCCTCATAGAGCAGTGGTTCTAAAACTGTGAGCTGTGGTTCCTGGGGAGCTAAATAAACCAGCCAGGGGAGCCACAAGATCCTCGCGAAAACCAGCCACCATATACAGTGTATAGGATTGTAGCCCTAATGGGAAGCCATGGCCAATGGCTCAGTAGGTCAAGGGAGCCACCAGTTGAAAATGTTTGGGAACCAATGCTCATAGAATTGTGTAGAAACAGTGCTGGTGCAGGCAGCTGAGCTTGGCTAGTCTCCCAGCTTTCCACCACTGTTTGCAGGAAAGTCATAGGTGGTATGACTAGGCAAGTCCTTCTCAATTCCCCCCTTCTTCCTATGGGAGGAGTATTATTAGTTGCACTGTTGGGCAACCATGCCAGAATCTGCAGCAGCCAACAGAACAAATTGTCTACATTATCCTTAACAACTTATGAGTGGGGGAGCACCTGCTCTTTGGTTGCCAGATATTTATAATATCAACACACAGGAAGATTTCTATTGCAGTGACAATATCTGAGAATTGCAATTTACACCTATATGGCCCCTCTGCTCTCCTCTCCTGATGCCAAGGAACCAGACAAATCAAAATGGTTGTAAACAATTGTATGTATGGTATCATTTTACAGTTCTCAGAGACCATTTAAATCTTGTTGAATGATGTTGGATGGAAATGGCTTTGACCTTATCTTTTTCTTTCTTTGATTTGGGAATTGGAGATATTGGAGGCAGGCTATTAATTTTGTAAGATGAGTGAAAGGGAAAAGCATTGTTGGAGAACTAGGTGGAATAATGGCAAGCATATAAGAGAGGGTTGAAAGGTATTGCATTTCTGAGATATTTGGTTTCTCCAGAAAACTTTTTTTTAATGCCCATGTTTTCCTTAGTTCTCAAATGTCAAATTACAGCAATGCATCTATAATTAAATGAAATTTGATGCTTTAAAAGAAGTAAAGCTAGCTTCTCGTACTAAACCATAAGTTACTAATGGTATCTTCTAGATATTTTCCCCCTCACTTTGATTGCACTTATTAAAAGAACCATATGTCTTCTATAAATACAACTTTCACATGCTGTGACAACTTTGTTAGCTCAGCATTCTTCTGTTTTTGTCTTGTATAATTAGCTCTCATGTACTGTAAAATACTATTTTTGATATCTCAGAGAGCTGATTCTTTTGAACACATTTGGGTATCTCAGTAATTTGGATTTTGTGTTTGCTAACCTATCTAAAACACCTCTAATAAGAAAGAAAAGGTAAATAAACCACTAAAACAGAGGTGTCAAACTCGTTTCATACAGAGGGCCGAAGTTAGCATTCAGGGCACCTGTTGAGGGCCAGAAGTGACATCATTAAGCAGAAAGTGACCTCATTAAGCAGTGGATGGCCAGAAATCAGCACTTTGTTCTCACAAAGAAAATTATTAGCTGCAAATGATGGAAGAGAACATACACAAATCTTAATCATATTTCAAATCATCAGAGTGCCCAATTTTCATGTGGGCTGCTGTTTCAGCAGTAACACCTTAGCACAGCTCAGTAGCTGAGGGCCAGATAAAAAGTTTCTGGGGGCCGCATCCAGCTCCCAGGCCTTATGTTTGTCACCTCTGCACTAAAACATTGATGTAAAATATGGCCCAGATTAGTATTGTTGTTGTTGTATTTTGCTTTTCAACAAAAAGTAGTTCACAAAGCGGTTTACAAAGCAAAATAAATAAATATATGGTCCCCTGTCTCCAAGAAGAGTCACCAGCAAGAGCCACTGGAAAAGACCCCTTGCTAGGGTGAAAAAGAACAGTTGCTGTCCCCCTGCTAAATATAAGAAGACACCACATTGAAAGGTGCCTCTTTGTCCAGTTAGCAGGCTATAAGCATAGGTTTTCTGTCAAGTCCCTTAATTGTTCCTTATTCTGTCCAGTAATTGTTTTCTTTATATATTTTTAAAATTTTCTGTATCACTGTGTCCGTTGCCTCTGGCATGGGTAAGCGATACAGTGATAATTGGCATGAGTGCAATTTATTTGATGTGCCCAAGAAAGCCTTGGAGGAATCTGCTTGAACCATTTGCTAATGAGGCTATACTATTTCCAAAACTAGATGTCATAGGGCAAAACTGGTATCATTTTTCAGCACAGTAATAACACAATAACTTGCACAATAACTTGCTTGAGGGCCATGCATAGCCTCCCCATGCTACAGAACACCCCCAGGTATGACCGGAAGTCACTAGTGCAAAGCAGAAGTGACTTCCGGTTGCAAGTGGGAGGCCTTCTGGTCATGCCCAGGAGGTCCTCTGAGACTCTTCAGCCACCGGCTCAGCATCTCTGGATGCTCAAATTCATGGATACCAAGCCCACAGATAAGGAGGGCCACTGCAGTCACTTAGCATTATAGCAATTAAGGGCCCAATCCTATCCAAATTTCCAACACCAGTGCAGCCACAATACAGCCCCAAGGTAAGGGAACATTTGCTCCCTTACCTTGAGGAGGCCTATGTGACTGCCTCCCCGCCACAGGATTCAGCACATGCCCCATTGGCACAGCTGCCCCTGCACTAGAAAATTCCCTAAGTGAGGGAAGGGAGTCCTCTGTAGTGTAAGGGCAAGGAGCCAGGATGGGAGAAGACAGTCAAGACAAAAGCGTCTCTCTGTGATGGAGCTTTATCACAGCCATCATATATGTAGCAAAATTGAAAAATGTAGTGAAGTGTGGTTGCATATAAAAAGACAAGATGAATTGGAAAGCTATGAAAAAAAATCTAAAATGGGAAAGTAAATTCAGTGTCCCTTTTAGATAACATTATCATATTTCTACTTGATATTGTCTGGTCACCTTAAAATTATTATATCATGTGTATTGTTTGTGGTTAATAATTTTACTTGAGCCTGTGTGTATAGCAGGAGGTGCTATTTACAACTCCAGGACAAATTAATTAAAAACTAGAGTTCTTCCTTGCATGGTAAATGTTGTCTCAGCATGAGAGGGTGCTTTGAACAGAATATTCACTATGCAAAATCAACATGGTAGAAATACTTCCTGATGTCTTTATCTGTATTAAAAAGAAATTTTAGAATGTGAACCCTGTAATGATCAGATTAAGAGGTATATTTAATTAGAGGAACCATGTTCCTGTGTTCTCTAACATAGAGCAGAAGTGGAAAATAAATGTGTTTTTTATGAATTTCTCATGGTGTGATATTGTTAACAACATAAAGTCTTCATCCTGTCCTCTTCAGCCTAAGCGCTAACACCAAGTTGATGAACTCAAAACGTGCCATAATCTTGTGGAAACCATTAAGATAAAAAATGTAACACTTGTGGTTTCAATTTCTTTACAGTGCTTTGCTGTTCGTTCTTTGGGATGGGTAGAAATGGCAGAGGAAGATTTGGCTCCTGGAAAAAGCAGTGTGGCTGTAAACAATTGCATTCGGCAGCTCTCGTACTGTAAAAACGATATAAGGGACACAGTTGGAATTTGGGGAGAGGTAAGAAATGTCTGAGTATTCTTTCTTCCCTGGTCTCTGTTGGCGCTTGCTTTTCACTGCTGCTCTGCTTTCCAAATGCGTGCAAGAGCAGTGTGGGTCAGTGTCCTTGTATTCTCAGGCAAGGGAAAGCAAGTTATTGGTTGTGTGTGTAGGCAATGGAGGCTAGAAGGGGTTCTCTAAATGTCCCAATGAGTGGGACATTTAACAGTGGTCCACAATGACACTAAATGTTGTGGACATTTAACAAAATGTCCACAACAGTGGTCCACAATGAGGTAATGATGGCAGCAGGCCTTCACTGTTTGTCCCAAGCCTCAGGTATTTCAGGGGTATATGGATTCTTCAGATGATTTTTTTTTTTTTTTTTGCTATTGTGATGAATAGCTATTTATGTTCTTCCAAGAATTTGTCTAATCGTTTTTCATACCATCTAAGCTAGCAGTCATCATCACGTCTTGGCATACTAAATTCCATAAATTATGTATTGTGAGAAATGAGGCATCCTTTGATCTGTTCTGACTGCTTGTTAAGTTCATTAGACAACCCTAAGTTTGAATATTATAAGTGTGAGAGATAACTCTTGTTTTCATCCATTGGCTACATTTACTTCATAGTTCTATAAACCCTTATTATGCTCCTCCACAGGCATCTGAATTGAAAGCCCCAAATGCTTCAGCCTTTCCTAATAGGGAAGGGTTTACATACACATCTTGATCAACTTGCTTGCTCTTAGGAATCTTTTTGCAGCTCTACAACATCCTTTTTGAGATGGATGACCCAAACTTTATACAGTATTCCAAATGTGGCTGACTCATAGATTCGTATAAAGGCATTACAATACTGGCAGTTTTATTTTCAATCCCTTTTCTAATAATGCTTAATGTCAAATGTGTCTCTTTCACTTCCTTTACACCCTGAGCTGACACTTTCAGTGAACTATACATGGTAAACCTAAAATCCCTCTTGAGTAGTTCCAGCCATTTCACCAGCATATAAGTGAAGTTAGGAGTTTTTGCCCCAAAGATGCATAATAGCACTTGCATTTACGGTACAGGCGGCTCTTGATTAACGTGGTGTTAAGCTGCACATTTTTGAAATAGAGCGATTTGCAAATTAGTACCAGAAATCTAATATGCTGGCAATTTTCAAAATTATGTGGCCAATTAGCTGCTAATTAGTTGGGAATAAGCATCCCCGTTAGATGCTTGCAGCTCCCTGTGGGGAGGAGAGTCTCCTCTAGAGCCAAGAGATAAAAAAAGAGATAAAGAAAATATGTTCACAGAGCTTTTGAAGCAGGTGTGGCAGAATGTCTTGTAAAATTCCTTCTGCTTGGTTGGAAGGGCTAGAGCGTGTGCCAGTTCTTTGAGATAAGTGCCGAGGAAAGCAGCAAGGGACTTCAGAGTGTCGCCCTGATAGAGGGAAGAGTCCCCTGTGGTTTCCTCTTGCACCAGGAAAAGTATGAAGCAGAAGCAGCAAGTGGGGGGTTTTCTGAAGCACAATATTTCTGCCAAGTGGGTCAGGATGCACCATGTGCCTCCAGCGCTTGTCTCTGGGGGCCTGACCTACCTGGCTTCTTTTGCCACAGAGGCAAAGGAAGAGCTCAAGCACTTGTTCTCAACAACTTGAGAAAGCAACTTGCTTTCTCAGCCATC
Source organism: Tiliqua scincoides (assembly GCF_035046505.1). NCBI lineage: Eukaryota > Metazoa > Chordata > Lepidosauria > Squamata > Scincidae > Tiliqua > Tiliqua scincoides. The sequence goes on from NC_089826.1 coordinate 70,902,847, forward strand.
AACATCAGTAGCCACTCCCACCCCCGGTAGCCTCAACCTTCCCCCAAGCTATCTTGGGCAAACAGAAGTCACCAGTGTGACTGTTCATTGACCCGAATCCTCACCAGTTACATTGATTCATATGGGGAAAATATTTTTAATTAACACATTTTTAATATATGCATAGACTTCTGGGACTGCATCCCCTATTCAAATCTAGAGGTGCCTATACGTGTTTCTTAAATTTCTGCTAGTTTGAAACAAAACTAAATTGGAGAACTCTTGGTCTAAATTAAAGGCCCTTACAGATACCCACTTTCAAATAGAAGTAAAGGGGACATTGAAATCCACGGGCCCTGCTCCTAACCTCCATGCTTTCAAGTTTCTATTGGCAAAAGGACCTGCCTATGTACATATACCTGAACATACATAAATTCCCTATTTCCAGATCATACATGGAAACCTATGCATATAGGTTTCTGTGCAAACAGGAACTTGAACATGTAGTGGTTGTGATGCAGCCAGTGAGCCCATTTTCCCCCATGTTCCATGTACATGGAAATTAACGTCTTTATAGAACTATACTGAACTTCAAACTTAGATGTATTTCTATATAACCTTGGCATTACAGTTCTCTGTGTGAGTTGTTCCATATGTCCTCTGTATGGGGCAGTGGAGAGGCTTAACATTTGACATCTGGAATATCTTAACCTTTATGTCTTCCTTTTTAAACAGCTGGCTTGCTCTTTCTCCCAGTCCAGCCCCCAAAAGCTGCTAGGTCAGTGTTTTAAAAAGAGACAAGGAAGTTACAGGGAATGTGAAGCCAGACCACCAGTGATTTATGCCAAGAGGCATATCAGGGCACTTGGTTGCCTTGCCCAATGTGAATGTCAACTCTCAGAGCTCAAAAATATAGAACCTTCCCTGATATAAATAATCCACAATTTTTATGTAGTGCTTTGCTTGCACTAGCACCAGGCCAACACCAATAGCTGTACATAATGTCTGTATGAAATGGAAGATTTTCATCTTGCTACAGAGGTATGAGGAAGCATTCAGTGCTTGTACTGAAGAAAAAAGATTAATGTTTGTTCCTGTGCTGAAGGAGAAGAGTGTCCAGCCTTTTAGAATACAGTACTTTTTAGAAAAATCTATAAAAGTAGCATACCCCTGGGGGCTGGGGGATAAGAATAGGCCCTCAGTTTGGCTGTACTTGTCGTAAGAGGCGACTAAACAGCCACCGGGTAGATGGGACTCGTTAGCCTGGGAAGCTCATCTGAGAGAAGGAAAACTCTGATCCCAAACCTCCACTGCCTTGTGACTACATCCAGTTATGGAAAAGGCTTCAGGAGTCAACCTCGAGGCAAAATCCGGAGCCGGAGTCCCTGAGGCAGTTCATGGCTGAACACAGTCACATTCTGGCAACTCCTGCAACGCCACTGGAACCAACCGTATTGGCTTCTGCCTTTCCGTTGGACCATTTCAGTGACGTGGAGAGGGGGGATTTGCTGCATGGGTAACAGTCTATCCTCCATATCTACGTTACCCAGGCTTCGCGCACTGGAGAAGGCACTGTTCCAGAACCACTATTCAGAGCGCGATACCATAGTCTTCCGAGACTGAAGGATGCCAACAACATAAAAGTAGCAAATCAGAATTATGAAGAATAACTTTGCTTATATTTGCCAAACTTCATAAACATACCTACCTCTGAGGATCTGGGGAAAAGGGCATTTCTCCGATGGAATCTCCATGGCAGGGTCAGTCCTTGACAACTGGGAAGCTTCTCCCTCTCAGGTAGGCAGGTCAGGTTACAAAGTCTTCCTGATGGGAGGGGCTAGATTCCCCAGACTGACCTTGCCTCTAGGTACTGTAGGTTGGGTTTTTTCTTGGTCAGCTTACCTGACCTTCAAAACTGGTTTTTTCTGGGGCTTTGGCCCCCTTTTTAACTTTTAAACAAGTTGTGAGGAAAGGACTGCAGCTGTCCTGCCGGAGCTCCCCTGACTGCTGCCCCTGTTGGTGCAGAAAATGGGGTTGCTTCTCGCCCCTCAAGCAGCCGGACAACTGTAGGGCTCATGCTTGCCCCTGGTTTTGGGACAGCATCAGAGCCTGGCTGCAGGGCGATTCTTGGCCATGCTCCCCTGACTGCTGTCCTTGTTGGGGCAGAAAATGGAGTTGCTTCTCGCCCCTCAAGCAGCCGGACAACTGTAGGGCTCATGCCTGCCCCTGGTTTTGGGACAGCATTGGAGCCTGGCTACAGGGCGATTCTTGGCCATGCTCCCCTGACTGCTGTCCTTGTTGGGGCAGAAAATCGGGTTGCTTCTCGCCCCTCAAGCAGCCGGACAACTGTAGGGCTCATGCTTGCCCCTGGTTTTGGGACAGCATCGGAGCCTGGCTACAGGGCGATTCTTGGCCATGCTCCCCTGACTGCTGTCCTTGTTGGGGCAGAAAATGGGGTTGATTCTCGCCCCTCAAGCAGCCGGACAACTGTAGGGCTCATGCTTGCCCCTGGTTTTGGGACAGCATCGGAGCCTGGCTACAGGGCGATTCTTGGCCATGCTCCCCTGACTGCTGTCCTTGTTGGGGCAGAAAATGGAGTTGCTTCTCGCCCCTCAAGCAGCCGGACAACTGTAGGGCTCATGCCTGCCCCTGGTTTTGGGACAGCATTGGAGCCTGGCTACAGGGCGATTCTTGGCCATGCTCCCCTGACTGCTGTCCTTGTTGGGGCAGAAAATCGGGTTGCTTCTCGCCCCTCAAGCAGCCGGACAACTGTAGGGCTCATGCCTGCCCCTGGTTTTGGGACAGCATTGGAGCCTGGCTGCAGGGCAATTCTTGGCCATGCTCCCCTGACTGCTGTCCTTGTTGGGGCAGAAAATCGGGTTGCTTCTCGCCCCTCAAGCAGCCGGACAACTGTAGGGCTCATGCTTGCCCCTGGTTTTGGGACAGCATCGGAGCCTGGCTACAGGGCGATTCTTGGCCATGCTCCCCTGACTGCTGTCCTTGTTGGGGCAGAAAATGGGGTTGATTCTCGCCCCCCAAGCAGCCGGACAACTGTAGGGCTCATGCTTGCCCCTGGTTTTGGGACAGCATCGGAGCCTGGCTACAGGGCAGTTCTTGGCCATCCTCCCCTGACTGCCGTCCTTGTTGGGGCAGAAAATGGGGTTGCTTCTCGCCCCTCAAGCAGCCGGACAACTGTAGGGCTCATGCTTGCCCCTGGTTTTGGGACAGCATTGGAGCCTGGCTGCAGGGCGATTCTTGGCCATGCTCCCCTGACTGCCACCCCTGCTGGGGTAGAAAATCGGGTTGCTTCTCGCCCCTCAAGCAGCCGGACAACTGTAGGGCTCATGCTTGCCCCTGGTTTTGGGACAGCATCGGAGCCTGGCTACAGGGCGATTCTTGGCCATGCTCCCCTGACTGCTGTCCTTGTTGGGGCAGAAAATCGGGTTGCTTCTCGCCCCTCAAGCAGCCGGACAACTGTAGGGCTCATGCTTGCCCCTGGTTTTGGGACAGCATCGGAGCCTGGCTACAGGGCGATTCTTGGCCATGCTCCCCTGACTGCTGTCCTTGTTGGGGCAGAAAATCGGGTTGCTTCTCGCCCCTCAAGCAGCCGGACAACTGTAGGGCTCATGCTTGCTCCTGGTTTTGGGACAGCATCGGAGCCTGGCTACAGTGCAGTTCTTGGCCATGCTCCCCTGACTGCCGTCCTTGTTGGGGCAGAAAATGGGGTTGATTCTCGCCCCTCAAGCAGCCGGACAACTGTAGGGCTCATGCTTGCCCCTGGTTTTGGGACAGCATCGGAGCCTGGCTACAGGGCAGTTCTTGGCCATCCTCCCCTGACTGCCGTCCTTGTTGGGGCAGAAAATGGGGTTGCTTCTCGCCCCTCAAGCAGCCGGACAACTGTAGGGCTCATGCTTGCCCCTGGTTTTGGGACAGCATTGGAGCCTGGCTGCAGGGCGATTCTTGGCCATGCTCCCCTGACTGCCACCCCTGCTGGGGTAGAAAATCGGGTTGCTTCTCGCCCCTCAAGCAGCCGGACAACTGTAGGGCTCATGCTTGCCCCTGGTTTTGGGACAGCATCAGAGCCTGGCTGCAGGGCGATTCTTGGAGGTGGATGACAGCGCAAGCCCTTTCCCGCCAGAAACTACCACAGCAAAACTGCACCATAGCAGTAGGCGGTATTTTTCCCGCCTAAACTGCATGACAGCAGTAGGCTGCTGCCCAGAAGCTGTGTGGAGAAGGCAGATCTACTCGCCCAATTCCTGCTCAAACAGCGGCGCTAACGAGACAAGCCTGTTTCCTGCCAAAGCACCACACAGCAGGTAAGGTGCTGCCGAGACCCTGTGAGGGCCAGGCAGAAGGCAACACAGACCTTCAGAAGCCAGGTGAGGCGTTTTCTGATTCAATAAGGGGGCGATAAGATGGCAAGCCCCTCTAGAGAGGCACCTGAGACCCGAGTCCAGGGTCTCTGCCTCTACCAACTGAGAAGAATTAACGGCCGTGCTTCAGGCCAATGTTTTCTCCAGCTCGGCCACAGCCGTGGCAACCCTCCAGTGATAGCTGGCCCATGTGGCTTCGATGCCTTCCAAGTCTGAGCTGGCCGTTGAGCTTTCTCCCCCCCCCCCCAAGTACTAAGTTCCTCAATGTCGGGGGGGGGGGGTTTAACCTCAGAATTTTTCTCTCAGTAGCTGCTACTGCAGTTAGAGGATTGTTTGCCTCCTGCCTGGGCACATCCCTCTCTTCGGCATCTCAGCTGAGGGGGATTTTAGCCTGTTCTATCAAGCGTGGAGGCTGCACTCCTAAGAAATCATGAGGCTGCTAACTGTCCCTGATGAGGCACCGCATCCTGCTGGGGCTGTGTTATCCCTTCACATCTCAAACAGCGAGGCGGAGGGTTCAGGAGCTGGCAGACTCCTGTTGACCGTGCTCTGTGCTTTGGCACGCTGAGGGTCAGGCAGACTTAAAAGAAATCTGGTGCCCAGCCTGTCCCATGCTCCAAGCTTTGCCTTTTCTCCACAGCATTTGCTGAGGAGTGCCTTAAGGACTCCATTTTGTGAGTCATGGTTTCCTCATGGCTTCCAGGGACGCGACAACATGCCTGAGTCTCTGCTTCGGTGTATGCAGGGTCAAGTTCCCTTTCCCCAGAGCATTGGGGAAAGTGCTGGTTTGACTGGAGATCGGCCTGAGAGGGGGTTTGGCACATCTTGGGGCAGCTGTTTCTCCCAAAGGACAGGATTCCCCAGGCACAGGATGCCTGCCAGTGTCCCAGGAAGCACAAAATTTAGTGCAAAGCTGGATTTTAGGGCTTGTGAATCAGACTGTGGCTGTCAAATTGGGGCAGCTCATGAGGACTCAGCAGGGGGTGAGAGGACAGGACCTTAAGTCCTATAGCTTCAAGAGCCAGTGTTACCTTACCCCTCTCCCAATCTTCATTGGGTTCTATTTTCTCTAACCCTGAGGGGACTCCACTAAGATGTGCAAGTCTCCTATCCTTTTCATCTTCCATGCCGCCCCAAAGCTCCTACGGGGCAGTCAACATAAGAGGGCTCCAACTGCTAAAGGTAACTGGCTTCTTGAAATGGGCACAATAGACTCAATATCCTCTGGAGAGGAAGGATATCCCTTGGGGGAGGAAGCCGCTAACACAGAATTCCCTGGACAGGCTTTTACCAGTGTCCTATTTCCTGAACTGTTACCTAAGGCAACTAGGTCTCTCAATCTTGGCTCAGAGGCTGGGTCACCTTCTGCCTCTGCCAGTGTAACCAGGCCAGGTTACTCAGAGCATTAAATGGACTCCTTAAGTTACTCCCTATATGTGCAAAGCACACTGGCTGAGCCTCCAGAAGATAGACCGGGCTGAATGGCAAATTCACAGCCAGGTGTTCTCATTTCTGAACAGGAGGTTCAGGCCACTGGTACTAGACCTGTTTTGTAAACAAGCACTGCAACCAGCTGACGAGATTCTTTTCCAAGGGAGATGCCAAAAAGATGAACACTCTTCATCTCACTTGGCCCCGAAGTGTTCTGTATGCTTTCCTTCCTATCAGAGGTCTTCCAAAGGCGTTACTAAAGATAACGCTAGAAGGTGTTTCCAACGTCAAAGTCCCCTGAGTATATCCGCCTTTTCGCCTTCCACTGAGGCTGAAGCTGCTATCTCAGGGTCCCAGCATCCATCCTAAGATGGCAGTGCTGCAGCTAACTGTATGGAGCTTGAGCGACAAACACTGTCTTAACTTCAGATATTGAGGGCTAGTTCTCAAGATCCTACTTGCTGATAGGAGGACCATCTAAAGGGTTCATATTCTACCCAGAAGGGGTTGGTGGGCTGGTGTTTCCAAAACCAGGTCCATCCTGAGAAAATTAAAGTGAGGGAACTCTTAGAGTTCCTTTGTCAGGTCTGGATAAGGGTGTGAGTACGGCCACTGTGATAAGTATTCAAAATTTCATGTATTTGGGGTATTCTGAAGGTTGACTCTTGTCTTCCTACCCTCATGTTAGAAAATTCACTAGCAGAGTGGCATTGATCAACCCCCCTCCGGTGGCCATGGCCCCTTGGGGGAACTTAGGTCTAGTTCTCAAGGCATTAACACAGCCACCTTTCAGGCCTATGGCTACTTGTCCTTTACATAATTTTTTCCCAGAACTTCCCTTTTTTAGTGGGAATAACATCATCTAGATGGCTGTCTGCATTGACAGATTTTTCTGTAGCTAGGACTTATGCCTGTTTCAAAAGAACAGGGTGGTTCTCCTCACCAACCCTACCCAAGGTTAATTCTGTGTTTCCCAGATCCTGTCTTTCTTTCCAAACCTTTCAACCTAGAGAGTGGGATGGGCACATTTTGGATGTGTGCTGGACAGGAAATATATCTCCAGAAACTCTACCTTCAGGCATATGAAAACTGTTTTTGCTGCATAAGGCAAACAAACAGAGATTTAAGGTTTCACCATTCACCATCTCCAGGTGGGTAAGGGATGCGATAGTTGAGGCCTACAGGGCTCATGGAAGGGAGCCGACTCAGGGCATAGTTGCTGATTCATTAAGGGATGCTGCTACTGCTGGCATTCAGGGCGTTTTTGTCTTTGGAGATGGTTTGTAGAGCAGCCACCTGCAGCTCCCCCCATGTGTTCATAAAGCGCTACTAGGCAGAGGCCTATGCTTCCAGGGATGCAGCCTTTGCCAGGCATGTGCTGTAGAGCATAGTTTCAGATGCTTCACGTAGCTCCCACCCTTGAGGAGACATGGCTTGGGTATTTCCAGTTGTCAAGGACTGACCCTGCCATGGAGATTCCACCGGAGAAAGGGGAGATTTGAGCTTGCCTGTGAATTCCCCTTCTCAGTGGTCTCCATGGCAGGGTCAGTCCGCCCACCCTCACAGCCTGAAGCATGTGAGAGAGAAAAAGACAGCAAACCCAAAACAATGGGGTGGTAGAAGATAAGGACAAAATGTCCCTGACAGGTCCACATTAGGTCCCTGAACTGGGGTACAGTATGGTACTAGCCTTTCTTGGTTCAGAATGGTGAGATTTCGGTCTTTGGAGTTCATCCGGATGGCTTTTCGACACATTGGACTTCAAGGATGGACGTCTACCTGAGCAAGTCCAAGACAGAGCTGATCTGGGGAGGGACCATCGAGGCTTTTGTAGTCTGGGGAATCGAGGGAGCCTGTCCCCTCAGGAAGACTTTGTAACCTGACCTGTCTGCCTGAGAGGGAGGAGCTTTCCAGTTGTCAAGGACTTACCCTGCCATGGAGACCACCGAGAAGGGGAATTCACAGGTAAGCTCAAATTTCCCCTTTTGGTTCTAGTGAAGCACAACCAAACCAAGCTAGTAAAACCTTTTACAGCACAACATGTGGAAACATGGGAGAGGAGTTTAGTCAGTTGTCAACTAGTCACAGGCACTATCCAGTAGTGACCTGTAACATATGAATGTGTACTGTCAAGGTAAACACTAGCTAGTAATAAAATACTACAACTTGTGAGATAGAGATAATAAAAAATGCTACTTAGAGAAAAGACCACAAGATTTCCACTATTAACTAGTGTTGTTCAAACGAATGCAATTATCATCTAGCCCTAGAGAGACCTAGAGTAATTTTATCTTTGGGAAGTTAGGGCAGTTTTCTTAGCATCTTATTAAGCTGGAGAGAGAAGACCATGGAGCAGTGGTTCCCAAACTTTTTTGACCAGAGATTCCCTTGACCTACTGGGCTGCAGCTCCCCATTAGGACCATAATCTTATGCATTGTATAGGGAGGTAAATTTTTTGTGAGGACTCTGCAGTTCCCCTGGCGGGTTTTCGTGGCTCCCTGGTTATCAAGTTGTTTGGAAAACTCTGAAGAATGCTAGTCAGAATGATAGCTTCCTTTTTTATTCTGAATGTTACCTTGGAGCACTGGCATCGCTAGGGGGGTGCGGGCCACACCAGGTGACGCACCAGGTGGGGTGACGTGCCCTGGGGGGTGATGCGCTAACTTTGTGGCTTTAGGAGCTACCGCGTCATGCCATACACTGTTGGATGTAGAATGGCCAGCGGAGTGCAATGCAAAAAATAGAATTGAAATCGCCCCTTTCGTTCAAAAGTTATGGCCAAAAATCCGGAAGGAAAAAATGCATAGAGCCCTATGGAAAGTGAAAGTGAGCCATACCGCGCATTTACTCGTGAGTAGGCATACTTGCGATAGTCCTTCAGAAAGGGCAGGCTGAGAGGACTCCAACGACACCAGAATGGTCCCAATCCAATGAATGCAGCCTCCCAAAAACACCCGAGAAGGTCCCATCCCTCCCTGCTGCGAGCCTGAGCCAGAAATGAAGCCACTTGGCTGCATTTACTCACGAGTAGTTCGTCGGAAAGGGCAACAGAGGACTCCAAGGACATCAGAATGGTCCTGATTCAATGGCTGCCCATTCGTTTGCAGCCCCCAGAAACACAAAAGGGTGAAGGAGGTCCCTCCCTCCCAGCTGCAGTCTGTTGAGCCCTATGCATGCAGCCTCATGTCGCGTTTACTCGTGGGTAGGCAGACATGCCTTGGCTGCTGGTCAGGTCAGGCAAAGGGGAATGTGAGGCAGAATGGTCCCAATCCAATGGAGCTGGAGATGCTCCAGAAGTCAGCCCCCCCCCCCCACTAAAAAGGAGAAAAAAGAGGCTTCTGCTGGTAACGGGAAAGTTTTCTATTTTGCACATGTGAAGCTAGGAGGGTCTTTATCTTTGTATGCCTGAAACTTTTAAACTGGGCACTGGGAGGGCTGGAAATCTCACTTATTCTTTTGGGGGGGGGTGTAATTGCAGGCAGGCTAAAGAGTAAGCTCCATTGACCACTATGAGACATACTTCAGAGTAGACATGCATGGGCTCACAGGCTGCAATCCTACCCACACTTTCCTGAGAGTAAGCCCCATTGACCACAATAGAACTTACTTCAGAGTAGATTCACTTGGTGGAACAGAACTGGCTCCCCCTTATTTAATTATTTCTTTTATTTTAATTTAATTATTTATAATTTATTTTAATTTGCTTGCTGATGTCACTTCTGGCCATGACATCACTTCCAATGGGTCCTGGACAGATAGTCATTCTAAAAAGTGGGTCCCAGTGCTAAAAGCTTGAGAACTGCTGCAATAAGTTGTTAGTAAGTTGACACAGGGGTGTGTGTGTGTGTGTGTGTGTGTGTGTGACTCTACAAGTTTTCAAAATCACCAAAATCAGAATATGGAGGAATACCATCATGTTATGTATCAATCAATGCGTAATTTCATGCAGAATGCAATGAAACAAACCACATTGAAATATCTGTGTTCTAACAAAAGGTACAGCCAAAAAACCAGTGGGGGTAGGGCAATGGTACATCACCACGCCCACCACCTGGGGTGTTGCCCCGTCCACTGCATGGGGTGACACGCAGGCCTCCCGCACCGGGTGACGCGAATCCTAGTGACACCACTGCCTTGGAGGAAATATCAATGAAATAACTTTTTTCTTGGATTATGTATGTGCATGACCTTAGAGATTTCCCTGAGCAGAGCTTAACATAATCAGTAAATTAATTGTGATGTTTAAAGCAAATTTAAATAATATGGTGTTGCAACTTGCAGGTCTGCTCCTACAAATACTCCTCACCTGAAGTAGCAATATGAGGGGCGAATGTGTGTTGAGATGAATAACAGATTATGGTGTGGTTTTGTTTGTTTTAAATCAGGGAAAAGACATGTATCTTATCCTGGAGAATGACATGCTGAATTTGGTGGACCCTATGGATCGCAGCATCCTCCATTCTCAGCCCATCGTAAGCATACGAGTCTGGGGTGTAGGCCGTGACAATGGCCGGTGAGTTTGAAATACGTTTCCTCTTTCTTTTAAGCTTTTGAAATCTGCTTTTGTAGGATACATATTTTCTGGACGAAAGAAGCATCCTAGCAGTCAACAGAATACATGGTTGTTTCCCTGAAACGATGTAATCTCTTTTCCTGTCATTTAGATTATGGTTACAATAATTTTATGATTGGCTTCTGTCATGGTTCACAGAACTACATTAGGACTTTCAGGAAAGTCTCAATCAGTCCTGTGAAATAATCTATACAATGTTTAGTTTTGGGTTTTTTTTAAAACAGAGGTACAGAATGAGACATCCCAGAGAGAAATATAGGCATAGCAAAGTTCAAAGAAGGGAGGATGCACTCTCTGACAAGTTTATCCACTCTGCCTCTAGCAGAATGTTTTAAAATGATTTCTGTGGAGCAAAGCACAGCCATATACAGTGAAGCCCCAGTTACAGCTATCCCTTGCAGAATGCCCTTGAGAGTGGACAATTTGCACCAGATGTTTACCAGCTGCTTTCCCCTAAAACTTGCCCACTCCCTCCATAACTGCTTATACCAATGCAGAGTTCCCAGCGCTGACACTCCCATGCCAATAGGGACATTCTGCAGTGGGAGGCAGTCATGGAGTACCCTTCAAGGTAAGGGAAGATTTGTTCCCTTACATTGGAGCCTCATTGCAGCTGCATTGGCACTAGAAAGTTGGTTAGGATTGGGCTGTCAGTTTAACAAAAATCTCCCACTAGATTTTCTGTGCTGTTTAGTTTCCTTTTTCTCTGCACAGGTAGATTTCCTTTTAGAGTGTTCAGCTATTTGCTTTTGTTTTTCTTTGATAAAATACATATAGATATGTATCACAGAAAGAAGTTTTCTTTATTGAATATTTAGACTAGGGTACAAAAATCCTCTGAAAAATTGTACTCGAGTTATTTGAGCTTTCATTTGAAATTCCTCAGGTGTTTTGCCTGAGGATGAACTTCCAGATAGACCAAAGTTGACTACTGTCTTCCTGAGGGGAGGCACTTGCATGACCTACAAGGATTGCCCGGAGCCATAACCAATTCCTCAGACTCGGCAGACTTTCTGGTCTGAAACTCAAACAGCAGCAGGCCTCTGAGTTCAGCATGTGTGATAGTGAGATGGGGAAAGTTTTCTTATGAGAACAGAGTTCCATTTATGAGATTGGTCTAACATGTATACATATGCTGCCCATAGGGAGGAGTACAGAGTGATTTAGAGGACTGAATTTACAATTAACCAATTTGGATAAGCATTTTCCATTCATTTTTATGGGCTTCAATTTGTGTAAATATAGCTGGTACCCACAACAACTACTTACAAGTTTATATACATCTGGAGATGAGGAAATGCAATTACATTATATGAAGCAGAACTGGATCCAGCCTCTACTGAACAGCTGCAACATGTTGGGATATAGGGAATCCTGTTTGCGGCAGAGAAGCAGTGGGTAGGAGGGGGTGCTTTACCCTTCCCGCGTCTTCCACTTCCTTGGCAAAAAGAAACATTCAAAAAATCTCACATGGTCCCTGCTTAGGGAAATTATTGTCAGGAAGACAATAATTATGATATAATAACTTCAATTTCTTGAATATTATTTGAAAGTCATTGCTATCTTGAGGTCCTTGAGATTTCTTTATCAGACTTTTTCCTTGTAGTAATTTATTTGGTTGGATTCCTCTTTACAAGATGAAAAGCCTTTTAATGATACCTGACCAGATGATTTTCTAAGTCAGGGGTGCTCACACTTTTTTGGCTCCAGAGCTACTTTGAAACCCAGCAAGGCCCGGAGATCTACCAGAGTTTTTTTACAATGTTCGCGCCATCATAACATATAACATATAACATTTATGTGTACAATGTATGTTGGTGTACCTTGCATAACCGCATGAGCCAATATTGCACAACACAACATAATTAACTATAAACATTTTTTGTAATTACTTGAGTTTATTTTGATGACTTGCACTGAAGTGAATCAGCCAAGGATGCATAGCCCAGACAGTAGCTGCTGACAGCCAGCTTCAAGCACATTTCCAAATGTTCATCAGTCATGGTGGAACGGTACTTGGACTTAATGATCTTCATGTAGGAAAAGGCTGACTCACATAAATAAGTGGAGCCCTTCCTGCCTCAGGTGCTCTTATATCCCTGAGGGCCCTATTGCCTTCAAGTGGCTGCAGCTGTGCAGCACACTCTGCTGGATGCCCAGGCCTTACCCTTAAAGCGGCCACTGCTGACACCACATCTACCTCCTCACCAGATCTTCCTCGATTCCAATACAAGTGGGGGGGGGGGGAGCAGATCTCTATACAGACCAGTGCAAAAACAAGGGAAAGGTGTGGGGGAGGGAATATCTCTATATAGACATCACAGCAAGACCAGTGCAAAACCCCTTGCACACAGAACCAACAGATGGAAGTTGGGGGGGGCAGATCTCCATACACACCAGTGCAAAAACAGGGGAAAGGTAAGTCATCCCCAGGAGAGTCAACGGGGCTCACTCCCAGGGATGCGTGGACAGGAGTGAAGCCTGCCAGCGGCTCCTCTCCAGGTCTACTCACGAGTCACCCCAGTAGAGTCAACGGAGCTCACTCCCAGGGATGCGTGGACAGGAGCTCACTCCCAGGGCGGGGCTCACTCCCAGGGATGCTTCACTCCCAGGGCGGGGCTCACTCCCAGGAATGCGTGGATGGGAGAGAAGCCAGGGATCGACTCATTTTGCCTGGCGATCGACTGGTAGATCAGGATCGACTTACTGAGCACCCCTGTTCTAAGCCATGTGCTAATGAAAGATTGATGAAAAACAAAGATCTGCTGGTGGAAGTTTAAGGATGTCTTCTAGTGCACCTCAGGCTGAAAAGCCTTCTGAGAGATTAATAATTATCTTGAAACATACTATGCTGTTATTTTGAACTCCAGCATTAACTTCTTAATGCAGTGGCTTGGTGTTTTTTTTTGTTTTTTTTAAAGCCTTCATGATTTACTCAACTGTTTGCAGATTTAAATGGTGTGATTATTTTACATGTTGGAAAGAGGTGCACTCTGATTTCTTTTAATCATGCTATAGAAACAATATATTGCTGAAGCTATCCAACCTTAAGAAAAACTCGTTTTCTTGTAGAAAGGTAGGGAAGGAAACTGAAAAAGATCTACAGGGTGGAAAGAATAATTGTTTTTCTGTTGCATGTGTATGGTTAACCCTATTACAGTTTTGACTTAATGTGTTACGTATTATGGGGAAAGAACTCAGCTTTTAAAGGGGCTGATATATGTGCCTTCTGCTTTCAGTGATGGCTTCAGGAAGTAGCAGAAAATACTGAAAGACAGCAGCATGCTGCCAATATAACAGTGTCTCCCTGCAGCGATGGTTTGATCCAGGAGCCTGTTCTCAGGAATATGTGCCCCATTCTACTTGTCAGTATGATTTCCCCCTTCTGTTTTCTTGTGTTGGCTTCTACCATATTTAAGCGCTACTGATGTTTATCATGGTTAATGCTAGCCAACCCTCTTAACCAGAGTCTGCAAATATACTTCAAACCTTGGTTTTGTATCCTGATGAATATGGGAACTCTACTTGGCATCAGTGCAGATATAACACTAAACTGAGGTTAAGGTCAACAAACAAAAAAATCGTGGTGGTGGATTTTGCACCAGAAGATTAAGGGAGAGCTGAGAAAGAAGTTGGAGAGAGAATGGGTGTCTCCGACTGGCTCCTAGCCTACAAAATACATATCACAGAGAGTCCATGTTGTATCTTCACCAGTCCCTGAAGTACATAAGGTAGTTCTTAGATTTTGATTGAATTGTAATAATGTAGCTGCTTGACTTTGTGAATTCAGTTTTATTTTGTTTCAGCTGCTGGCAAGTTAAAATGAGTTCACCTTGTTTCGAGTCTTCCTTTACCTGAAATCATCCATCATCTGAGCTCTGATACTGCACCTGTGAAAGAGCAAATTCTATATGAAAGCAATGGAAGATAGATTAGGATCTTATTCAGGATCTAGTTTTGTTACTAGTCTTTCTTCTGCTTCTAGAAACACAGCAGGACCGTTCCAGAGATAAAACTGGAGAACTGATACTTATAAAGGAATGTGGAGAGTTGTTGGATATGAACTAATAGATCCGTTCATACACGATTTCTTTTTCTTTATTCTCTGTGTTGTGAGCAATGTAGAAAATTTGCATTTCCCAAAACAGATGTAATGTGCACATTAATCCACTCATTTCCTACCCCACCTCTCTTATTTTTGCTTCTCATGCATTTCAAAACTAGGTCATAGTCCACTACGGGCTATGCCGCTTTTCCTCCTCCAGCCCAGTGGAGCTGTCTAAGTAACGGTGACGTAGGCCTTCCTTTGCTTTTGCCCCCCCCCCTACATGGGACTTTCCTCTCCCATCAGTGCAAGCGTTATGTGGCCACTGCTTCTCCCTTTTCTTTAAATCCTTCCATCATCTGGAATCATGAGCAGTTTCTTAAAGGTTCATGGTGTACATGCATGTTTTCTCCAAGATGTGATGCCAACCTGGCAATGTTCACATTTGGGGAAAGCGGTTTTTAGGTATCAATGGAGCTATAGGCAGATAAAGCGAGAAGGAGCAATTGTTCATGTGACAACATGACCAGAAATACAAAGTAGCCTCTTCCTTATCATTTAGTAACATGATCTAAATTATCTATTATGTGCCAGCACTGGCACTGAGCTCCAGTGCTGGCACTGAGTGTCATAAATGTGTGCTATAAGCCCTGCTCCACCAAATCCTATCCTCCATGATGGGTTGCAAAGCCCGACACAGAGGCTTTCAAGTTTGCATTGGCAACAGCCGGTGCAGACTTGAGAAGTTTCATTGCAGGGCTTGGGGCTTTCCCCAGGGGAAGGTGTCAAAAGCGGTAGCCATTTTGGCGCTGCTGCGCCCATCGAAATGCCTGGGGATACAATTGGGCTGTAAACTATAAATCAGGTATTTTACTGTTTGAATCTTGATTTTTCCATGGATTCAGTAAGTCTCCTTAGAGTAGGCAGGTCACTGCCTTTCAGCCTCCCATTTGCATTACGGAAATAAAAATAATAAGTGACCTAGCAACAAGGTTGTGAAACATTTCAGACACTACAAAGAGTTGTATGCTTAGTTGTTCCATTAAGTTGATACGTTGTTGCTGTTTTTTTTAGTACTGTGTGCCCTGTGGCGTGCACAGATGGGTAGTCTTGGGAATAAAGACGCAGGCACAGGAAGGAAGAGTGAAGTAGCACATACAAGAAACAGCCTGAAAGTGGGTTAGTGATGTACTACTGTGATGTAATTTTAGAGGATTAGAAACATATGGAAGAAAGAAGTGTCAAGGAAGCAGCTAAGAAAAATAACTCAGTGGAATCAGAATAATAGGGAATGGCAGCAAGTAACGTAAGTAACTAAGACCTAGATCCGTAGAGGAGCATGCTGGGTAAGGAAATGCTAGAAGGGACGAAAACCAGGAGAAGTAAAATTAAGGGCGCAATCCTAACCTGTGCTGGAGCAGGCAAGCCAGGAGGACTTGCGCTGCATCCAACACAGGTTTGTTGGCTGCAGCGGCTCAGCCACGGGCAAGGAGCAGCTCTTCCCCTTACCCGTGGGTAAGGGCTGCGTGCCCCAATGGGTCTCCTCGGACCCGCGCCACCTCTGCAGGTAGTGCAAGTCCAAGGAGAGTGGAGCGGCTGGAAGCCGCTCCGTTTACCCCGGGGACGGGTTGGGATCCGGCATAACTGCCGGGTCCCAGCCCCACCCCTGGCTCCCAGCTCGCCTGCCGACAGGCCTGCCCTCCCCCCACCCAGAAACGCCCCCCACGCCTACCTTTGCCACTTGTCTCGGCACGCTTGCGCCGACACAAGCGGCAGCGCGGGAGCCGCGGTGGAGACTTCTGCTTCCGTCCGCGCAGTGGCGCATTTGAATGCGCCTACGTGGCTCCTGCCTAAGGCGCCGCAAACATGCTTTACGGCACGTTTGCAACGCCTTCAGGGCTCCTATACCCTATAAGTGCTGGTTAGGATTGCGCCCTAAATAGATTAAAACAAATGAGAGAATAAAACTTGCATATTTTTATTTCCTTGATCTTGGATGCCTAATGATTGAAATCCAAATGTATTGTAAAGTACTAATTAAATTAGAAGTGTTATAATCTGACCTCGCCTGTGGCAGACTTCAGAGGGGCAATTTTCTTCTGTGTAGGACCTAGGGCTTGCTTGATACCGTCATACATCCCCTTGATGTTGCCTGTGTCAGCTGCTACCTGTATCTGGGAGCAGAGCTGAAGCCAGTAGTCGTTAGCACATCTCCTGGCAGTCTGCTGGACTTTGCTGCGAGCAGCTCAGAGGACCTGCAGGTTGCACTCACTTGTGTGCTGCTTGAGCTCTCCTCTTTTCCTCAATGACTGGTGTCAACTCCTCAGAGTGGGCTTCAAACCAGTCTGCCGTCTTGTTGGTCTTCTTGCCAAATATGGACAAGGCGGTGTTGTAAACGGCATTCTTGAAATGTTCCCATCTGTTGGATGCGTTTGCATCGACGGGCCTGGAAGAGATTCCTCAAGTGCTCGTGCAAATTCCTCCACTTTTCTCTGATCCCGGGTCTTGCTGGTATCAATGCGAGGTCTTCCTTCCTTTTTTGTGTGATACAGTCGCTTTGTTTGCAGTTTCACTCTGCTGCACACCAGGGAGTGGTCAGTGTCACAGGCAGCACTCTGATAGTTGCGTGTGATCTTGGTGCTGGGAAGGCTGGAGCGTCTGGTGAGAATCAGGTCGAGCTGGTGCCAGTGCTTTGATCTTGGGTGTCTCCAAGGATCGGGCGCAGCAGATGGAACGCTGGGTGCAGCACTACTCTGAGCTATATTCCAGAGAAAATGTAGTCACCGAAGAAGCGCTGAACAACATTGAGTGCCTGCCTGTGCTGGAGGAGCTTGACAGTGAACCAACCCTAGAAGAACTTCACGTGGCCCTGGACTCCCTTGCCTTTGGCAAGGCACCTGGAAAAGACAGCATCCCTGCTGAAGTTCTAAAGTGCTGCAAAGAGATCATCGCTACTGAGCTGCATGAAATCCTCTGTCTCTGCTGGAGAGAAGGTGAAGTACCTCAAGACATGAGGGATGCAAACATCATCACACTGCACAAGAACAAAGGTGACAGGGGTGACTGCAACAACTACCGTGGCATCTCTCTCCTTAGCGTTGTAGGAAAGTTGTTTGCCCGAGTTGCACTAAAGAGGCTCCAGGTACTTGCAGAGAGCGTTTATCCAGAATCACAGTGCGGATTCCGAGCCAGCAGGTCCACCACTGATATGGTATTCTCCCTTAGACAACTGCAGGAGAAATGCAGGGAACAACGACAGCCACTCTATAGCCTTCATAGATCTCACGAAGGCTTTCGACCTGGTCAGCAGGGACGGCCCCTTCAAGATTCTCCCCAAGATCGGATGTCCACCCAGGCTCCTCAGCATCATCAGATCCTTCCACAAGGACATGAAGGGCACTGTTGTCTTCGATGGCTCCACATCAGACCCCTTTGACATCCGAAGCGGTGTGAAGCAGGGCTGTGTTCTTGCACCAACCTTGTTTGGGATTTTCTTCGCTGTCCTGCTGAAGCAGGCCTTTGGAACTGCAACAGAAGGCATCTATCTCCGGACCAGATCAGAGGGAAAGCTCTTCAACCTCTCCAGACTGAGAGCAAAATCCAAAGTCCAGCTGAAATGTCTGAGTGACTTCCTCTTTGCCGACGATGCAGCTGTCACTACCCACTCTGCCAAAGATCTCCAGCAGCTCATGGATCGTTTTAGCAAGGCCTGCCAAGATTTTGGACTGACGATCAGCCTGAAGAAAACACAGGTCATGGTTCAGGATGTGGACTCACCTCCCTGCATTACAATCTCTGCGCATGAACTGGAGGTTGTCCATGACTTTGTGTACCTTGGCTCAACGAACTCCGACACCCTTTCTCTCGATACTGAGCTAAACAAACGCATCGGTAAAGCAGCTACCACGTTTTCCAGACTCACAAAGAGAGTCTGGTCCAACAAGAAGCTGACAGAACCTACCAAGATCCAGGTCTACAGAGCTTGCGTCCTGAGTACACTTCTGTACTGCAGCGAGT
Organism: Tiliqua scincoides; assembly: GCF_035046505.1. Taxonomy (NCBI): domain Eukaryota; kingdom Metazoa; phylum Chordata; class Lepidosauria; order Squamata; family Scincidae; genus Tiliqua; species Tiliqua scincoides. The sequence goes on from NC_089826.1 coordinate 70,921,269, forward strand.
CATGGACTCTCCGCTCACAACAGGAGAGGAAACTGAACGCTTTCCACATGCGCTGCCTCCGACACATTCTCGGCATCACCTGGCAGGACAAAGTTCCTAACAACACAGTCCTGGAACGTGCTGGAATCCCTAGCATGTATGCACTGCTGAAACAGAGACGCCTGCGTTGGCTCGGTCATGTCGTGAGAATGGATGATGGCCGGATCCCAAAGGATCTCCTCTATGGTGAACTCATGCAAGGAAAGCGCCCTACAGGTAGACCACATCTGCAAGAGGGATCTGAAGGCCTTAGGGATGGACCTCAACAAGTGGGAAACCCTGGCCTCTGAGCGGTCTGCTTGGAGGCAGGCTGTGCAGCATGACCTTTCCCAGTTTGTAGAGACACTTTGCCAGCAGTCTGAGGCAAAGAGGCAAAGAAGGAAGGCCCATAGCCAGGGAGACAGACCAGGGACAGACTGCGCTTGCTCCCGGTGTGGAAGGGATTGTCACTCCCGGATTGGCCTTTTCAGCCACACTAGACGCTGTGCCAGAACCACCTTTCAGAGCACGATACCATAGTCTTTCGAGACTGAAGGTTGCCAATACTATAATCTGACAATGAATATCTTTCCATCAGTGAAACTGAGTTTTTAGAACCCTTTGAATATCAAATACCCCAGTGTAGAATCTGCTGAGAATGTTAATACTAGAGTAGAATATATTAGTGCCAGTTAGAGCTGATGTTAGCACACGTCCCCTTTGGTCAAATGGGACCCCGTACCTTGGAGGACCCACTACTCCCAGCATTACCACAAGGCCAGTCTTTAAATGTTTTTCTGCCTTCTCAGCATTTCTGTCAGTACCAGTGCAGCTGAAGCCACTGTTTCTAATTCATAGTCTTGATGGCATTATGGGGAAATTAAAATGGCAGCCACCTGGCTTGAGGAGGAGAGAAGTGCCATGGCTCACTGCCCAGACCCCCTTCCTCAGCATGAAGAGGAGTGCTGTTGCTGCTGCGTTCAAGGGAGCAGTAGAGACTGACCTGGTGCAAGTGCCAACTTCCAGGCAGGGTACATTCTTGAAAATTACCTGAATGAAAGGTACCTTAATGTCAGAATATTTGCAGATTAATACAAATACCAAACTATTCTCCAAGGAAGTCAGAGTGGTTTACATAAGATTCGCAGACATTTTCTATTCAGGAGGCTTATAGACCTGCTTACTTTTAGTAGAAGAATTGCATTTGAATGGTAGGACAATTTATACAGTAATTAGACAAAATACTTGTGTTTGTAAACTAGAGGCTCTAACTAGAGGCATTCACGCAATCTCCCAAATCAAAGCTTTGATAATTGTGAGTACTGTGCATGGGTACTCTCCCTCTCCTCTCTCACACAGGACCAAATTCCTTACTCCCTCTTTTGAATGTTTTCTGGTTTGCATACTCCGCCTTGCCTACCTGCTGAGAGTTGATTCCTACTACTCACCATAGGTGCCTGTTTCCAAATCTGTTCTTATTTATCCGAATTTCTGATTATCCCATTGTTGTTGACATTCTAGGGCAAATTATTTTCTGTCTGTGTTTTGTCACTTATAATGATATTGACAGATCTGAACTATCAAAATTTATCCTTGGGAGTAAATTGATGTCATCACCTGTTTATCTGTTGAAATATTTGAAACTTGGATGCCCTCAGATCCTTTCCGCAATAATAATAATAATAATAATAATAATAATAATAATAATAAATAAAACTATGTATATGATAGATCTATACAGTAAATGATCTAGATTATTTGTTTTAAAAAATTGTTCTCAAGTATAAGATTTTAAGAAAATATTTGCATGTTCCAATTTAAGATTTGCGATCCTGAGAATAATTTCCATATCCATATCCCATTTCCATATCTGAGCTCCCACTAGGGGGAGGGGTTTTTGATTCTTCCTAGTATTCAGTGTTAGTTGTCCTCAGGCAGAGAAGGCAAATCCCTTTCTTAAAGTTCCTTTGATGAGTAGAGATGCCTTGATGTGTTTACTTAAACACTAATTTCAGTTTTAATTTCTCAGCATGAATGTTCAAATGTCTAAAGTTAATATATTAGTAAGAGGATAAAAAAAATTAATTCAATGAGTCATGAAAGATTTCTGCACGAATTATATTAAGTTTTAATGAACCTGAAAAATCTGTCTGCATTATAACTCAACACAAGTTTGCCTAATGAAATACCGTCCATTTAATGCATCTTAATCAAATTCCCTAAATACACATGCATTCATCTGGCTGTTCAAATGGTACTGTAAACAGTATGTGGCCTGAAGGACACTGCGAGGACAATGACCGAACACTATTTTTCGTGGCACCATTCGACAATTGCATGAAGTTGCCGTATAGTGGCATTTCCCTCCCGTCATGTACTTAGAATAAAAAGACATGCTTCACATGCTGCTGGAGCATTTTTACAACTGGCGCTGACTATTTTATGGCTGTCAGTGGCAGCAGAAGAAGAGCACCACCAGCACCCAGTGAGTATAGGATTGGGCTATAAATTATCATATTAAGATTTAATAAGAGATTCCAGATCACGTATTATGATTACAATACCTCAGAGCACTTTAACCAGCATTTTAGCCACACATTTAAAATGGTTCATTGGTCATCGAACAGCCTCCATTATCCTGTTTTTCAGATTTTTAAAAAGTGATTATTGAAATTCTCATTGGTGATCATAAGCACAGAATGTAGGTTTAATCTTCAATTAATGAGCAAGGTACTCTGAATCTTCCATTAAGATTAGATGTGAATGAGGCAAGTTGCATGAAAGGGCTCCTCCCCCCCCCCACACACATTAAATCTATAGGTTATGATAAAATTGTAATTCAGCTGCTTCTATAGCCTAATACAGAAAAAAGAACCCATATAAATATTTTGTTCCTGTGGTTTTAAAATGCAATCCTAATATGTAGTAGTGGAGAAGGCAACTAGATGGTTTCAAAGGGAGCACTGTCATGTATCTTCATAGCCTGGCTGCTGTTTCTGTTTCACAAAGTGGGGCCAAAGAGAAGACAAATCCTAGACAAGAAAGGGCAGACAGGTAAAGGACATGTAACCTTTCCTGAATCCAGACATTGCTCCTCACGATTAACTTTGGTGTCATTTAAGCAGAACCAACCAGATGTTATTGAAGGTCCTTTTAGTTAGTAGATATTACCCATGGACGTTGGAATGCAGAGTAGAATTCATTGTTGGTACTCCAAAGCACTGTATAGTCCTTAAACCTCTTTGGGTGCAATCCTAAACCCTTATGTCAGTGCTTTCCAGCACTGACATAAGGGGAATGCAGCTCTGAGGTAAGGGAACAAACATTCCCTTACTTTGAGGAGGCCTCTGTTAGTGACACCCAACTGCAGGATGCAGCACACATTCCACTGGCACCGCTATGCCAGTGCTGGAAAGCACTGACATAAGGGGTTAGGATTGCGCCCTTTGTCATCCATCTGTGGCATTGGAGTGTGGGAGTCCATGGCAGTGAGAAGAAATTCCAGTGGGATAGGTAACTCACTTGTGAGAGTAACAGAGACCCACTGTGTCATAAGAGGACCTGAAATAACTGATCAAAAAAGAAGACAATACTGATTCTTTTCATACCATTTACACCTTAATTAGTTTTCAAACCTAAAAATGCTGTGGAAGAAGCATCGTGTGTTAAGCTACTTGGCAAAAGGATTAAAGATCATTGTTGAAAAGTCCTGTGTGATCATATAATTAGATGCGGTAATGGTGAATGAGCCTTTTGTTACAACAAAAGTTTCTTTATCTTAGTTTTGCATATTTCAGTGGTAACGAGATCTCTTGAAGATAGGCAGAACAAAGGCAAAGGAGGTGGGAAAGTTATAATGCAGGAAGTATTCACTGCCTGCTGTACCAATAGGCTCTTGGCTGGTTAATATAATATAATAACACTCGCCAATACCTCTGCTCCTAAATACATGTACTTTTGAGCAGAATAAAGTGTTGCTGGCAAAGAAATTCACAATCATTTTTGTTAATATTAGTGTGTAAGGACCATTTTTTCATCTCTCACCTTCCCTCTAAAAAGTCTGAGTCTAGCCCCAACATGCATAAGCTTTGTTTTGCTATCTATGTAAAAATTTAAAATTCCAATACATAACAGCCTTTGATGTTTCATAGATACAAGAAATATTGATCAATGTCTGCTACAGAGTATTTTTCTTGGGGATATAGTAACTTGATTAAATATTTGAACATAATGGAATGTTTTTGTTTTTTTTCCTTTTGTTTTAAAACAGTTTTTATTTAAAAGTTATTAAGATTATTGTGCATCTAGTCAATCATATCTGTAGTAGTGGGACAATGGATTGCACTGAAGCTTGAATTTCCTCTTTAGGATAGGTGTAGCTTGATGTTTATCAGCTGAAGATTATCTCATCATCATCTTCATGATAGGTGTATTGGGCAGACCTGTGTGAGGGGTCCCTTGGATGGATGCCCATTGAATGATGTCCCTCTTCCCTTTTAGCTGAAAGAATCTCAGGCTTTGGCCTTCAGTAAATACAGGCATCCACATGGGGCACCAGTGTCGCATTGAATGTTATGATATGAAGGATGTATCACACCAACTTGCTCTTCCACAACAGGAACAGGATCTTAGCTACATGTAAGGGCCCAATCTTGGTGCCCAGTGATACAGCAGTGCTGAAACACTGAATGTCCCCTTGAGGTAAGGGAACCTTGGTTCCCTTACCCCATGTCATGCATGGCTGGTCCTAATGGGTCTACTCAGATCAGTGCCAGAACTCGAATCCATAGACTTAAAAGGATAATGGTAAACTGTGTGAACACTTTATGTCTTATTCTACCTAGTCTAATTCTTTCTTAAAGCAATTTGGACCATCTCGGTTAAGTGGTTTCATTTCACAGCTAGTTTTAAGAGTTAGAATTAGCATGTTTGTCACGTGTCACTGTTGCTTACTAACTTCAGGGAAGAAATGCAGGTGGAATATTAACTAGCCTGTTTAAAAGCCTTGGAAGAGTTGGAGGCTATTCAAGATTTGTGGAAGGCCTAGGGGCATCTCTAAAGCCAACTTTAGTAAAAGACTGTGGCTTTGAGCTATGGTGTAATGTACAGTGAAAATTTACAGTGAAAACAAAAGTCCTGCTTAGCCTGAGACTCATATAGACATTTCCTGCTGAATGTGGAACCCATGGCAACATAAACTATATAATAGCAAGCATTCTTGCAATGGGGCTCCTTTAGGTTTTGTCCAGTTGCAATGCTCAGGATCTAAATCATGTTTCTTTATAGGGTATTCAGATTAGAGACTTTACTTTATGGTATGTACAGGTTGTGGTTTTTCCCAGCACTGTGCCTGCTTTGTTAAATGGTAAATCTGATTTAGTCGTGACTGGAATCAAGGAAAAGAAAACAAAACAATTTGATAGCTTCACTCCAGGAAGAGATGGTTTCTCAGGCTGCTTTGGTCTTGAGCAATAATGGGAACCATCCAGGTTTTTCAGATTGCTTTGCAGTGGAAGAAAGACATAGAGGTGAATTGTGCACCTTTTAAAGATTTATCTAGAAACGATTTTCAACCTTTTTCATCTCACTGCACACCGACAAGGCGCTAAAATTGTCAAGGCACACCATCAGTTATTTGATAATTGACAAGGCACAATGCATTGCTGGTGGGGGGCCCACATACCCCAAATGCTCTATTAATAAATGACCCTCGCCCAGACTTCCACAGCACACCTGTGGACCATTCGCACATGGCACCATGGTTGAAAATTGCTAATCCAGAAGTAAGAACTGGTTCACATAGTTATTTGCTTCAATGCAATCATTTTGTGACTGAACAGAGTTATTGATGGATTCTCAACATGCCCAAAATCAAATGGAGGCACTGATGGTATGAACCATCAATTCCTTATTTAGACTGGCTCCACAACTTCCACAGTGTGTGATCTTAGTGGCTTAAAAATGACTCCTGCAATGCTAGCCATTGTTCTTTTTTTTTAAAAAAATAAATCTTAAGTTCCAAATGGCTTGGGACAGGTGTGGCAATCAGGTTGGACACTGATTGTGTGCCCATTAGAAGTCCTAACTTGTTGGGGCATCCCCTGAATCTGTAGTGCTGGTGGCAGTAGTAGCACCCGGTGCTATAACAGCACCCATAGGGCAGGTGGGGAAATCATCATGCAAGGGCTTGCCCCACAGCCTCAAGCAACTTGGCATTGACTCTCATTATATCAAGCAGCAAGCAGGTGTCCCCCAAGAGCCCAGAATAGATTGTAACTCTTGTGTAGTGATATAGCAAAAATTGTGTGTAGTATTACACCACTTATAGTTTACAGTCACTTGTAACACAGCCTGTTGATTGTGCCCTAAGTATTCTAAGAACTGAACATTAAATTCCTTCAAAACAAAATAATGTACGTTAAGATTTCTTACATTACTGAACCCAGTCTTGGCACTCTGATGAGTACAGTCACCCCTCGTCTTATTACATTACATTACAGAATCAGCACGTAAAAGCTAAAATCAAAATTGCTTTGAAAACCCCTTGCATCTGAAAAATACTTACAGTCTCTTTAAAAAAATGCGAGATGGATGGGAATAAAAACTGAGGGAAGGAAAAGAAGCTTCACTTTCCAGTTGCACAATCATTCCCAGGTATTAATTTAGTACTTTGAATGGTGGGTAGACTCACTTGCACTATTTAAACTGCTGGAATTTGAGGTGGGGCAGGGTTTGCCAGCCACACACACACACACACACACACACACACAGCTTAGATCAGTGGTTCCCAAACTGGTGGGTTGGAACCCACCAGGGAACCAGAAGCAGTGCACTTAAGGGGAGTGCACTGCAGCGACAGCAGCAACACAGTTGCAGGGATTGTTGGCTTCCGGGGGTGGGGTGGGGGGGATGGGGCAGGGAGCCCAAAAGCTCCCCGCACACTTCAAGAGGCAGGTGCTGCCACAGGTGAGTAGGAAACACCCCCCTTGTCCCTGGCAGCAGCATGATCCTGGCAATCATGTTGCTGCCATTGCTCCGCTCCTGCAAAGGCTTATGTGGTTCCCAGCTTCCATGTAGAGATTTGGGAACCACTTCCTTAGAGAGATATTTAAACCATTTTTGCTCAACGTTGCATATACGCAACAGGGATCAAATGTGTACACCTGTGGGCTAGGCAGAAATGGGTTAAACAATGTAATGTGTGAAGAAACCTTAAGGAGCTGTTTTTGCCAACAGAATGGATATCAGGATCTTTTCTGTGCAATCAATTAATTGCACAATATAAGTATGCACTCAATTCACAGTAAGTACATATGGTGACTGTATCATTTCTTCCTCCTAGTTCTTGCATCTGTGCTGAAAGCTTAACAGTTAATTTTGGGCAGCCAATAGGATAGAAGAATTATCTGTAATAATATAGATCTGTTAGGAGAGCTGAGAAGGGGAATGTGGTGGGGGGAGGAGGGGCTGAGATATGTTCAGAGCCTGAAAAGCACCAAACCCACAAAGTGGTTAAAGGCAGTGGAGAGCGAGGACAGTCCTCTGCCGGCGCTTCACTCTCCCACAGCTGCATCCAATCGCACAGCTGTGTTCACCGTGCCAGGAAAGAATGAGGGCTTCTTGCTGAGGAGAGTTGCAAGCTGACAAGATTTACTCCAACTTGATTCAAAATGAATGAGCTGCTGCCAGCCCCCAGGTGTATTCGGCACAAGTCGTCGAAAGAGGAGCCTGTGGCTGAATGGAGGGAGCACTTTGCACTGTCAGATATCCACAGATATTGAAACGAGGGAGGGGGGCAGGATACAGAGAGTTGGGTTGGCTGGTCCTGACGTGCTTGGCATTAAAAATTCCTGTTTGCTGCTGGAATAAGGAATAAGGTAAGAAACTTAAACAGGAGCCCTGCCTCTCTGTTGGGTACAGATCCATACAGGATAAGCAGTGCCACTTGTCTTTTGTCTTCCATGCTGTTGGTCTTTCCTAACTGTATATTTAGAGAGCAGAAGTCCATTAGTTGAAAGATTGAGTGCAGCTGCTTGCACGGCAAGCGACAGCTCCAAGCAGATAAAGGCAAGTTGTGTGTCTCTTGTGCTCAGGAATGACACTCAACCACCTTTGGAAAGGAATTGTTGCTGTAATGACCAGATGTGAGTTCAACTGTAAGTACAGTTCCTGCATCTTTATTCCCCTTTTTGTTTTCAGAAGCTGGAGAACTGTAGCCGAGACCAATCTGACATTCCGCTGCTTTTATTGTTCAGTGTTCCGCTCTCTCAAATACCTGCTGTTTGTTGGCTGCAATTACTGGCCTCTTATATCCACTTGCCCAAATTGGCCGTTTTGTAGAGCTTGGACGTAATTTGTTCTTAATCACAGCAATGCGTGTAATGGGCAGAAAATGCAATAATTGCCAAATTGACAGTGACTTTCTGCAGATAGTGTAAATAGGGAAAATAGCTGTGCCTGTCCAGGTTTAAAGGGCACATATGACTGTTTGAACAAGCCTATCTGTCTTTACCACTGTAGATTTGTTGGCAATGAGTTTTCATTTCTGATTCATAAGCATTTGGTATTTCATTTGATAGCAATTTTAAAGTAGACAAGCTTTCACAGAGATGTGCCTTTTTTGCTCAACGTTGCATATACACAACAGGAATTAAACTACGTGTTAATTACAGGCGTGCGCATGTGTATTTAATAGTATGTTTAGAGACATAAAGTAAACTACAGCACCTTTTGTTTGACAGAAGAAACTTAATGATTTAAATGTTGTGGATTAGTTTCGATCAGTGAAAAATGTCTGCTTTCATAATCCTTTCAGTATCTGCTGAAGAATATGTAACAAGGCACAGTTTATTGACTTGTTAATTGATGTGCAGCTAGGAATCCTCATTAAGATGTTGGACAGGAGAAGGAAGAGAGCAAAAACCCATCCATCTTTTTCTTTTTTTTCTAATCACTCAGCACTTTCATTCTTCAACTTGGTCTGTGACATGTGTTGGGGGATCTTTTTGCTTTGCCTATTGTCTCTGCTTAGATATTTGTTTGCTGAATATAAAAGAATATTAAGCATTGCTGAGCTTTTGCTCTAGTGCAATAAAACCCACAGCAAATTGCATATCTTAGAGCAATGACTTTAATTACGTATTTATAGTGATTACTTCACCATTAACATAATTTTAACAACAGGGAGTAGATCGGCTTTTTTATTATTCATCCCTGAAGCCTTTCTTAGGAGGGAAAAGAATAGTAAATTATTTATTTTGTCAATGAAGTACACTTTCCTTTTTCTCTGAAAATCCTTGTGCTGTATACTTGTAACACATTAAATCTGAAAAGCTATATGTACAATTTATGCTCAATAATAACCCAAAATAGATGCAAGTCTAGAACCATTTTAAATCTTGCCTAGTTGCAAAGTAGCCAAAGTAACGTTTAAAATTTGCATCATAAATTAATGTTTAGACCAAATGGATAGATTTTAAAACATCTTGGAGCTAGTGCTGATTTAATTCAATTCAGATGTATGTTAGTCCAGAGTACGATGATTAAAAAAACTATATTTATTTTGGGCAAGATATTTAATATGTTATGGTCATGGTGCTGATTTTAAATTTTTGATAGATGGATGTAGCAATCCAGATTTACTATGTTAATGTCATGGTTTGAATAAATTCTGTTTTTATTTTAAAGACTTGTTCAGACACCTTGTGGCTTGTTTTCCCAAGGTCTATATATTGATGATCTAAAAAATTAAAGTAATATAATTTTTGCTCCTTCAGTTTCAGTCACTTCACTCAGAGAGAGGGGGTATGCTGGCCAAATTTCCTTGTAGGAGGAATTTGATGTAGATGAGTAAGTAGGCAGGAAGATAGATGTTCTTACCTAGTAAGTCATTGGACCTATATCCTTGATCTCCTTGTCTGTGGTCTTAAGAAAATCTTCTGTTTGTCGATCTGAACTGACCAAAGTTTCAATACAGTGCTAGATATCAATAACAGGGGCCCCCCATATCCACAGATCCCATATCTGCAGATTCAGTTATCTGTGGATTGGGTCCAGCCCCCCCCCCACACCCACCCATGCGCGCCCCCTCTGGAGGCAAAGGGAGTATGAGCTCAGTAGAGGCCAAGGACGTCCATCCTTGCCATCTGCCAGGCTCAGACTGAGCTTCAGAGCTTAAAACATGTGACATGGTTTTACAGAGAAAATGGAAGTGACTTTTTAATGCCTTATAAGGCATTAGGAGGCCTGGGGAAGTCCTCCTCGGATGTCCTCGACGTCTGCTAAGCTCTCCCTTCCTGAGGCGAGCGAGCTCCCTTCACCTCTGGAGGGAGGCAGACTGCTGAACCACAGGGACGGGTGTTCGCCCATATCTGTGATTTCAGTTATCTACAGGGGGTTCCATTCCATTCTGTATTTTAAAGACAGTTTTCAGAAAAGTTCTTCCTTACTATAAACCGTCAGGGTTCTATAGAACATAATTGATGTCTTTCAGGCACTATGACATCAGTGTTTCCCTTACTTGTGAATTATTGGCTTGAGAACTCTAGGACAATCCACAGTTCTTGACCCCTAACCCTTTAGAAACTTTGCTGCTTTGCTGCTATCCAAACCTATTTAGAGCCCGTTCACTTGATTTAGTGGATACAAGTTATAGATTTTTCATGTACCGTAATACCTCCAGGCGTCCGTGCTGAATTTTGCAATACATGTTGCAAAATACCTCCAGGCGTCCGTGCTGAAACAGAGACGCCTGCGTTGGCTGCTGAAACAGAGACGCCTGCGTTGGCTTGGTCATGTCGTGAGAATGGATGATGGCCAGATCCCAAAGGATCTCCTCTATGGAGAACTCGTGCAAGGAAAGCGCCCTACAGGTAGACCACAGCTGCGATACAAGGACATCTGCAAGAGGGACCTGAAGGCCTTAGGGATGGACCTCAACAAGTGGGAAACCCTGGCCTCTGAGCGGCCCGCTTGGAGGCAGGCTGTGCAGCATGGCCTTTCCCAGTTTGAAGAGACACTTTGCCAACAGTCTGAGGCTAAGAGGCAAAGAAGGAAGGCCCATAGCCAGGGAGACAGACCAGGGACAGACTGCACTTGCTCCCGGTGTGGAAGGGATTGTCACTCCCGGATTGGCCTTTTCAGCCACACTAGACGCTGTGCCAGAACCACCTTTCAGAGCGTGATACCATAGTCTTTCGAGACTGAAGGTTGCCAATACAATATAATACCTCCAATAACACTGCTTCTTTTAGTGCTGTTTCATTATGGTGCTCGTCATCCTGGATTGATTGACAGTTGTTATAGCCAGTGGGGGCAGTGTACTCTTGACTAATAAGCCCTAGTTTCTTTCAGTGATGTCTCCTATAGCACTGTTTCAGAGAACACTTAGCTTTTTAGGAATTGACCCTGGTGTTAACAGAAATATTGCTGTACCTGCCCATAACTTGTAGGGCAGATACCTATATTTACTTCCTTGCATATATACTATCCAAATATCCCGTGGAGAACCACAACTGGCCCCAGGTCCATGAACTATATTTTTGCAGCAAACACATAGCAAAAGCAGGTATATGTATGCTTTAGTCATGAGTACACATTACATTTTCTTTCAAGTTTCTGTTATAACATGTGAAGCAGTCCTTAGTTTTCTTACCAGATACTCTTCTGTGACCTATAAAAAGGTTTGGCTATAATCTTTGTTTCTTTGTGTGTATTTCTTTAAAAAGATGGAAGCCATTATTCAGTTACCATGATGTTTTAAGGAGTCTTGGATTGAAGTTTCACAAAAAAAAAAAAATTGTGTTATCATTTACATAGCCTACAAAATGGGACATGAAGGCACTGTTTCCTTTTGGAATATCGTATTGTAGGCAAGTACATTGTAGGCACATTGTACTTGCCTCGTGATTGTAGGCAAGTAACAGTAAGCTGAGTCCCAAAGGAGGCTGATGCAATTCACTTTGGAGCTAAAAACAGCTTCTTGAGATGCAGTATTTCCTAGCCTGCACCCAGAATATTTTTTGTAGTTGCTCTTGAAGAATCTGTAGTATATTTACCTCTGAATTTGAGTTGGAAACCCCACTTTAGACCTTCTATAATTTGACTTTAGCCTTGAGGGGAATATCTTGAAAAACACAGAGAAATGTACAGCCATGCCAGTATAATCCAGCTGTGAAAGAAACCTAGTCAGCAGGCATGCTGTTTTACATGGAATTAGTTCCTGAGTGGCAAAGCAGTCAAAGGCTCCACATCAAGAAATAAGATTAATTTCTAAACCATAACATTTTCAGTGATTATAAAATATACTTTCAACCTTCAGGCAGTAAAGTCTAATCTGGAGAATGCTTATTCATAAGTAAGTAATTGAGTCTAGGAAGGCTGAACTCCTGCTTGGGCTCTCAGTCTTAGTAGCAGACGTATAGTAGTAGGGAAGTCCAACCATTATACTGTATTTTTCTGGCCATCTGTTTCTTCTTTAGTTTGTGTGATTGGATAGAGTGTGCTTCCCAAATACAGCTCCTCTGTGCTTCCTTACATGTTGCAAAATGAAGGAAGGATTATGCTGCAATCCTATGCACGCTTTACCTGGGGGTACTTGGATACCCTTGAATACTTGAGACTTACTTCTGAGTGAACATGCATAAAAGATTGCACTGTGAAAGTAGCCACTGTGTTTTTTCTCAGCAGGAGGAGCTTATAGAAGGAAATGTGGGGAAAGCACAAGTTGTTAAATCTCAGTGGAACAGGAGATGCTACTAAAGTGTAGTTTTTATTAAAGTTGTTTCAAAAGTAGTTGCTGTATCAATACATTCAAACTCTTTTGAAAGGTTGTGTAGGAAGTATTGGCATTCCTGAAGGAGGATTGGGGAGGGGATTTGCATTAGAATCCTTCTCTCCTTATGCAGTAGCCCAGCAGTTTCCAAACTTTCAGGGAGAGTTTGGGATAGTGCAAGGGGAGGGGGGTGACAACATGATCGCCACAATCATACCTCCACTGGGGACAAAAGTTTTTTTTTACTTACCTGGGGGTCTCTATGGCTCTCCAGCAGGATTGGGGAGCCCACAACCCCCCTCTGCAGGCCTCCCTGAGTCTCCAAATGACTGTTAACAGTGAAAAAACCACTTCTGGTTTCACCATGAAAATTGCAACTTAAATTATACAAAAGACAACATTGCATCTTGTACAACATTGCAGCTTACATTATACAAAATAAGAACAAAAATTGAATTGCTTGCTATGCATAATTCAGACATGATTCAGAATCTCAATATTTGGGTTGCTTTGGCATGGTATGTTGGTTTTTTAAAAAGTGTAAAGCGCAGAGTATGCATAACCATGGCTATATTTTTATGAGAAACATGCCATGATTCAGGTGAAATTAGTGAATTGCTATTCTGCTTCCTTTCGGACTTTTATGTATATGCTCATATTCTGCTTTTCTTCTGTTATGGACCTTGAGGGAACATGGGGTTTCCAAACAGTCACCTATCCAATCCTAGATCTAATTAGCTTCAATCAGAGGGTTGTATTATATGCCTCCAGACCATGCCAGGACATTTAAAGTTTAGCCATCATTACAATTGCCACATTTCTCTACATTTGCCTTTCTCTCTTGCAAATTTATCGTCCATCCATAGCTTTTCTTTAAATACAAATCACGATATTTCTTTCTTCAGATCTATAGGTTGGAAACAATCAAAGTGAAGTGGTATAAATCAGAGGTTTATAAAATGGTCAAGTGATATAAATCAGAGGTTTTCCTGCTTTCCTTTCCTTACCTGCCTATCAAATAATACAATGAAGCTATCCATGGGGGAACTACTACCAAAAGCATGAATTAATAGTCTGCACAAAGCGTGTTGCTTGTACTCACTAATATCTCAGTCTTTTCTGTGAGGTTTACACTCCAGGATGCTTCCTTAATTCCTCTTTCTCCTTAACATTTTGCTCACATGCTCTTAAAACTGTTAAGGCACGCCATCTTAAAACTTAACTTTAGACATTGTATTAAGCTGAATTTCAAAAGTCACTCTTAAGTTGGTTTGCAGAGGTGTTTACATGAGAACATTTTGGTTGGTATGTTAGCAAATGGGGAAAACAATTCTGTATCACAAACCCTTATATAGATGGTTGCAGAATTCTGTAAAAATAGTTGATTGATGAAGATGCATTGGCTGTCTGCATGATTTAACTGCATATCAGTTTTAGGCAGATTTGTGTGTTCAGGAATACAGTAATCAGTTGATTACTGTGATTTGAGGCACCTGTCCCATTGAAATAAACATTCATAAATCCTAGAATGAAAAAATAACTTGAAATATAACAAATATAATAATACAAAATATGTAAGTGGTGCTTTAAGCTGCTTGAAAAACATCACGTATGTTATCTTAGGATTCCTTCCAATGGCTTGGAAGGTAGGCCAGCATGATCTCCACAGTGCAAAAGGGGCTTTGAGGCCATAAAGATTGTGGCTTGCTTGAAACCACAGAGGGAGGTAACAGACTAGCTTAGAACCAACTTCATCTGGTGTGGTGTATTACAAAAATTAACTTAATGTTTTCTCCTCCAGCGATTGTAATGACCTATTGACCGTGGCTCAGTACAGGAAACTTCTCTTTACTGCTTGTAAGAATAACATTATTTTTTAACTGTGTTCAAATGGCCTGAAGTATTGCCTCTCTTATTTTTCCATTCTTTTTATAAAAGAAATAGTGGATCGATCCAGCCGTTGTACTTCAAGAGTAAGAGATTAAAAATAATGAAACAACCTCTGTTATTTTAAAACAACAGTTTCCTCAACATTGCTCTTTAAATACCTTCTCTTGTAAAGGTATTCTCTTGGATTGGTGCCACTTGCTTTCCCAATTACATGCCTGTCTTGCTTCCCTTGTTTGCCTGCTATATTTTAAACCTGCCTGTCTTTCTGTGCTGATACGTGTGTACTGCCTGCCTTTCTAAATTCAGCAGATACCTGTTGGCCTTGCTCTGTGTTTCCAAAAATACTTATTCCAACAGGACTCCAGCCAGAATAATGGCTGAATGGAAACAGAATCATTGCAGTGCTCTTTTCTTAAAGAAAAGCAGGCATGGAATGTTGAGTGTTAATGACCGGACTGGAGCTGTCTGTGTGAATGCTCGCTAACTCTCTCTCTCTGTCTGTCTGTCTGTCTCTTTCTCTCTTTCTGTTCTGTTTTTTCCATGCTTTTCCGGGATTCAGAGAGAGGTAAATTGTTTATTTCTCTATCTTCCTGTGTTCCTTCACCTATTAAGTACCATTCACCTTGCTAATTGCAATATGCAGTGAAGCATATGCTTTACTTGATTATTGTTTTAATTACAAGCAATTACTCCTTTACCCTTATGACGTGGCAGTTTCCCAGCTACTTTAGATCTGAGGTTTTCAACAGCTTGGTCAGATTCCAGAAGTGGGGTTGTGACCCAAGTTCAGGTTGATTGTGGTAGTGCCAGCCCATCCACGAAGCCAACGCATTTGCCTCAGGCCACACCTGGCAGGGACTGTCTCCCCACCACCACCACCACCACCACTTACCTACACTGAAAGGAGCAAAGGCTTGCACATCATCTGGTGTAAGGGAAGGGTCACCATTTTGCACCTGCACATCATCTGGTGTAAGGGAAGGGTCACCTGTCTCAGGCACCAGGAGATCTCTGACCATCCCTGGTAGCAGTGCACGCTGTTTGGCTGCCACCAGGCAAGGAAGTAAAGAGGAGCCATGGCTACTGGACACCTACTGGACTCCTGAAGATGGGTTCCATGGTGGAGGCTAGGGTTGGAAGTGGGTCACTGTAGCGTTCCTCTCGCAGACCAGGTGGCTGCTGGACCTGAAAAAAGTAGATGGACTCACGGTAAGATTTTTGCAGTGCTGCCTCCCTGTCCCTAAGGCAGGGTTGTTGCAGTATCCTGAAATCTGGCGGGCAGAGGAGTACAACTGCTCCTATTCCATTCAGTTAGGTCTCAGTGATACAAAGCGAGACTGGCCTGCTTATTCTGAATCAAATCCTGCATGACCAAGGTTTTGTTGTTGACCAATCTGGCATTTAGCCTCAGCACCTTTAGCCCATAGGGACTGCCCTTACAACTATCAATGTCTTGTTTGACTGAGAGAGAAAGCTGATGAGGGAATAGTCATAATTTGATTATTTCTCTGTCGTCTCTGGAATGCTCCAGGAAGGGAACCTATGGCATTTCCTGCAGCATTCTAAGGGGAAAAAACAGCAACTGGCAAGAGTTAGCCACCAGGAACACTGCTTGAATGTCAGGAACTAATGAAGGTGCTGCTACTGCCCACAAAAACTTGACAGAACTGGCATTATAAAGCAAAAGGGAGGGGTCAAGAGGAGCTGGCCACCAAGAATATGATCAGCACTTCAACTGTTGATGTAGCCAGTGCTGCCCACAGAGGCTCAGGGGAGAATTTTTTTAAAAGAACAATTCTGCTAGCAGTACCAGGCTAAATGTGTGTCCGTCCGTCCCCGTTCAGGCAACCAAGAATGTTTGTGGGTGAGAAGATCTGGGGCTTTAAAGGACAGAGCTGCTTTCCAGAAATTATATCTCTTTCTAGAACTCCTATCCAAATTATTTAAAAGGAATTTGGAGACTGCAGGTATGTGTCACTTAATGACGGGGATATGGGGATTTGGCAGTTTTGTGCACACATTTTTAGTGCACAATGCCATCTAGTGGGACAATCTGGTATAGCCAGTTTATAGGCTACAAACTGCCATTATAATCTTTTGGGACCGTTGTTGCATACGTGGGATATTATGCGGCACATACCTGTAATAATAAACAATAGGAGGTAGAGGAGACCTATCCATCCATCTCCAAAATGGGAGAAAAAAGTACTGTGCTCTATTACAGTGGAATCCTCTATGTGTACTTACTGCATGTACAGTGTGTTCAATGGGACTTACTCTAGGAAAGTATGTATAGAAGCCTTAGTAGATCTGTCAAAGTCTCTGATATTTGGCATCATTCCTGACTCCAGATTATCACCATTTGATCCGGGAATAAAAAAGCTGCCTGGCCCAGCCCAGGTCAGCTGCCAATGAACCACAATTCCTGATCTGATTTGAGGTGGGATGGTGAGGCAAGGTGTGGTTGGAAGGGTTCTTCAGAACTCTTAAAGATCTGGATTTGTACTTGAAGCTTTGAAAACCAACACTGCTCTCCTTTGTTTGTTATGCTGGATGGTTTCCTATTTTGGAGAGGAAACTCATTGATAGGTTTGTAGATTGGTGACAGACAAGCAGACATTTGCCCAGTTCAGATGTATTGGAAAATCATGGTTTCCCTCTATAGCAGCAGTCTCCAAACTGTGGCCAGTGGTGCACCAGCATAATCATCTCAGGTGTGGCAGTGGTGAAGCCTTACCATTCCACCCCACAGCCAGCAGGTT
The DNA here is from genome assembly GCF_035046505.1 of Tiliqua scincoides. Lineage (NCBI taxonomy): Eukaryota > Metazoa > Chordata > Lepidosauria > Squamata > Scincidae > Tiliqua > Tiliqua scincoides. Next base: position 70,938,711 of record NC_089826.1, read on the forward strand.
TCATGCCCAATTTTCATGGAGCCTTGCACCGGGCAGCCACTGCATGTCACCCCAAAAGGCTCTGTGATTTCTCAGGGGAAGCAGCTGCCCAGCAGGCCAGAGTTTGGAGGTTCACACTTTATAAGAATAAGCCTCTGTGCTTAGCTACTTCCCTCTCATTAATAATAAGAGGACAGCAACTTTTTTTTCCTTTTGGTCTGAAGTAAGCCATAGTTCTGTATTTATGTATGAAGTGGTGAAACTGTGGTTGACTTCTGTTACTTCTGCCCATTATTAGGTCAAACAAACCTGGAGCAAACCCTGGAATCAGATCCTAGTTTTCTCCCTAATTGTGAAGCATAGTTCTCTGAGTGCCTACAGTAGTGTCATTGACTTCATACTAAAAGTTTCCCCTCCTCCTCTCATGCATGAAAGAAGAGAGGGGAGGGAGAAGCATGAAAACACTTCCCTTAGGCTTGTTCTCATAGAGAGAAACTGTAGTTTCCCATTACACCAGAACAATGCAATTTATTTCTGCCAAATTTTCTTTCACATCTACATTCAAGTCAGCTTAACATGCTTCTTTTCTCTTGAGACAGGGATTAAGCTTGTATTGAGAGGCGGAAGTGACTTGTCATATGCAAAGAGAAATAGAAAAGTCTTATTTGCATCAGGTGTTTGTAGCCAGAACCCAACACTTGCCTACTTCCTTCATTCCTATAAGCCACAAGAATTTGGTGGTTGAAAGAGGAATAGATATATGAGAAGCACTTCAGGTGTGATTTCTCACATGCAATATGAGTAGTTTTTAAGCCTGAGTGGTTTTGATCACTTACCTAAGGTGTTCTAGAAATGAGTGAACTTTTTTTTGCAATTCTGATTTGGTGACCTGTAAATTTTCACATGCATTATGAGAAGCAATGATCATAAGATAGCCCAGTATTAACAAACATGAGCTGCGCCGTCTCTTTTGGCAAAATATATAATATAATATAATATACAGTATTTATATACTTTGGATACTTCGTGTTCCGTGTGAATAACAAAAACAAAATGAAGAGCTGCAGGTATGCCAGGATGTGTCAGGAGCATAGGAAACTTACACAGTGCCGGGGGAGTATTGCTTGCAGAATTCAGCTCTGCTTTGTATGAATTTCACCTTCTCTCTCTCTCTCTCTCTCTCTCCTTGACTTTTTAAATCAAACATCTATATATGTTGAAATTTTCAAAACAGCAATGGGGTAAGGCTGGTTAAGATTTCCCGGGTTTAAGGTTAAGGGGTTCATGCCCTGCTTTACCTCCTTGTCCCTTACCCCAGCAGGCAGCAACATGAGAATAAGTTCTGCCAAATGATAAAAAAAATTACACAATTAAGGCTGCAATCCTAACTACACTTTCCTGAGAGTAAGCCCCATTGAACAAAATAGGACTTACTTTTGAGTAGACTTGTATGGATTGTGCCCTAACTATCCAAGTAGGATAAATTTTGCAAATTTACGTATTTCAGGTTTTCTTGGCACGGTTTTTTTTTGGGGGGGGGGGCCTAGGGGTTCATGATGTAAACACAGCCCTGAATATTGTTCTGAATTCCTTAATATAGAAAATCTCAATAAAGATGTTCAAAGTTGTACAATGTATTTTTTCTCCTGCTATCTTTTATTAGGTGTGCAACAGAATCTTGAGAAGACTGGTTATTGGTGGTATTAACTTGGAGGTGTTGGGGAATAGCTGGAGGTGCTAGTGAGCATTCAGGGGATCAACTTGAGGTGCTCATTTTCTGCAGGAAGATGACTTGTTTTCGTTCAGTTGGGTGAAGAGGAATAGGCTGGCCTAAATGCCCTTGCAGCATTCTTCTATCTATCCCTACAATCTATCTTTCAGTTATTCTGAATTTTATGTTTATGGAACCCAGCGTATGTGCATGCAGGAGTGAAGTCAAAAGGATTATTAAGCTGCCTACTGAGAGAAGTCTAGACTGTTTAGTTAATGGAGCTCAGTGCTTATGAAAGTCACCAGCTTTGATAGCATCAGGGAGTTCTTTCCTTCAAGGCAAAATTCTGCGAGCTACAGCAGTGCAATCTTCTTACTGTGCCCTGAAGGGAGCACTATGAAAGGACAAGAAAGTGGTTTTCTTTGGCATTCATTTTTCATGAACTTCATGGAGGAATTGAATATATGTTTCTTGGCTTGAAATGGAAAAGAAGCCGGGGTAACACAATTCTGAAGTACAGATCCTCAAATAATAGAAAGCACCGTGGTTGGCCACAGCTGATGGGCGATAGCAAAGGGTCTGACTCAATCCCACAAGACAATGCATAATTCAGAATGAAGGCTGAAACTCTGCAGAAACTCACTGTGCTCTGGTTTTTTGCTTGGTGTCAAAAAAAAATCACCATCCAGGAAACAAGTCTCATTTGAGTGGCAACTTTTGTACAATCTCTCTCATTCTAACCTACCTCATAGAACTGACTTGAGAATATATTAGATAGCCATTTGGTATACTGAAGAGGAACATAGAAATAATGTACAAGGATGATCGCTGTTAAGAACGAAACATATATTTTGCACAGCTGGCCACTCCCCCCCCCCCGGGAGCTACTTCAGCTATAGTGGATTTCTGAGGGTAGCTCATCTTCCTCAGGTCAAGTTGGGTTTTCAAGAGGGCCACAGGGAATAAGCAAAATTGCAAGACATGAAAATTCTCGTATATGTATGATAATTCAGGGCCTCTGCACAAGGTTACTTTGTACCTTTTACACACGGGTACACAATTTTGTGACATTCACAGTACAGCATTAAATATGAGCAGCATGATAGAGGCCCCTAGTATGGCCAATTGCTATAACTAACTTAAAAAAAAAAATCTTTATATGATCACCTTCTGGTGGCAACAGCATTCTCATATTAGGAAATAATCATCACCTTTCCTGTGGTTCGCAGCAGTTCGAAAGCATGTAAATTCAAGTAGATAAATAGGTACCACTTTGGTGGGAAGGTAACAGCATTTCATGCACTTTGGCGTTTAGTCATGCCGGCCACAAGACCACGGAAGATGTCTCTCAGACAACGCTGGCTCCCTCAGCTTAGAAATGGAGATGGTGGCTCCATTTACCCGCGTGCCCCCCCTGCCAGTAATGGCTCCGAAGGGAGGGGCCACTTACCCACCTCCCTGCCAGGCTGAGTGTTCCAACCCCCCTCCAGCTACGCCACCAACCTACACATCATTTTTCTTCAAAGTATAGCATTGGACAGAAAATCGACAGTTTGATGGGCAAGTCTATTAGTACTATTACCCATTTGTAGGTATTAAATTATTTCTGCAGGCAAATTAATTAAATTTTAAAAGCTATTTAAGGAGATTTTAGAAACTGATACACACAAGTAAGCCCTGTTTGATCAAGTAATATAACATCCTTTATGGCACAATCCTATGCGTGTTTATTCAGATGTAAGTTCCATTGTGTTCAACAGTGCTTACTCCCAAGAAAGTGTGTGTAGGATTGCAGCCTTTGTACCATAAAGTAATGCAATATATTAGTTACTGCTGGTGGACAGCAAGCCTTCACCAATTTATGGCTAACCTGAATATGCCTCTGTTTTGCTGCTCCATTTGCAGGTCTTGAAATGGAGGGGGTGCATTTCAGTGACTTCTTTTGGTGGGGGGGAAAGAGGAAAAATGGGGACCCATTAAAGTGGAAGCACTGTTCCTCCTAACTGGTGGCTGCCATGTTTTTCCTTGTCAGTTCCCCTCAGCATAATGTATTATGCCATCCAAGGGGAATTGCATGTGTGCAGAAGGAGGAGATGGCAGCTTCATGTCTGAAGGAGGAGCACTGAGGTTGCAGGTGGCACTTGTTGAAATGAAGTGAACACGGGATCAGGATTCTCCTGCCCACTCTAAATTCAAGGTGAACACTTTTTATAGAGAACTTTGGGCTCTGTCCAGACTCACAGCTATCATCCATGTATTGCAGCTCCCAGACAGGAATAGATTTCTGGTAAACTGCTACACATGACTGATGGACTAAGGACGCAATCCTAACCAACTTTCTAGTACTGAGCTAGCCACAATGCAGCCCCAACGTAACAAACATGGCCTTACCTTGAGAAGGCTGCCCTGACTGCCTCCCCACTGCAGAATACAGTGCATGCCACACTGGCACAGCTATGTCAGTTCTGGAAAGTTGGTTAGGATTGCACCCTAAGTTTGGTTTGGTGGGCCACAAGTCATACAGACTTGGTGTGGAGTGTATGCAGGTTTTTAAGTTGAATGAAGGGGTGCGGAGAGAGTGTGTGTTCCTGATTTCTACTGAGTAATATCAGTTGCAGAGCCAGCTATGCTGCCCCTGCTCCAGCATTCTGAGTGAATCCTCAGTGTTTTCATGCAGGAGGCTTTAAGAGGCTCCTGCTTCATTTGGGTGTGTAGTGTGAATGCAAAACTTATATTGACCAGAATGCATTACAATTTCCACTACAATTGGATTTCCTTCACTTTCCTTTCTGGGTAAACTTAAATAATGAGAGAACATCTCAGAGGCAATTGAAACCTCACAAATAAAAACTGTCCATGTTTGCAAAGGATTGGATCAGTTGGGAATGCAGAAGTTGGGGAGAGGTGGCAACCCATGGGAGCTATTGCCTCTTCTGGTGAGCTGGAGAAGATCTCTGCTTCAGCTCATTATGTGTAACCTTTCAAATGCTTTTCAGTGGATCCTCTTGCTGCAAAAACAAATTTGTGGCTACAGCTCCATCATTTTTTAACAGAAATTCATTAACATCTTTCAGCCTGCGCATGATTGGGCTATCTCATGGGGCATTGCAGTAATGACTAGTCTAGCATATACTGGACAGTGTGAGCATAAATTCTGTTTTATGTCACTACATTTAACCATCATTACACAGTTAAGTGGCGCTTAACCAGGTGTTAAATAGGAATGACAATCCAAGCCCCTTCAATTAGCTTCAAAGAATAGTCATTTACAAAGAATAAAAGTAAAAACTGAATCATGGCAATTTCTCTATATTTGTTCAGTGTTGCTGGATTGTTTTTTTAATTGAAGAGACTTCCCCCCCTGTTCTGTAATAAGTTAGCCACAAAGCCTTAAATTAGAAGGTTACAACTGTGGGTTATAGCTGATCAACAAAACAAAACCACAGCCTTGCATGCAATAACATTCCATTGATTCCCCCCCCCCCAACTTGTTTCCTGGCTCTGGTTCAGAATAACAGCTCAGTTTAATTTTACTGATATGACCGAGTTCCTACCAGGCAGAGTGCAGAGCGCACATGAATAAAGAAGGAACATTTGGGTAAATGTCCTTTTAAATGTTTGGGTAAAGGTGACCATGTTGGGCAACACTTTAATAGAGGCCATATTTTGAACTGAGCAGTGGTAGGACATCCACTTTGACTCTGCCCAGGAATTCACTTTTGTACCAGCCAAAATGCAGACAATAGTATCTTCAGTATGAACAGAAAGGCTCAGTTATTCTCAACCATGTGTTTGCTATTTGCCACCCTGATTCTTCCTAGTACCAGAGGTCTTCTTTATGGCACTCTCTCACATAACCTGACCAGGCTGAAATAAAATCTCTTCTTGCATTTAGGCACACCTTCTTGTCAAATTAATGTAAATAGTATTGTGTTTGTGCACTTTAACACTATCTTTACCATATTTTTATTTACCTCCCAGCACGGATGTCTGATTGGAGTCAGAATTGCTGGGTAATGCCTGGCTTAGAGAGAGAGAGAGAAGACAAGTGCTGATTCTTAGAAAAGTGAAGTATGGATGCTCTGTGTTAGTTTTTTGGTACCTTCTGAGTTGCACACAAATGGATCTGAAGCAAACAAAATTGGTGGTATAGGAGGCTAATTTTGAGCAAAATGCTCATCAAATGCCTCATCAAATGTCACAATCCCAATATCTGAGTCTTCAGCCATTGGCGCAAATGCCTCTCAGCTCCTCACTGAATCCCATGCCTCTGCCCTGAGCTCTGTAGCAAATCTTGCCAGACTCCACTGAGCCATTTCTGATTGTGTGCACAGCACATGTGCACAGCTGTTTCCATTTCTGGTTCCATGGAGCAAAGAACTGCTTTGTGAATTAGACCAGGTTCTTCTTGTCCAGTATACTGTCTCTGGGAAAAACTCATAAGCAGGACTTGAATGACATTTCCACATCTAAGAAATCCCTTCTTGCCTCTCAACTTGACACTGACTGTCATGGATTCCTAATACTAACTTCAGGGGAGAGAGCATGTCTGCTCCACATTAAAGTTTGCATCATCCACTCTAGATAGTACTATTTCTAAATCTTCCTGTGACCTGGTAAAACATTGCTGCCACATGATCTTCCTTCTAAGGGCCCAATCCTAAAGGGCCCTAGTGCCAGCACTGACCTCCTGCGCTGGCGCTGGGTATTGCAAACATGCCGTAAAGCACAATTATGGCACTCTTAGAGTAGGGAGGGCCAGCACCAAGTGGAGGACACTGCATGGCTGCCTGGAGCACAGGCAGCAGTGCAAGCTTTTGGGGTGGGAGAAGGCATTCAGAGAAGGACAGGGTGAGGAACCAGCCCTTGGAGGGAGAGCAGCAGAGGCCTCTTCTACTGGATCCTATCCTCAAAATACTGGCAAAATAGCCCACATAGACACGAGAAGCCCCATTACAGGTCCTGGGGCTTTCCTTGGGGGAAAGGGATAAAAGGCCCCTTCCCTTGAGGAGACATCCAGTGGATTCTTGGTGCCCACAGGATACAGCAGTCGCCATTTTGGTGTCGCTGTTCCTCTGTGCGCCAGGAAGGATAGGATTGGGCTACCCAACTGCCCCTCCCTGACACAAGCACCAGTTTGACCTTGGTTTAGTTTTTTTCCTTATCCTACAGAGGTAGCTGAAGTTCTGTCCACTTTGGTGTATGAATAGACTATTGAATTAGAGGGATCTGAATTGAAACTGAACCTTAAAACCTACTGGATGACTTTGGGCCAGTTACACATTCTTACCCTAACCATATCTTGGTTTGCAATTCTGTACACAAACACACTGAACACAATGGGAGTGACTTCTAAGTAGACATGTATAGCAATGTGTTAAAGTTGTTGTGTGTCTAAAATGAGATTTATTTAACATAAATTCTTTTGGAATATAGAAACCTTTCTCCCCCAGTTTCTTTTACTATGCAAACTGCTTCATTGAAAAGCAGCATTCTAATATTTTTAATAATACCTGAGTTTCTTGAAGGAAGATGGGGGTGGGGGGGGGAATGTAATTCTCTGCCTCACAAAATGTTTGCATGATGCTAAAGGCACTCTTGTCCAAAGCCTGCAAGTTTCTTGATAAAGCAGATAAACAGCTTGGACATAGATCTCTCCTCATATTAATCAGCTTGAAATGAGTAGAATTAAGGTTAACTGAGTGACCCACGAAAGATTCTGAAAGAGTCAGGGGAGGGAGTGGATGAGAAAGCAAAGATGAAGTCTCTAGTGATGTGTTCAGGACTGAACAACTCTTGCCCTGTACAAACAATATTTCCCAGCAAAACAAAATTCTCTCAACCTCTCCGGTGTTTGCTTGGGAGGTTACTTTTGTCTTGAATATCCAAGGTCAAAGCCCCTTGGTGGCTAGGTGTGAATATAGGAAAGGAAAGGATAATATAGGAAAGGAATATAGGAAAGGTGTAAAGTGGAACTCTGATAGTTTACACAAAGAGGGGCATTTGGAAGCCCAGGAGGGTGTGGAGCAGGTTGACCCTCTCCAGCAGGATTCCAAAAGAACTTCTGCCCCAATCTTAAACACCCGTGTGAACTGTGATCTTCCTAAGATAGATCTTCCTAAGCTGCCTTCTTGATTTGATTATTGAAAACCTGTCATCTAGCCCTTGCTGGAAGGAAAGATCCCCATTAGATTGCTAATGTTGATGCATGATTTTGTAGCAGATGGTTGCTCAGTGGTGGCTGTTGTTTTTTCCCCAACATTTGTGCCTAATGTAACATGTCTTCCTGAAGAAGTAGGATTCAGAAGTAACTTTGTTTATAAACAGAATCTTAAGTTCACGGTTAAAGCTGAGCTGGTGGAGTCTACAAGAAAATGAACATATTGTATGGGCCTTAACATGAACAGGCAGAGAGAGGGTTTGCCTGACACAGTAATGTCCAGCAGTTACTCAAACATGTAAGACCTGTGGAAGTTTGTGGCTCTGAAACTTTTAGCACCAGGACCCACTTTTTAGAATGAGAATTTGTACCACCTGTTTGCCATCTAATATGCTGCTGTTATGGAATCATGGCTTCACTTCATATTTCTATTAGCATCTCAGACCTTCATGAGGTCAATTGATACTTGGAGGCAGGGACACCATTTCAAATTTTGGGGGAGGGCAAACAGGCAATGATTTTTTTTTTTTCCTTATGAGAGGGAAGCTTTTCAGCAAAGTTATAATGGCTTGGTCTTGTAAATATTCAAAACTAAATTGCAAAAAAAGAGTGTCTATGAAGAGCACTTGTAGTTTTTTTTTTAAGAGTTCATATTAGATATAGCAACATTCTAAGTAAAGTTCAAACAGTTAT